>NW_022589710.1:31715978-32082282 GCF_004348235.1 Phoca vitulina | reverse complement strand
CACACACACACACACACACACACACACACACACACACACACACACACCCCTCACCCTCTCCTGGACAGGAGCACAGGAAATGAGGCCACTTTGTCTGGAGAACCCATTTCCCTCCGACCAACAGGGGGTATTTGGGCAATGGCAGCTGGATCCTTAGCTCTAAACAGATCAGGCAACTGCTAAAAGAAAAGGAAAGTTGCCTCCTCCCCTCCTCAGAGTCCCAGGAGCTCTTATGAACAGAGGACATAAAAAGGAATGAAAATATAAAGCCTCTCCCCATACTGCTGCAAATAAGGGGCTGTTTCCTAAGTTTCTCCCATGCTTAACTTTCCACAGAGTCTGCCTTTGGCAAAGCTGCAGAGTAAAACTTGTCTCCATCATTCTCTCCTCATATCATACACTCCCCGCTCATGTCCCCAAACCATCCTCTGTCTTTACAACTAGCTCCCTATCTGCTTTCCTCAGGGCTGGCAGGCTCTGCCTTCCAAGACAGCAACCAGTGACCAGAGATAACAGGATGCAAACTGGCCCCTGCTCACACTAAGTTGCTGCTGCTGAGAGGGTGAGGGCAGGCATTCTTGCCAAGGCCTTCTAAATCAAATCACTGCCTTATCTGCTCTCTATTGGAAACTTCAGTCCAGTAGCCCCATATAATCAAACAGACCTGGGTTTGCAGCCCAGGTTCTCCTCTTGTTAGGTGACCTTCAATAGGTAACTAAACTCCTCCATTAGATGGAAGAGAATACCTCCCCACCCAACAGCCCTCCTGGCGGGGCTGATAGGAAGATCAAGGGGAGGATGCATGCACAGATCTAGACAATTACAAAATGGCAGCAGGTGATCGTCTATTTATCTACACACAGGCTTGCTGGGCACACCTGTCAAAATTCCAAAACCATCCTTTGTCCTAGAGTAGTATATAAAATGGCAAGTTGAGATGGAACAACAACAAAAGTAAGTCTGGATATGACAGAAATGTAGAGTGAGAGACACTCCCCTTGGCTACACTCATAGGCCTTTGGTACTCAGGGGAAAAGCTCTGCCCTGGGGTTGAAGGACAGTCTCGGGACCACTGGTCCTTGTCTAATGCAGAATCAATTTTCCAGGCCTGGGATGGCAAATAGACTCAGCTCACATGCCAAAGAAAATTATGAAGCAGTGGCTGCCTCTGGGTTTTCTGGAGAAGGGTTGAGAATGCTTGCCAAGGCTCTGTGGGAAGTGTGCCATGATTGATTAGAGATGTCTGCATGTGTCATGATTTGACATCCAGACCCTAGCTGTTCATGTATGTGGGCTTCAGGTCGACACTGCTGAGTCTGTCCATTTTTTGAGATGCTGAGGTACAGAGAGGAGTGAGATACAATCCCATAGCAGTCAAAGTGGTGGGGAGAATGACACTTTCTGGAACCAGGAAAAGTTATGAGTTGTTTAGGTCCAGAACCAGAGGTAATTATGAAGAAATGCTAACCCTGGCTCACCCATGGGCAAGAACTCACATAAACAAATTCCACACAACTCAGACTTAAGAAGATTCTGTAATTTAAAAAGGGTTTAAGTTAACCCAGGTTACTGGCCCAAATAATTCAAACAGAATCGAAAGTTTAACTTCCCAAGAAAGGTAAGGGGCATGTTCACGTTTTATGCATTTTCAAACTTACCGGCTCATTTCAAAAAGGAATCTATCAGCCTTGGCCATCCGATCCAGTTCATGTTTATGTTCCTCCAACAGGTCAATGTCACTTTTTTCGGGAACAAATTTCAAGAGCTAAAAAGTACACACAAATATTAAAACTGAGGTTTATAACTAAATTCTTGCAGTAATTTTTCACTCTTTCAGTTAATTTGCCCCAAAGATGAGACTGTAACTTTTGTTTAATTTATAAACTCTGCTACAGGTCATTGTTAAGATATAATACAAATGACTAAATCTTTCCAGTTAGGTGGTCTAAAGGTACCAACTTCCAGTTACAACTAAGTTCTAGGGATGTAATGTACAGCATGAGGGATGTAACACTGTTATATAATGTACAGGAACGTTGTTAAGAAGGTCAATTCTAAGAATTGTCATCACAAGGAAGAATTTTTTTTCCTTTTTTATTGTATCCATAGGACATGACAGATGGTACTTACTAAACTTATTGCAGTATCATTTCACATTTGTAAATCAAACTACTATGCTGTATGCTTTAAATTTATAGTGATGTTGTCAGTAATATTCAATGAAACTGGGGGAAAAATCTTTTCTTTTTTACTTACAAGTAGTTAAATTGGTATAAGATTCATTCCTGGCACCTTTCTATTCTATATTGTCTCTCTATATTGTCTCACATTGTGGAAGCTCTTTACCAGGATCCATTTTGCATAGACCATTAGAGGGACTTGGGAGATTCAACACTCTCATTAGAAGATGATGCAAATGAGGTCCAGAGAGACAAAGCCGCTTACCCAGGATTACAAAGAAAGTTCATGTAATCGTCAGAAATAGAACTTAGGTCTCCTGACTCCCAGCTCAATGCTTTTTTCTATTACATCATGCTGGAATGAGTAATTCTATGTGTATTTTCCATTCAACTTGTTTATTTCTCTGGCTTATCTAATTCCATCTCATTTTTTTGCTCCATGTCGAGATGGATGAGAAGAACACAGTAGGATTTGGTTTTTGATGCTGTATTTTATTTTGGCGGAAGAAATGAGCACGGATTGTGGGAGAAATAGCAATAATATTTAAAGTTGAAAAAGTACTCTGTGTCTGATTTCCTTTACAGTCACAAATATGTGTATATGTACCCACAGCCTTGTCCATGTATGCTATTTTCTGGCAGATGCCCTTGGATATATACATTTTTTAATGACACTGACGCTCTGGACCCCAAGATCCTCCCCAAAACTTGAAGCTGGCATTTGGATGGTTCATTTAGTAGGTTTCCAAAGTGTGTTGGATTTAATGAAGGGACCTCAGAAAAGGCAGTCAGTCTGGGTGCCATCAGCAGGGAAAGAGACTTAGAACTACAGGTGAATGGTGTGCAGTTGAAAATATATTCCAGGCAGAGTACACAGCACGTGCCAGGGTCTGGAGTGGGCGGCACAGCATTTATGCAAGTAGAACAGCTATAATGGCAGGGGGGAGGGCAGCAGTGGTCAAGGTCAGGGAGTAGCAAGGACCTTATAAGAAGTTCAGTCTTTACTTTGAGGGTTCTGTGATATAACTTGAAATCTTAGGTAGGGGAATGAATTTACATTTTAAAAAGACCACCACGCTCACAGGATGGAGAAAGAATTAGAAAGGATCAAAAGTATTAGGGGGTTGTGATTAGACTGTTGGTACAATAATCCAGGTGAGAGAGGACAGGGGCCTGGATTGGGTAGTGGGTAGATTCTAGAGCTATTTAGGGAATTGAACAGAACTGGCCTGACTTGTTGATGGATGATGGATTATGGCAGAGGGTCAAAAGGATGAGGTCCAGGCTTCTGGCTTAGGCAACAATGTATACAGAGCATAACAGGAAACCCAGGAAGAAATGGCTGGAGGAGAGTGGGTGGGGAGAAAGTGAGTTCAGTGTTTGAAATACTGGCAAGAGAACCAAGCAGTGATTTCTAGTCGGCAGGTGGACAAATGGGTCTGACATCCTAAAGAGACCTGTTTGGAAGACAAAGCATCGATACTGGCTGTAACATGCAAGGATGTGAGTGAGGTAACCAGGGGAACCATCAAGAGACACAAAGCAGGGCTGGAAAGAAGCCAATGTTTGAGGAATGAGGACAAGAGGAGGAACCTTCAGAGGAGACAATGAAATGCCAAAGAAACACATTTCACCATGGAGCAAGTGGCCATTGGTGTCACATACCAGTAGCAAATCAAGGAAGATAAGGACTGCAAAGAGCCCCCTAGCTTTGGCAACAAGGAGGTGGCGAGTCCTTAGTGAGAACAGCTTTAGGGAGGTGAGGAAGAGTGAACAGGAGGTGAGTGTGGACAAGCTTTCAAGAACTTTGCTTGTATCAAAAAAGAGAGAGGACAGTAGCTAGATGGGCATGTGTGGTATTAAAAGGTGTTTTGTGAAAGGCTGAGACTCAAACAAGTTAAGAGTCAAGAGGAAAAGGTATAGGATCGAGGAGAGGGGGATAGGGTGCTCTGATCTGGCTGGGTCCCTGAGCAGAAGGAAGGGCTGGGCCAGAGCAGAGGCCAGAGACACCCCCTCTTTCCTGATGGGATGTAATGGATGTGGATGCCAGTGGGTTCACTGGTCTGGTGGCCTGATAGATTCTAGGCATTTATGTTCCTGTGTTCAAAAGGTGCCAGTGGACAGGACAAATATTTTCTTGCTCTTCCTCAGTTCAGGGAGGAAGGGAGGAAGGCAAGGGGAAGGGAGAAGGAAGAGAGAGAAAAAGACTTGTTTTCTCCCCTTGTTTTTATCTACTGGGCAAGGAAATTCAGTTCTAGTCTTAGGGACTCCCCCTACCCCCAAGACACACACACTGGTTTGTGTGTGCTAAGCCCATAGGCCCCTGTTCACGATAACACAATCACTAGCTCTCTTTGGTTTAGGACACTGTGAGAGGCACATGCTAAGGGTTCAGTCCCTCCCAAAGCAGAGTCAAGTGATAGACTATGTATGGATAGTTTTAAAAGAGGAATGAAGAGTTAGACAAACACCTGGGAATGAGGAGAAAGGTATGCATTCCAAGAAAGAGGAGGGTATCAATCTCGTCTGAGTTCTGAGCTCAGCAGCTAAAAGCAGGAGAGGAGGGAATGATGTGGTTCAAATGCAAATCATAACTAGGAGTAAAGAGATGCTAGCTTCAAGTTTGTCTGGGAGAAGTAGTGTGTGAAGGAAGAGGAAGCAGAGGAAGAAGAGTAGAATAAGTAGGAAAAGAAAGAGTATGGCAGATGACCAGAAAGTAAGACACACAGAATTATCAGGGTAGACCAGGTCAAAAGTTTCCCACTTGCCCAGATTCTGCTTCAGTAGATTGATTTTCTTACTTGTATTTATTTGAAGTACACTCTCTTTGCACTGTAAGCCCTTTTGGCAAGATCTTGAAATCCCTTCCCTCAAGGAGGAATTTTGCTGGATGCAATTTCACAGTAAACAGATCTTGTGGAATTTTAAACATATGACCTTGTCAACAGGGGCTGAAGGCCTAAGGACCAAAGCAGCTTTCCGCATAGTTCCTCCCTCTGTGTGAGCAGCTTCTGATGCAGACAACCAGAGTGCAGGGCCAGCTGGGGGCTGGAGAGGGGCATAGGGGTCTGGGCCGCACTTCCGGGCAGAGACCCTTGTTAGGACTAGTTGCAGACGGAGAGGGAAGGGTGTGCAGAGAAGCTGTAAAATGCTCTAAAAAATTAATCTTCAGTTTAGGAATTATTTTTAAACTATTTGTACACAAAGTATCCTAACAGGCTTGGATACAGTGTCATGTACTATTGGTAACGAAGTCAAACCTCAGAAAGGACAGCATGACAACTTATTCCATTGCTAAGTGTGAGGGTTTCCCCCAGGACGACTGCAGCTGCAGGTTTCAGGTGGGGCAGGTGCACTGGGGTGTGGTGACACCGCACACATCACTCCTCCCTTCTCTGTCAGAGGCCTTTTCGGACAGCAGTGAGAACACCATGGAAAATGCATAAGCAGCCATGCCACCCAAGATCACTGTTATCAACACAAAACAGCCTTTTCCTCTGCTTCTGGGAGCTGAGCATGCCTATGGCTGAGACCTCAAGTTCAGCCTGGCATCATGATCGCTGGGGTCCACAGTTAACCTTCAGTGGACTTGGCACTAACAGACGTGGACCTCTAAACCAAAATCACGCAAAAGAGGATTTTGTACCAAGGACAATGAGACAAGCAGACAGAACAGTCTCAGAAAGTGGAGATGATCTCCACGAAGCACAGAAAAACTTAGGGCCAGACCGAGAGACAGGTAATAATCCCTGAACCAACTGCTAGTTCAACAACATTGTCATTTAGGGGACAACTGAACAAAGCTGCTGAGAAACACATAACAGAGTTGGAACAGCTCCACAGAACGTGTTACAGGAATACTGCATGAAGAGAGGCTAAGTCCCTCCATTCAGCTTGTCTGGCCATGGTTAATATGAGTTATTTTGATGCAGATGATAGAGCTAGGGGGTTTAACAGTAACTCCTGTGGTGTAGGAATGGTGAGTCACAGCCAAGACACAAACTATATTAAGGATTCAGTAATGAATCAGTTTATGTAGTAGTCTGTGATCTCATAGTGCTAGTGAGATGCTCCATATTCCTGTCCAACAGACTTCCCTAAATCTAATAGATTGTGCATGACCTATGAAGGCTTAATAACTTAACTGCAGCATGAGGGACAGAATCTGGCATTGTGGGTCCCAGGCATCTGACAAACTTGTGATCTTCTTTTTCACCCAACATTTTGAGGAGCAACAAGAGAATAAAGTCTCTTAAGACAGCCACATTCAACTTTGGTTCAGAGATGAGGAAATTACCCACCAGCAACAACCAGATTTTCTCAATATCCCACTCCCTGCTGAAAGCCAGTTGTCACTTATGCTGAGATGTCTGGCAGCTCACCTGTTCCAACATGTCCTTGGGCAGATCTTCCTGCTCGTCCATTGTCAGAATTGCCCGTTTGATTTCATCATTGGACAGTTTCAACCTGGATAAAGAATATTTTATTTTGTTGTTAACAATATTGGCTTGAGTATTAAAATTTAATGCAAGATAATTCCTTCTGCTACTCCAGCTGCTGATTTTCAAGAACTGTTTTTCTCAAAATCTTTTAGGGAAAGCTTATTTCCTGACAATATCGCACCTAAAAATAGTATTTTTAAATTGCTTTAACATTCTTTCAGGACTCCGTAATGCTCTGCTGACACAGAGAACAAAGCTGTTATGTTCTATTGTTTAGTTTCCTTGAGTAAGGGGTTGGAGGATGAGAAATAGGGAAAACACCGATACACACTGATTTCTTTAATATATAGTATCCATGAATTGTAGATGACAGAGAAAAACTAAATTCTTTTTTTTAAAGATTTTTAAGATTTATTTATTTATTTTAGAGAGAGAGAGAGCACACACGCAAGCAAAGGCACAGAGGGAGAGGGAGAGAGAATTTCAAGCAGGCTCCACGTCCAGCGCAGAGCCTGATCTCACAACCCTGAGATCATGACCCGAGCCAAAATTAAGAGTCGGATGCTTAACCGACTGAGCCACCCAGTGCCCCAAAAAACTAAATTCTGAACTTGGTTATTCATTAGGAGTGCTTAAAGTTTGCTTTCAGATAGGTGGAAATCTGTTATCATTAAAAAGTTCAGTAGTTAATACGCAGACTAAAATGTATAAGGCACTTCATGAGGAGTTTTCACATACATTATTTCATTAGAGGTTTAAAATAACTGTGATGGTCATTTTTTTTTTTTTTAATGGAAGGAGAAACTGAGGCTCAGAATGGCTAACTGATTCGCCCAAGGTCAAACATATGGAAAGTGGCAGTATCTAACACAAACACGAAACTCTTGATTCCTAACCCCAAATTCTTTTTACAAATCTGCTTATCTAGTTAATATCTTTTAGGGAAGAATTTATGCAAAACCACAAATCTGTTTTCTGTTTACCATAAATTTATATGATTTACTAATTTAAATAAGGATTTATGTCTTGTTTGTGTCAGCACAACAAAGTGTGGACTATAAAGAAGAGGCATGAAATTAAAACATACTTGTAAAAATGTGTTTTTATTAGACACAACCAATAGTCTTAACCAGGGGGAGAAGTCTTAATCAGATTATTAGCTAGAACAACAGAGTCACTCTTTTGTTCTACTTGTAAGCATTAGATCCAGACTTACTTAAAACAAAAAAACAAAACTTACTTCCTTATTAAACTACCACTAAAGTGGCATATTAACATTATTTGTTCTGTTCTAGTCTATGATCTTCAAGAAAAAAATCACATTTAGGCCTAGAGATAAAGGCATAAACACACAAACACAGAGCAAGCCTCCATGGGGAACATTTGAAGGCGAGGGTTTTGGCATCAGGCTGGGCCCCAGTCCTGGCTGACAATGACAGGCCAGTGTGACCTTGATAAAGGTGTTCTTAAGCCTAGTTTTCTCATCTACAGAATGAAATACTGCATGTAAAGCATTCAGCACCCTGCCTGTCCATGGATAAGGCTCACTAAACTATAGGTATTACTCTACCGGGGACATGCCGCAGCAGGACTTTCGTAATGTAACCTACACATTCACAGGCAATTACGTGATCGTTACACCGTGCTTAGTAGAGTTATCACAAACACTTCCCAAAGCACTCTCACACCCATCATTTCACCAGTTTCCTCTCTGTACACAACATCGATTAGGCCCACGAGTATTAACCAAGAATTAGAAGACAGGGTTCTTATTTTAAAGGTGGTTATAGTGTTTGGGAGAATCAAATAATAAGCTGAAACACTCGTGTTCTCACAGATAAACGAGAGGGCAGCCTGAGTGCAGGGGTGGACACAAAGGTCACAGAAAGAGGAAAGAACCCTGGAGTAGAGCGGGACGATGCACACCCCACTCTGGACAACTTTGGCTTGTCCTTTTCTCTAGATTTTGACATGATCTTGTTTAAACCAGCCATCTTGCTATTTACACTGAATGCTGTTTCATGTGCCAATAAGTAGGAAAGGGAAGGGACAAATTCGTGAATCTTATCGTACTAGTAGCATTCTCTTTTATCTCATGTTTTCAAATCCAAATATAGTATCTAGGCAATATGTGAAATTGCCTTTTTTTAGAGAGGGAGGGAGAGAGTGTGCGTTGATCGATACAGGGCTAGATCTCACGACTGTGAGATCAAGAGTCTTAAGAGGCTTAACCGACTGAGCCACCCAGGTGCCCTAAAATTGCCCATGTTCTAAAATGAGACCCATTCTATCACCTAGTCGGAGGTACGGTGCCATCCTAATTCCCTGGACCTGCACAGACTTCAGATTGTTTTAGTCATTCTTGGGACAATCATCACCCCACAAACATTTTCACCAGAACATCATGATGGAAAACCCCCCAAATTAACTGGAACAATTTAGCTGAGTTGGCATGGGTAAGACATATGATAGAATAAAAACTGTATCCTGGCTTCACTGTACAGCCTCTGGGTAGCCCTCAGTTCCAGGACACTAAAGGCTTTGAGTCAGTTAGGAGCAAATACCACAGTTCAGCCATGCAAGGCCAAGGAAGAGGAACATTAAGGAAGGTTGAAACTGCCACTAATGAAAACCAACTGGCTGTGGAAACATCTACAGTCATCCTGAGAAAAGCTCCACTTGTAAGAAAAAAATAAATTAGTTCTGTGTCCTTTTCACACTGAGCTGAAGAACTACTTTACGGTGTGGTTCTGCTGAGTCCTTCTGTTTTGCATTTAAAAGGAGTTGAAAATCGGAGTGAGAACAATACTTGAAGTATCAGATTTGCATTTCATTAGCTCCCCATATGGAGTGCAGAACTTCTTGCTTTTGAAATTGTATATATTTATGCTTCTCAACCCCCAGAGGCTGTCTGGACTACACACTAGTTCTAATTCATAACAATTTTGGTTTCTCTTTATGTGTCCCACAAAGAGACTCGGGACTTTAATGGATAGTACTTAAGAAAATCTACCTGTCAACATACTGCCTTGCACGTGGCCTGTTGGAGCAGACAAAGAAACTGTACCCCCGGGGACAGAGGAGAAGGGGACTCCGCCCTCTGGGATGGTTCTGTAGGTTGCCGGGTTCTTAATATCATCTGTCATCCACAGAATGAGTTGCTAATCTCTGTAATTTAAGGACTCTACCAATTCTAACGTTTTAATTGCTGTTAGAGCTTGGCAGTGTTCTGGTGTGCGGCAGGGTGGCAACTTGTGAGACATCCACCTCAACTTTCTTTACAAGGCAGGAAACAAACCGGCCATTTAAAAACAGTATTTAAGTCTACCTTGCTCCACTCAGGTATTTCAAAAATTTGCCAAGAGAATTGGAACATTCAGGCATAATTAAAATAAGTTAGGGATGGATGGCTCGATCAGCCTTAGGTCTGCTTCGGTGGATGTAAGCCAAATCTCCCCACTTTAAAGTAGCTTTGTGTGGTTTACTGCACCCCGGCTGCCATGTTAAGTGAGCATCTGGAAAACAAGAACGGCACAACACTTCATAAAAGTGTATTTTAGGTGGGTTCATTTTGCAATATAAACCAGCTTCCAAGTTTCTTTTTTTTGGGGGGGGGGGAGAGGTCTGTTTTAGGGAATAAAGCAGAGTGAATTTTAAATTGCCACATGCCGCCTGCCTATACCCAGTAAGTTGTTGCTCGCTCCGCCTGCAGCCTGAGGCAGGGGTTCTTAGTTTGAGGAACATCATGTCCATTCCACTCGCAAGTCTGTGACAGGCAGGGTCCCTCGTGGCCTGGAGCTTCTGTTTCAAACTCACACCTTCCAGGCAGTCTCTTCCTGGGAGCTGCAAGTGATCCTGGCCACTCAGGCAGCGAGTTCCATGTATAGGGCCCGCATGTCCCTCCCCCACTTGGCTTGTGGGACAGGAGGGGCTTCCTTCTGACTCCCTTCTCTGCTCTGGGCAGGGCTGTGGCAGGTGCTCTAACCAAAGGGTCCACTAACTTCTTCAGTGTGGGGGTAAGGGTGAGCTTTTAGGGATAACCAAACGCTGCAGACATATGTGCTCATTAAAATATTCCCCATGGAATACACCACAGGCTTATACTGTGGTAGAATCTGGGGAGAACACGGTGTTGCTGGGAATTAAACTCCTCGTCAGCAAGGTAAGAAACAGACAGGGTCGCCAGTCTCGGGGAATGAAATACGTAGAAAAGAAGAAAGACAGTAAGTGTGGAAAGGAAGGAAATCTTGACATCCACTTGGAAACACTCCTATTCATTGTCCCCATGCACAACACCGGTGTCCAAGTCCTACTGAGGGTCGTGTCTCTTTCAATTCTGTCTCTCGTCAGGTCTCACCTGGACATAAGGGCCTCCTATCTAGTGGCTGCTCTCGCGGCCAGCTCTCGACCCCTTCCAACCTCTCCTGCAAACCCTAGAGAGCAGACTTCAGACCTTATTAAAACAACTTGCACCAATTCCCGATCCCATGGGATCACAGGCCACTGACTGAGCAGCGATCGCAAGCGGGTCCCAGCAGCAGCTGCTTCACACGCACCAGGTCTAACATTCCCACACCGAGAGCCCGCCGCAAGGCCAGTCCTCTGCCCATCTCCATTCTACAGATGAGGAGGGCACGGCTTGACCCTGGCTCAGCAGTGCCCTCACCAAGGCACCAGGCATGGGTCCCGGGCTCTCTTGCTCAGTCTCATTCTTTATGACTGATGATTGCTACAATCGCAGGGCTCTCATCAGCTGTGCGCTGACCTGTCGGGTGCCTTGGCTTCCGCGGCGCCCCTCTTTGGAACTGCCTCCCGTCCCGCCCCCCCCCGCCCCCACCCTGTAACTGTTATCGCTCTTTGAGGCCCCCTTTCTCTGGTGAGCCCCATCGGTGTCCTTCTCACTTGGCTGAGCTCCTGGCTCCTTCTGGTCAGATCAGCCTAGGCCTGAGTTGTTCCCAAGCCACCGTGCCTGTGTCGTTTCTCTTCTCCAGTGAGCCATGAACTTTCAAAGTCACAGTCCACTCTGTGGCACCCTGCCTAGTGCCAGGAAAATAAATGTTCCCAAGTGGTAACTCTAAGAAAAAAGCATCGCACACACTTCCATAGATTTCTTTCTTCCTTCTAGCCCCTAGCTCCTTTCGTGTGTAGTAACGCATTGCCAACGAAGAGGGGGGAATGAAAGCAAGGTGAACTGCTGACTGGTTAAACAACTAAATATAACCCAAATTAAAACTAAATCTGCTTCATTTCTATTACCTTTACCACATAGCATATTACAGGTCAGTTCTGTGCTTTCCTGACAGGAGTAAACCCATTGATCATGGAGCAGAAAAGCATGTAGGGCTGAATCCTCTGTGGGAAAGATGGTTTTAGAACCCGATCCGTAAGGTCTAATCGCTGTAAGGTCAACTGGGACTCAAAATTACCTTGTTATGTACAATACGCTTTTTAATTATGCTCATTATAGTAGCACTCATTTGTTAAATTGGATTTTAATAGATAATTTAACAGATACAAGGCAATTTCTCAAAATTACCTTCCAGAGAGAGTTTAGATACATACAAGTTCTAAGTCACCTTAGGCTCTGACACTTCTGAGGTAACAAGGAAATTGGCACACTACAAATTGGAAATAATTCCTTCAATAATGAGATGGGAAATTTGCCAGAAAGAGTTGTAACCTTATCTATAACTAGTGTTAGTATTATTATCCTCACTGACATCTCATGCTGAGAATAATCTGTCTGTGAGGAACTGGGTCACAGATTTCACTGCGACGAGCACTTAAGTACTATAGAAATTCAGAGTGATAGCTCCCTTTGTCAAGCTGTTTAAAAGTGTTCCTCTAGACTGCAAAAGCACAAAATATAGGCAGAAATTCCAGGCTTTAGGGGAAAAAAAAACTTTCCCCAAATTTTCATTTAATGTCACTATTAAGAATGTGACTTGTAAAAAGAAATTATAACAAAACGAACTGTACATACCATTGAAGAAAAATAAGTAGACCTTCAGATTTTTCATTAGTATCTTCCTGAGCATGTGTTCAGGGAGAAAAAATGCGGGTAAGTAGAGGGCCTGGCCATTTACACAGCTTCCAGCCAGAGGCACAAATGAAATGCTAACCTGGGATGGAGCCCTGCATCGGGCTCCCTGCTCCGCGGGAAGCCTGCTTCTCCCTCTCCCACTCCCCCTGCTTGTGTTCCCTCTCTTCGCTGTGTCTCTGTCAAATAAATAAAATCTTTAAAAAAAAAAAAGAAATGCTAACAGGATGGTTCATGTTACCTTACTGGTTGTATTAAAACTCAGGGATCTCACTAAGCTTCAGTTTCTCTTTTACTAAAAGAAACACTTGCTCCCTAAAGTCATATATATCTGGCTAATATTCAAGCTCCATGCTGTAAACCAAGCAGCAGTGCTTTGTGTTAAAAGAAACTCACTGTAAGACCATCTAAAAAATAAAGACCGCCGGGCCGCCTGGGGGGCTCAGTCGGTTATGCCACGTCGGGCTCCGCGCTCAGCACAGTCTGCTTGAGATTCTCTCTTTCCCTCTTCCTCTGCCCCTCCCCCTGCTTGCGCTCTCTGAATAAATAAAAAATAAAGACTGCCACCTTCCCTCTTTACTCTCCCTGAAAGCGAAGCCACCTTACACCAGCTTTAATACATATACAACATTCTTTCCAGAACGTGACCAATGCGACATATACTTAATGCCCCCAAATTCAAGATCTTCATTCACCTCATAAGCGTTAAGTATCTTTGCCTGACAGAAAAGTCCCTTCTAGAGAAAAGAAGAAATTAGATACAGAAAAGCTACTTGAAATGCCCAGGACGACCTGACACAGTGCCTGAAGCTACGAGCAGATTCCAGCCTCCCAAATTTCCTTTCTTCTTTTCAAGTTCCAAGGCCGTGATGGTTCGTTAATTATGAGAAAGATTTCTGAACAGGGCTGAAATGGATAAATTAGCATTTCACTGGGGTTTGAGATTTATGTATCTCTTTAGTCATAAAAATGTTCAAAAAGAGCATGAAATCATAAACTTGAAGTATAAAAAGGTGACATAGAAAAGCAAAATGAAACAGAGCTGTCATCGTTGTTGCTGATTCTGGGACAGTGTTACTCAACAATCAAAATATCTCTAAAGCCAGGAAATATAAATAAAGGTAAAGTCCATTTTACAGGCTCTCTGGAAAATAAACAAAACATTGATTTGGGATGTTCTGCTCTTTAACTTCTGGAGTCTGTGGAAATTAAACTCTGAGAAAGGAAGCATCCAGCTCTGATGCATTCCACACAGGGAAAGTAAGGGCCATGAGTTCTCCTCACCTTAGACAGAAGAGAATCCAAAGAACTGAATCTCAGCAGAGTCCAATTAAAAGAATAAGTACAAACATGTGGTTTGGAGCCACAGGAGAGGAAAGTTGGTCCTACCAGAAATGTTTATTCAACATCAACAATACCTCGACAGAAGGATGTTGCAATTCTGAGCTCTCCGACCATCAATCACTGAAAGTTCTTTGACTTTAAGTTTGGAACTCAGTGTGTCATCAATGGCATCTGCTTCTTTCTATAAAGAGCATGAAAGAAATCCATCAAAGTCAAACAGGGACATTCCAACTTCAGATACACACTTTTCCTTTGTATTTTGTTTACACACACACACACACACACATGCACACACACACACACACACACAGGCGAAGCGGAGATGGTGAGGGAGGGAGCACAGGGAAGTGGTGGAGTTGAAACGAAGGGCTAAAATCGAGTTGACAAAGGGAAATAGTAAGAAAAGCTGACCACCCACATTTGAAAAAGCAGTTTTGGAAGAACAAAGTGCATCTCTAAGTTGAAGATGCTAAGCGTGCATAAATTATCAGTGAGTGGTGCACTCCTTTTGTCTCCCAAATCCCTATGGATAGCAGACAGAAGAACTGTCACTATGAATCAAGCTCAGCTGAGGCTTGCCATTGCTAGTCCCGGCCATTTGCAGGGCCCATTCACTCCAGAACCATTTGCATCCTGAGCACTCAAAAAGCTGAACAATAAATCCTCCCAAACGTCCTCATGTGCAACAGGAAGCTCCCAAGCCTAGATGGTACCTTTCATCACCCTGGAGTCTGATGCATAACAGACAGGGGGCAGTTCAAGGCATTAGTTAAATTACTTGAATTAACAACAAAACACTACTTTGCATACTCTGCTGTTGCTGTACAAAAAGCTGTAAGCAATGATGGCCAGTAATAATTTTTGGTGGAAGAGGCAAAAAAAAAACCAATTATATATAAAATACTATTTGAGTAAACTGGGCATCAAGGTGAAAAATACAGACTAACTTGATAAATAGAAAGTTTAATTTTACTAGAGGTCAGAATCAATTTTAAAAATGGATCGTGGCATTTTTAAAATGTAAGAAAACCAAAGAGCTCTGGAACTGTGTAACAGTTTAGTTAAACAAAGACAATATGGAGTTTATAGTAAGAGGCACCATGTGATCAAACTTCGACTGTCTCCTGTCAGGCTGAGATTTCAGGCTGACCTCTAAATATCAGTTAAGAATTGAAACCCAACGCGGAATTACCTAAGCCCTGCGTTACACTATCTGAAAAAAAATTGGATAACCAAGACATTCTGAGCTTATAGTGAGCCAAGAAGTTATAGTAAGCAAGGTTTAGGTGGTTGCTTACTTACCTGCTTGGAGTTACTGTTCACAAAGAAATCCTACAGCCATGGCAGAGGCATGGAAAAGGCAAATCAGACACATGCAGTTCAGAAATCACAGCAACAAGTGGGAGAAAGTCAAAGCAGTCAAGGAAATCAGTGACACAGGGTAAGAGAGGATTTATGCCCCAAGGACCAGCAATGAGAGTTGATGAAGATGGGGGAGGCTGGCTGAAGATACAATGAAGAGCACGGAACTAAGCATTCTGGGGAAAGAGAGAAAACATGTGCTGTACACAATTTTCAATGGGGCCAAATCAAATTCAAAGAAGAAAGGACTTAGGATACTCCAGAAAGACCCAAGCTGGGAAAGGAACAAATTCTCTTTGAAAGAGAAATGGGCTCCATTTATTCAACATGACGATTTTCACTTGAAGCAGAAAATATCCATCAATTCCACCAACTTGGGGAAACTTCTCCCATGGTCATGTCTACTAGCAAAATATGCTTTTTTTTGTTTTGGGTTGAAATAATCTCCTGTCTTCTTGTGCCATAAGGAAGGATTAAGAAAACACACCAGACAAGTTCAACAATACACGTCAGTAATATTAACCCTCAATATCCCAAGAGTCCAAACAATGCCTGGTGGCACTGGGGGTAGGTATGAGGAAAAAGACCGTGCAATTAAGAGACAGTAAGTGATCATGTGGTGTGCAGCCCCTTGGTGGCCCTGTCCCAGCTGCCTCAGGGTTGTTCAAGCACACAAGGTCAGTAGCCTCCTCCTGAAATGCTCCAGACAAGACTTGGAGCGAAGAAGAGCAAGAGGAAGAAGTAACTGACACATTAAGAGAAAGTTACAGCTTTCTTTACATATTTCTGCCATGCTGGAATGAGTAAAGCTTTGGTGTGCAAAACACACCCCAGCTCCCAGGCCAACGGCTTGCACAACCAGCAGTTGCCCAGCAGATTCCTCAAGGCCTCACTGGCCCCGGCTGCACAGCTAAGGCCAATTTTACACAGATGAGCTGTCCCACATCATTCTTCCAGCAGGAAACAAAACGTGTCCCTCTTCTGCTCCACCCACACAAGGAGGGACTGCTTCTCTAGAATGGCATTTAAAAATAAGTGGATAACCACAAGAAACCTTTCTTCTTCTCTGATGCCATGGTTTTCTTTTGTCCCGGTTGTAACCACCAGATTTTCTACTCTGAAACTCCTTAGGACACTTGCCCTCGGAAAGCAGTGTCTCCTTCCAAGGGCAGGAAAAACTACGGTGATGTGAATTCCAGGAGGTCATCTTATCCAACTTCTCTCTCTCAAAGAGACAAGTTGCTAGCTGAATTTAGATCCAGCTCTTAGTGTCTGGCTTTCAAAGAAGAAACTCCTATGAAGTTCTCTAGCAACTTAAGTCTCTGTTAAGTTCCCACTGTCAGAAAATTAAGACTTCTGACCTTTACCGTCGTGGGCTATGGAATCAGGCAACTATCATTTATTAGGTGTGAGGCTTGCAGCTCAGTCTTACTATCTGCAAAATGGAATTGACAACTGGATTATTACTGTGATGATAAAACACGATGATTCGTGTAAAGCATTTTGTAGAGTACCTGACACATATTTATGAGCTCAATACTTGGAAGCTATCATACAATACAATTATCTTTCAAGCTGATGATCAAGCCCATTTTTTCTCCTATTGCTCTCTTTTTCACAGCTGGTCAAGATCTCCCATTTGTTACCAGCAGCAGCAATAAGTGTAACAGTTAAAAGCTAAGTAATATATCCTATCTTTCCAGAGGTGAGGATGAGGAACGCCATGGGAGACTTTAGTTAATTGTTAGCCTTGAGATTTCCCTTCTTTAGGGGCCCTTTAACCAACACATTTTAAATGAAATCACAAAGCTTATTAGAGGGGGCATGTTAAAAATAATGATGCTTCCCCAGGCCTCTTTCAAATAAGTTATCATTCTTTTTGAAACTTTAAATTATTCACTAATTGGCTTGGGCCAAACAATGCAGGATCACCTATATTTGGTTCTACCTAACAGGATGTCTGATTCTTTCCGATGATTTTTGGTGTAGGGCTTTGGTAAATAGAAAGTTGGGACTTGCATTTTCAGGAACCAATGATGATAGATTCTTAGAGATAAGGTTCTGCAATGACATAATGATAACACTTCACAGATAATAATAATCCTTACCTGAATGGTTCTTAATCTTTTTGACGTTGAGGTCCCTTTGTAAATCTGATAAATGCTAGGGATCCCTCTCTAGAAAAATACATACTATTCATATAAATACATACTATTTATACAAAACACTGCCTTTAATTAACTCTTACCATGGAGTCAATTACAGAACCTCTACCTTATACTTGGTTTAAGAAAAACCATCATTCATAATTTTCTCTTCTTTCTTCATGTGCCATGGCTAAGGGCCAAGATTATTGAAAATAATATCCTAATTCATAATTTTTCAATGTGAAATCTAGATCTACAGAATAATGAAAATGTAAAAAGAATAAGAAAAAAAATTCTTTGACCATTTATATAAAAAAAAAAATCAGAAGATAGCATTGAATGTTCCAAATGGGAGCCCGAGAATGACTTGTCTTTTACATATTAGCAGGAGAGGTCAGATTCTGGAGCTTGGGATAACAGTTATCCTTTGTTCCCTAAATCAGAGCTGAGAGGCTTTCAAATGTTATACTATATGCTGATAAAGAAGGAGTGTCCTCAGGCAAAGAACTGGGAGAAGAAATGGAGATATGAGCTGTTAATTTATTGCTACAAAGATATGACTCCCCTTAGGTAAATGGGAAATTCATTTTCCTCTACCCAACTGCATGGATAGGGAGAATGAATTTATAACATCTCAACATGAAAATTTCCCACAAAACCAAAATGAATATTGTTTAACTCTATCTGAAATAGTACTACTATGCAATGCACATTATGTATTAAGTCTTTTGTGGTTGGCCTGGAAATCACGCATAATATAGTTTCAACGAGAAAGAGAGGTTCTGAGACAATTGACTTTCAAATGAACTTCTGGAATGTAAGCAGGGGAATAACTGCACACTATTAAATTCCATTTCATGTGGCACATAAGCTTACATAATCAGCTCTGTACACCTTTGCTAGCCACACTGAAAAAAAAAAAAAAATCCTGAATAGAAATGGTCTTATTCTTAAAATTGGGATTACAGAAAATCCTTTACAAAGCCTGATTTTCATCATGAACAAGACCACGGCATCAGAACAAAGCGAAACTGAAAATTTACACCACTTTGTAACCTGGCTGTGCCACCCGTTCAGACACTGAATATATACTGAGCCATATTTCTATTATTGATGAGATAGGAATAATACCTCATAGAGCTGGTGTGAGGGTTAAATAAAAAGTAAGTACAAGAGCGCCTTGAGAACCAAATTTTGGGGTTGATGAGATTGAGACTGTGCACTTCATACTCGGCACCAAAAATGTAGTAGATACTTAATATTATCATTTTTTAGTCTATATTATGGTTGTTTGCAGATTGCCGTCCTCTTTGCTTTTATACTGCAAGTTGCATTGTAAGCCTGTGTAACAGTTTAATACATTTGCAACCTTTGAAGTATTTCATATACAAAGCGGACATTATAAATAATCTGTTTTGATTTTAATGATAAAATATTTCTCAGATCAATTGGGCATATGTTTGTATGTGTACGTATTTATTTAAAATCTCTCCTAAATATCATTAACCAGAGTTCACCTAAATTATATTAATCTCATACCTGAGATTTTGTTCAAAATCTTACTCTGTGTAGTGTTCTTGTTACCAACATGCAGGTAATGGTATTCATGTGTTCTGCTTCTCTGAGATACTAACTTGTTCAAACAACTGGCTGAAGTTCAGACAGTCTGACCAGGGTTTTATAACTGGAGGGAAGAAAGAGGAGATACCATAGAAAAAAATAGGCTCCCAGTATTCATTTGGGAGTGGAAAAGAGAGCAGTTCAAGTGTGATGATAATTACATAGTGCATTGCCAAGATTAAAATGAAAATGCACGGGTCTTAGACATTGCCATTAGATAGGAGACTAGGGAACACTCAATGACAGGCACCCCATTTCCTTTACTCTGTCCTACATATTCCTACTAGAATGTCTGCATCTTTGTATTTTTCTTTTGTCTCTCGACATTCAATAAACTCAATAAAATGGCTCCAATTACCTTCATTTGGGAAATATATCTGTGGTTTAAAAATCTCATCTCAAATTCTTGCACCAAGAGGGGAAACATACTTCAATTAAGCTGAGCCAAGTGTGCTGAAATTTTTTTCCAGGAACTGCTATTGAAAATATCACAAATGATTCTACTTACCCGTCTACTTAGTGTTAAGTACAACTGAAATGTTCTGGTCTATACTGACTGGAATGACTACTGATTACTTAAACAGAGATTGGTTGCTAGGAGACAATTACCCAATTGCTAGGCTTTCTGCAACCCTGTCTCCCAGAGCTCTTGAGAACTGTCCACATATCTGTCCCAGAGCACTTTGGCAGCATCCTTCTGCACCTTCTGCTGAAAGCCTGTTAATTACAAGTCTTGTAAACTTGGGCCTTTTAACCACCTGCCTTCATAATAAATGCAGCCTACATGCTCAGACTTGGACAGCATCATTTGGACTAACTGCTGTTTTTCCTTCCTTTAATTTACTTTTCTGAATTCCCAAACCTTCACCTTAGGCAACCAGAATGGACCAGTATTGTGACTAAAACTGAAGTGGGAAATCACTTGGATGTGTAATGAGGTCAGAAGATCATTTGAATCTACCAGGAAATTTGTTAAATGTCCTATGACTTCATGTCAAGGCCCAGAGAACACCTTCCTGGGTCAGCAGAGAAAGACAGAGTGAGGAGGCCCATTGCAGTCAATCAGGAATGAGTATGAGCCAAGCACCTGCCGTATGAGGGCCCTAAAACATACCCTTTGTCCTTTGAAAGTTAAAGTGTCTGGCTTTCTACTGGACATGTCTTACCGTCTTTTTCTTTGTTTTCCTTTATTTTGTGTGTACAACCGCTTCATACTTATGGGGGAGGGAGGGAGGTCCCAGCTGAGGGCTCCTGTTTTAGGGTCATGCGACCATAGCGGACAACTACCTGCATTTTTGTACTTTACTAACATAGCCTAAAATGCACTGCAAAGAGGCTTTCCCTCTCAGTGAAAATATTCTGGCTAAAAGGCATACACTACCTCTTCTCTTCAATTTCAGATACATCAAAGGTTTTGAAATAAAAACCTGTCAGCTTTTGCTTCTCCCCAGCCTCAGTCCATCTTCTCCCTGGTGCTTGCTCGTTCTGTTCTGAGACACTCTTTCTTGAGAACCAGGCCCAGCCTAAGCAGACCAGGAAGTGTGCAGCTTGTCTGAGGATGCCCGCCCCCAACCCCCGGGCATGATTCATGCAGGCGTTAAAGGCCTCGCAGCAAAGCCCAAGGAAAGCCCCTGGGCAGATGCCTGGCATCCCTGCGTTCCTAGTTAAGATGCGCTCTGCTCTCTGCAGCATCTCTTCAGTCACCCTGAAGAATCTTTCTGCTCACACTCTAGGACACAATGTTGCCCTTTCCAGGTGTCTGATTGACTGGGACTCTACTCTCCCTTTTCCCTGTTCTTCTGAAATTCTCTGTACCCAGCCACCTTCCTGTGACCTCTTCTGGTCTACTGTTAGGAGGATCTACTAAGATGCCCTCTCCAGGAGTAAGAGGTACCACCCAGATGTGACCGGGGCTTATGGCGTAATGCTCACTACCTGGCCACATTGACACGGAGAGCCAGAAAGCACCAAGTATCACTAGTATTCTCACTAGCACCACAAACGCTCTGTTCATGTTTCAGAAGCTTCTCTGGTCCTCTCCGTATCAGTGCCATCCACCAACTTACTCTGCCTTCCCAGCCCCGCTTCTGAGTCTATCATGTTCATGACATACAGTCAAAACTCCTCTCCGAGTTTCTAGCTAGCTGCCAAATTCTAGTTATCTACAAACTTCTGCCCTTCTAAAGATTCCATCTACTTCAGAGCAGTCCACTTCCGATAATAACCACTTTGATATATATATTTAAAAGCCAGATAAACTAAAATGGCTTGAGAAACAAACCCTGTGAGGGGGCAATACAAGTTAGGTAGCTCTCCTAGTAGTATATGCTCCTGGTGACCCATCTGGGCTAAGCACAAGTGATAACAATAATATACAGAACTCCTTCCATCAATGGAGACAAGGTCTTGAACACACACCAGGGTATGAGCTTCAACACGTTCACACACATAACTGACGGGCACCTAGACACACATGTGGACAAATACACACCACACTGCTTGGCAGGAACGTACCAGGGTAGACCCAACAGCCTAGAACTAAGATGCCTATCACATCATGGGGTGGCAGATGACCCAGGGACCGTGCACAAGGACATGATTTTTTTTTTTTTTTACTCTTTTAGCATCTTGGAGAGCACATGTTGTTACCTGCTGTCTTTGGTAGGCAGAGAAAGTTCTTTCCAGGTCTTCAAGATCTAGAATTTTGAAGACTTTTGTATCATCAATTTCGGTCCATACTGTGCCTTCCAGTTTATTCTGCAAACAACAAGTTAATAAGTTCTAGAGTTTATAGTTATACACAAAAAGAACAGACGTGGTTATTTATTTATTTTTCTTCAAAGTGCTGCTATCCCTAATTTTTCATTCTACCAGATGCTCAAAGTGGGCTGGCTTCAAACAACACGTCATTTATTTCAGTTTTATCACGTAAATATCTGAGCTAGTGAGAACCCGAGTCCATACTAGAAAATGAAATCATTTAATAGCCAGGGCTGTTTCCCTTTTCAGGGACAACATAGTGAGCTGCTAATGCTATCCATTAGAGGGAAAATTAGAACAAATGGCTTACCTCGGGCAGCTTAGACCAGTTGAAGGATTTCAGGGCATTTGTGGGCTGAGGAATGTTTTTCTTCTTGAGTGCCAGACCCAGTGGAGCACCAGGAGGTGGCATGATCCCCCCTAAGGGAGGCGGCCCCGGGGGAGGGGGAGGGCCGCCTGGAGGAAGGGGAGGGGGCGGAGGAGGAAGCATCCCACCTGGCAGGGGTGGAGGTGGTGGGGGCGGAAGGAGGGACCCTGGTACAGAGGAAGGAAAGGGCCCCCCTGGGGCTCCAGGTGAGGGTCCACCTGGGATTGAAGCACAGATAGCTCTCTGAAAAGGTAAAAAAAAAAAAAAAAAAAAAAAAAAGACAAGAGAAGGTCAGTGGAAGAAGTAAATTCATCGGATGATTCTGAGAGTCTGAAACTTTGCCTAAAATGTATGTTATAGAGAAATTCACATTTCTGAGAAAATGGGTTTAAAGGGGCAGTAAATCAAATGGACTTTAGGGTCTTCATGGACGACTGAGGCAGCTCTTTGTATTTCGGACCTCAGTGCTTATCTGTAAAGCATTCATTCATTCACGTATCTCTCACTTCTTGTAACATCATGGTTTGGTTTTCATAGAATCAGTTTTCATTTTAAGAAGTCAATGTGATTTTGCTTTGCTCTGATTAGAGGATCTGTATTAAAAACGCACACCCCCACACCGCCTCTGCTGCCTAACCCACACGATAGCAGAGGGAGTGAGTCTTATAACCACTGTGATAAATCACAAGGATTTATTCCCCCAGGCAGAAGCTGTCTGCCTAAGGTGAGGGGCTCCAGGGTAAGTGAGGCCTCGGCAGCTGCCCAGGAACGGAAGACCCGGCCCGCGGCCCCGGCCCTCACCCTGTTGAGCTCGTGGAGCTGTGCCGTGAGATCCACCACCTGCTGCTTGACTTGCTTATGCTCGCTAGTCTCCTTTTCAAGTTTTTCTTTCATTTTATTTAAGGTCTGCATCATCTCCTCCTTCTCTTGGGTCTTGGCATCACATTCACGCTCCTTCTTTTCCAATTTCTGTTGTAACTCATTGTGCTCTACACAAGAAAACAATGGGACATGAAAACAGGGGACTCTTCAAAGCTGAAGCACTTTCTCTAAACAGAAAATTGGCTGAGGATGATTGTGAGGCTCTTTATTAGGCAAATATTATTCCTCTCCTCCATCAAAGGGAGCGACTTGCAGGCTCAGTGGTGTTCGCGCTTGGAGGGGTCCTTAGATGAACAACGTTATTAGCTACATTTTGTAAAATACGGAAGGGACCCTAAAGTCACAGTTCTGAAGATGGACGCTAGTGTGAGCACCTATTTGTGGAGGAGAATAGGGCTTGTTTGGTACTTACTTCAGGATCCTGTCATAAAAATGGCCCTTTAACCACTCTAGGGAAAACAAATATTAAAAGGGCCTCTTCACAAATTAGAAATGAGAACCAGAGAAGCCATTGTTTATTAGCTAGTTTGCTGGCTCGTGTCCAATGAGCACAAGGCTGAAGGGGAGGATCTTGCCCTGTGAGGAAAGGCTGATGCCAGACGGCGTCAGTCCCAACACGGAGTCCCCTCTCCCATTCTCCTCTCAGAAGGCTACTTGGACTTGAAGTATTTCATGCTTCTGATAAATAATTCTTAAAACTTGTGAAAGCAAATGTTATCATCTCAGCATTAAAAACCTTAAGGGCAGGGCATGAGAATCACCATAATCTGGGGAGAAAAATATTAACTCTCTGCTGTAGTTTTACTGACTTCCCAATCCTGCTCTAATGGAACAAGGCATCCAATTTAGCCAAATGCTTATTTACGTTGCCAATATGTCTGCTGACTCCAGTCCCTCACAGGAGTGAGGGGCTTTGGGAAGAGGACTGATGAAGTTTAGGCTGCAGATTTTCATTTCAAATACTTGGCCCCAATTCCTACTCTTTTTATTTAGTAAACCCACTAGAGATATAATCCACTGGGGCAGAGCTACACAGAATTGGTCTCTATTTCTGAATCTGATAACACATTGAAATTCTTGCTTTCTCCGTCTCTTACTTTGAGTCCCCCCAAACCAGTTTACAGAGAAGAGTTCAAGCCACTAAAAGCCTTGAGGTTAAAATAACCATCAGCCCACTTCTACCACTCTGTGAATGCACCCCCAACTTCTTCAGAGATGTGTCTAAAAACGACCTCACTGCACCCCATTTTCCTTCTTCTATCTCCATTTCATTTCTCTTCCTCAATTTGAAGACTTGCCTCTTATCACTGGTCCTGAAGCTTTGACAAATCCAGCTGTGCTTCAGAACCACCTGAGAGATTTTAACATTTTGGGAGTCTGTTCTATGGGTCGGGAGGATAGGGCTTAGGAATTTGTTTTCAAATGCCCCTTAGTGGATTCTGATGTAATACAGGTCTGGTAAGCTGCTGCTGAAAGGATTCTCTCCACAATGGACATCCATTTATCTCCACCTTTCAGGTCCAGAGAACTTCCCACCTCCTCACAGCCTCCACACTCTGATTCATCAACATGTGCCCTCTTTAATACAGCCTTGCTACTTGAAGCTTTCAGAAAAGAGTTCATTTTATCTACAGCACCTCCTTTCTTACACACCCCCTCTGACCTCACTGACCTTGGCCATTACCTCTTGTACACCTCAGAATCCTACCACAGTCCCTATCATTTACTGTGCAACCATATGTGCCAGGCACTACGTTGGAGTCTCTGTATTTGTTTTGTCATTTAATCTTTATAACAACCCTGTGAGTTGGGTGTAACGTGCATCTTACAGAGGAGAGTGGAGAAGAGGACATGACTCCTTATGCACACACCCAGAGCCCAGCACAGTGCCTGACACATACAGGCATTCAACAAGCATCCACTGAACAAATGACTGAATGACTCCAAAGCTTCTGTCCTAGGTACTCTCCTCAGCTTGCACCCCTGAATCCCCATGCTCTACAGTGTACCCCTAAAGTACCACCCGACCATTTTCTCTTCATTATAATCTCTCTTTACCCCAACCTTTTAGTCAGTGTTTCTCTTCTTTCTATAGCAGTTTCTGGAATCTATTAATGAAAATGTATGTGGCAACCTCACTTATGTGAGAGCAATGTGAATTCATGTGAGGAACCTGTAACAGAAGTGTACTTCACATGCGGTATTTTCTGCTCTCAGTGGTGGCCCTGCTTTTCTGCTCAATGGAAAAGGACAAATGTGATGAGGGAAAAGGAAATGCTTTGGCATCTCTTGGACCCTCTTTTCAACACACTAAATATCGGGGTGAGTGCTATTGTGTTTCATTGGCTGTGGCTAAATAACTTGGACAAGGAAAAGGAAGTCAGTTACCAGCATAGTCAAAGAGCAGAGGCCAGGAATAGGACTGTTTTTACAAAAGGGCCAACTTCAGTTGCTAGTATTTTGAAGGAAGTGGGGCAACTTATGTCCATTCTCTGAGCTGGCACAGTGATGGGCACAAATGACCCTCCTGGCATTTGATGCTGAGTGTTAATACCCAAGACATATTCAAATACTCACCAAGAGCTGGTCTATGAATGTCTCATAATGTATATATCGACAATGGTCAGTGATTTTCTACATGATTTTTCTGTTCATAACTGGTGCCAAATAAGGTCACATGGTGAATGGGGCTGCTGAAACCAAGTGGCCTGGGTTTCTCTTTTAAAATTCTGGGTCATCCCTGGTGTTCTTTATTACATTTCTTAAAACACAGTGTGACTTGACGAACAGTTATGGGGCGGGGGGAGGGCTGGAAGGAGTAGTAGTTAAGAAAATTTGAATCAATGAATACCACACAGCAAATGCTACAAGCTCTTCCAAAAAAATTTACATAATTATAATAAAAGGAAAAAATACTTGGCAATCAGCAGGACAACTAAAATAGCTCGATTCAAGAGAAAACAGGGCAAAAACGCC
Organism: Phoca vitulina; assembly: GCF_004348235.1. NCBI lineage: Eukaryota > Metazoa > Chordata > Mammalia > Carnivora > Phocidae > Phoca > Phoca vitulina. Next base: position 32,056,162 of record NW_022589710.1, on the reverse strand, counting down.
CTTAAGACATAGAAAAGGAAAGACTTTTTGATGCACTAAAGTCAGTAAGAAGTATCAGCACAAATTTCTAAAATATACAGAGAGCAGAGTTGCCCAATAACCGGTAACATGGCCTCTTCTCTTGTCGGGGCCTCATTATTTACCTTTTCTCATCTTTTCCGCTTGTTCTTTCCACTGCTTAACTTCATTTTCATTAACCAACCTGTATAATAGTTAAAGGAGTATTCATTACAAAAAAACATAAAAGGCCCACTGCCAAAATGCATGCTCTCTAGGTACAAAAATAGTCCACTGCACAGAAAACCCTCAGTGTGCATGAAAGCCATTTAAACCCGGACGTTACTCAGATATATTACATATGTATATATAGGAACTCATATTTGACGTCTAGAACATTTCAGTTCTCCCAGCTGCTATTTTATTTTATTTATTTATTTTTTTTTAAAGATTTTATTTATTTATTTGAGAGAGAGAGAATGAGAGACAGAGAGCATGAGAGGGAGGAGGGTCAGAGGGAGAAGCAGACTCCCTGCCGAGCAGGGAGCCCGATGCGGGACTCGATCCCGGGACTCCAGGATCATGACCTGAGCCGAAGGCAGTTGCTTAACCAACTGAGCCACCCAGGCGCCCCAGCTGCTATTTTAAAGTAGGATAAAATAAATGTCTTACATGGTGACTATTATTTCACAGACCACAAAATAAGAAACTTACATTCGTACGACATTCTTAATATTAAAGTTTTCCAAAGGTGTGGTGTCGGGGTCCTGTCCTTTGTCATTTTGAATAACTATTTGCTGTATAATTCTATCTAGTAGTAGCCAGTACTGAACGGTGTTGCCACTTCTCTTGTCTAAAAAAGAAAAGAATGGAGGAAAAATACTTGAAGTTGTTTCTAAACTAGGATGAATATTTTTCAATAGCGGTCACCCACCGGAGCCACAGAACCAGAGATGTTTACAACATCTGCACCAGCACTTCCCAAAGTTTCTGGAATTCTGACATGCAATGATCATTTATGTGACTGAGAGGCATTTTCTACCCCTTTTGAAATGTGTTGCAAGGCATATATTTATTTTTAAAATCAAAGTAGGTTATAATTCATCTCAGTTTTGGAATGTCACAATACCCCTTGAGCTGTGTGACACTTTGGACTGTCACAAAACCAAGGTTTGGAATCCCTGGTGTGCACCCAACCTAATCAGCACTGTTCAGAAGACAGAGTCCTTTGGATGATGTCCAAACATTTGAAAACACACATGTAAGTCACAAACACACTCACAAGGCATTTGGAGGCAGTGGTGCAGGATGGACATGAAGTGAGGGTAAGCTTCACTATGGGTCAGCCTCTTCCTGGTCAGCTCAAACATCTGAGTCGCACTTTTTGTGTCTATGTGAACCTATTCCGTATGAAAAAGAAATCTAAGTCAAACACCCAATATCCTCAATACCTGCAATGCAAGGTAAGCAAATCCAAGGCAAACAGAGCTAATCCTCCAGGTTATACCCAGTCCATGTCAACTCAACACACATTACAACAGGGAAATTCCTTGAGTTGATGAGTTAAATCAGAATAATTGTGAGCATACCTACCAGTTCAAATCTTTTGGCAAATTCTAGTTCATCTTCATTTCGGAGCATTTCAAAAAAATCTAAATGTCTGAAATCCAATAAAAGAGAAGCTATTAAAAGTAGAACATCCTACAAACACAAGCACATGGGAATCAGGACATTAATACTAAGACCTTTCCTGAATATTCAGATTTCTCTAAAAGAAATAAGACAACAAAATTTGAATGCCTTTGCTTAACTATGTTCTAAGGAAAAAGACATATTCTGACTGAAATGAGATCACAATAAGAGACAAATTTAAGAGCCTAGGATGCCTAGTACATAGTAGATAATAAATGTTTATCAAATCCAAAAACAGTCAAGTCCAGATTCTGCTCACAGACTCCCTTTATGGAAAAATGAGCCCACATACCTACACTTGCCCGATTGATGAATTAAGACCACAAAAGAAATATTCATGCCATTCACTTATTCATTTATTGAACCCCTACTATGTATTTTAGATACTGGGGATGGTAAGTTCTATGAAGACAAATACATCAGGGTAAAGGGAAAAGAGAATGATGGGAGGTGAGGTGAGTTGTGTACACACACAGGCTGGAAAAGGTCTCTCTGAAGGGAAGAAGGAAATAAACAATTTGGACATCTGTGGGAAGATCTTTTAATGCTGAGAAAATAGCAAGTGCAAAGGCCCTGAGGCAAAAGTATTTTGACATGTTCATAGACTACCAAGGGGAAGAGCATGTCAGAGTGCATGAATGAGGGAGGGGAGCAGTAGAAGGAAAGATCTGAGAGCTAGTGGGATATCTTAGAAATAGTGAAATGATTGCAAACAAGAGCAAATGAACAAGAGAGTGAAAATTCACATTCACAGAATGCCTATCATGGTGCCAAGTGATTCCATGTTTTATAGTTAATCTTCGTAACAGCCCATAAAAGATAGTGGTCATCATTATCATCATTATAATCACTATTTCTTGGGGGGAAAAAAAACAACAACCAGTAAGATTCAGAAAGATTGAGTAACTTGACCAGAATACATAGCAAGTTAAGAGGTAGGACAAGGATGTGGATTCAGTCTGATGCCACAACCCGCATTAAGTTCTCTGTACGATGTGCTGCTTCTTTCACTGACAAAGTCTTAATATAAAAGCACCATTCGTTGAACTAATATTTGGGGGCCAGCTCCTTATGTTACAGAAAGGTCACACGCAATTCACAGGCACTGCGTACACGGAAAAAGCATGAATTAGATGTTAACAGTCTGACTTACCTATCTAATGTTGAATTTTCATGTTCCCTTAATTTATCTATTACAGGCTGAATTCCTAACATCAGAAATTCATAGCGAAGATGAAGTCTAAAGTCCAAACTTTCCTGAAAGTGAAAGGGTGATAAAACGCATATTTATGCTTTTTGGACTATGTACATAGAAATCTTTTTAGAAAAGATTATTCTTTAATAATGCATGTTTTCAAGAGTAGTACGGAAGGCTCTTACCACTCCTGCACCTTGGCTTAGCACTGCATTGATGAAGGACATGATGGCAGTCTTGAGACTCACTTCATCTCGATACCGCCCTGTGCTTTTATCCAAGTCATTAATCAACGTCTATAAAAACAAAGGACTGAATCATCACTAATCTTACGCTCATTTTATTAATTTTTATACTCAGAAGTAAATTTTTGAAATCTTGTGTTTAGTCAGAATTACATTAATCCACAGAAAGCCACCTTTTATTTTTCCTAAAATTAGTTCAAAAAACTCTTACTTTCAAACTTCCTACATCACCTATGTTCACTTATACATGTATACAAAATACAAAAGACTGCACTTTGTAGACTTGGCTTGCTTTTTATATTTGGGTATAAACACGGTGACATGATCTCACTGTTTATATTGATACTAAATCAAGAATGGCAACCTGTAAGACTTTCAGGGAACACTGCATTTAGTGAATTCAAAAGATATCTGCTACATCATGTGTAGGAAGCAGGGTCATATTTTCAAATTCAGTAAATCTAAAATCCCAGGTTGATCAACTATTGAAAGCATATTATACTCTGGTACTAAAACCCAAGAGGAAGGAAACACTTGAGTCCTCACCACAGAGGGAAATCTCAAGTTATGTTTCCCCCCTCAGGGCCAGGAAAGCACCTGTCAGAAGGGGTGGATGACAAAGCGTAGAGCGAGCGTGCCCACCTGAAAGCGGGTTCTTTCACTGGCATACTTCTGGTAGTGCAGCATGGCCTGCAGAACCTTCTTGTGGCCCCCGGGAACCAGGCACACGGCGCCCAAGATTTCCAGCACGGCCACCTTCGTTTTAATGTTCTCTGTGCTCAGACTCTGAGCAATCACATTAATACTCTCAGAGTGAGCCAGGACATGAGCCCGACCTTGAGAGTTGTTCATTAGCGCCTTTATACATCCAATGAGAGAGGTATGTATTCGAGACTCTGAGGTCTCGTAGTCCATGGTCTTTAGAAAGTTGAGAATACATGACAGGCCATCCAAGTCGATGAATCTGGTTACAAACCTGGCAGGAGAAGAAGGTTAAAATGGATCAGACCTAGGTCTCTTTGGAATTTTCTAATAGCCCTTAAAGGAAAAGTTTTGCAGGGGCAGGAGAAAGGAAGATGTATTTCCTGAAGTACCAAAGACCTAGATGGATGAAGTCTTCTTAATTCCTGACCTCTTCCTCAGCACAAACCCAATGGTCAGGTCTACCAGAAATGTGAAATAATCTCTATTTGAGATAAACAGATCTCAACCGATACAGAAAAACAATGAACAGATCATATAACCACAGTAAAATCAGGAACAAGAAGACACTCAGAATATGTGTCTTAAGTTAAAGTCATCTGCTGATCCTGTGTTATTATAGCATCCAGCCCCTAAACACCTTTATGTTAACCATTGACCCATATCAATGAAAGTCAGAGCATCCTTAAGCTCCAGGATATTTGTCAAACAAATGATAATCTATATTACTAACATTTTGTAGCAAAACTCTTCTTTTGTAGGACATGCTACTGGAATCCCTCTATGTAAAACAAATAAGGGGCGCCTGGCTGGCTCAGTCCATAGAGCATGCGACTCTTGATTTCAGTCTCGTGAGTTCAAGCCCCATGATGGGCCTGGAGCCTACTTAAAAAACTAAATAAATAAACTGCTAAAACAAAACAAAAGCAAGCCTTTGTTACTGCATATTAATTGATATCCATGGCATTTATTTACTGTAAAATTGATCAGTGAGAATCATTCACGATGCACATATACATGTGAAGTTCTGAAAATTTCAGAAGTAACATAACTTGTTTATATGATTACTCCAGAAATTTCCAAACTTATTTAGTCTTGGATACCTATTAACATCTGAGAATGCAAACACACACAAATAGGGACACACTGATGTAGTTAGGATTGGCTACAAAACCTCTGTCATACAACTGCATAGAATTTTTGATAAATCAGTATATTTTTCTTAGTTAGCATTTTATAGTCAAATAAAGAAAAGGAAATCTTTATTTTCCAGCCATTTCATGCAGTCACACAACGCAGATATAGCCCAGCTGGTTAAATCAACTGGCTTCATTCACAGCTCCTACATTAATGAAATGTACCTAGAAGCATCCCAATATCCCACCAAACCTTAAAGACTAATTAATGGAAAATGAAGGTGTGGGAGATACACAGTGGAGGCTGACTGCCCATCTCTTTTAAGCAACAGTTTTATTGAGATATAACTCACATGCCATAAAATTCATATTTTCAAACATACAATTCAGTGAATTTCACAGAGCTGTGCAATCACTGACATCATCTGATTTCAGAACACTCTAGTCTTCCCCAAAAGACCACTTCCCCCCCTCCCCAACCCTAAGCAACCACTAATCTTTCTGTCTGTATGGATTGGTCTTTTCTGGACATTTCATATAAATGGAATCATGCAGTATGTTGTCTTTTTTCATCTGGCTTCTTTTACTTTGCATAAATATTTTCAAGGCTCATCCATGTTCTAGCATGTTATCAATAGTCTATTCCCTCTCTAGGACTGAATAACAATTCATTGTATGGATATATCACATTCTATTTATCCATTCATCAGCTGATAGAATTTGGGTTGTTTCTACTTTTTGGTCATTATGAATACTGTTAACATGAACATTCCTGTTCCCTCGGCTATATATCAAGGAGTAGAATTGTCCAGTGATAGGACAACACTATGTTTAACATTCTGAGGAACTGTCCAACTGTTTTCCGAAGTGGCTGCACCATTTTACTTTCCCACCAACAATGTACAAGGGTTGCAATTTCTCCACATCTGCACCAACACTTGCTAGTCTCTTTTTAAATTTTAGCCATCTTAACAGCTGTCTGTGTATCTTTAGTTGAAGAAAATCAATTTATTGAATGTTCAATGATTAAAGTATTTCACCCATGATCCAACGGAATGCTTTTAATTTAAGACTTCCTTGAAAGTTTGGCTATTGCAGAAAAAAGAAGAAAGTAGGGTAGGAAAGAAGGGAGAAAGAAAGGACAGAAGAAGAAAAAAGAAAAAAAGAGAGAGAAGTAATACATGCTACCCAGGAAAGAATTACCTCATTGGTTTTGTCCTTAGTGCTGTCTTCAAACTCTCTATAGTTTTACTTCTCTCTTCTTCCTCTTCCTTCTCTAAAGCCAGGAGAGATTTTCTCTATGCAAAGAAAACTGAAGTTACCTCTTCAAATTCTATGATTTAATTAGGGTACAAGCAAGACAAGTCCACAGATTATATGCTAATATCACTTTTAATACAAATAAACAATCAGTAAATCTATGACTAGGGTTGCTATAAAACCAAAATATAGAGCAAAAGTACTAAGAATTCCAGATTTGTTATCTCTATTGAAAGTTTTTTCAAAATTTAGATAAAGCTTTAAGAAATGTTTAGAATCTTCAGTAGAGATAACTACACTCTGATGAAAACATTACTATTTATATTTGATAGAAAGAGGGTTGGATCTGCAGTTAAATACAGCATTCTGGCAACTGAAGTTAGTAACATTATCACACTATCAAACCAAGGCAGTCTGTAGAATCCTCAAGCCGAAAAGTAGAATCTTTTACACTTTGTGTTACATCAAATTATTTAACAGGAACAATCAAATCGGACATGATACTAAGATGGACAATTCCTTCAGAGTAAATACTTAACATCACTTGGAAATTAGGCTGTGGAGTGTGTGTGTGAGGGAGGGGGTGGGGTGCTTACACCCTCCCTACCGGGGATTTTTGAGCAATGCTTCCCAAACTTTAATGTAGACATGGATCTCCTGGGGCTCTTGTTAAAATGAGGGTTCTGATTTGGTGTGTTTGGAGGGAAGCCCAAGATGCTGCATTTCTGACTAGTTTCCATGCAGTGCTGATGTTACAAGGTCTATGGGCCACACTCTGAAGAACAAGGCTCTAAGGAAACAGATCTCAGTTGACATTACAGTCATGGATGCTAGTAAGGTTTATCTTTGTGAAAAAGTATTTTCCATTCCTTTAAGCCCATGATCAACTGGTTGTACTGAAAGTATCCTCAAGTCTTAATGGCCTCAGGAGCCTCTACCCACAGAACCACTGGTCCCTTGCCATCATCCTATTCTGAACACATGCTATTCTTTTTTTTTTTTTTTTTAAGATCTCCGTTTCCTTACCTGCTACCAATTCTGATAAAATGCATAGCTGGGAAATAGGCTGGGGTACTGGGGAAAAAAAAAGTTTGGTTCTTATCCCTGTGTCTCAATGATCCAACCTCTCCCTTTCTTTCAGGACCACAGATCATCAAAGGGTGACTTTACTTCATTTTTTCAAGTTAATAGTATCAGTAGTAAGTAACTAAATGTTAACTAAAACCTAAATTTGACTTCACAATTAGGAGGGTTAAAGCTCCAAACAAAGAAATATATCAGTATCATTTAAGGCAACTGAAATAAGAATCAGTAAAGTCTTGGGGCGCCTGGGTGGCTCAGTCGTTTAAGCGTCTGCCTTCGGCTCAGGTCATGGTCCCGGGGTCCTGGGATTGAGCCCCGCATCGGGCTCCCTGCTCCGCGGGAAGCCTGCTTCTCCCTCTCCCATTCCCCCTGCTTGTATTCCCTCTCTCGCTGTGTCTCTCTCTGTCAAATAAATAAATAAAATCTTAAAAAAAAAAAAAAAAAAGAATCAGTAAAGTCTTGTTTTTCAAACGTGTTATTGTTTCCGCTGACACTGTCCTCCTGCTGGTGATGTGCCTGGACAGCTGTGACCAGAGGACGGCAGGGGAAGAAGCTGTGTGCAGAAATAGCCAATAAATTTCTTCACGGCTCTGTGAGACCCATTCCCTGGAAAATTCAGCCCGAATCCAGCCAAGTATGTTTAATCTCCTATGGCACAGCTGAACTCGTTTTAGACTCTGAAGCAATCACTTTGAATCTGCAGCTCAGAATCAAGCCATTTATGAACATCACTGCTTGTCCCTAAGCTTAATCACACAAAACTATACCCAAATTAAAGACACACATTTCTTATTATGGCTCACTAATACCAAAGAAAGATGTACGTATTTATTCTTTTAACGTTGGAGTGTGTGGAACATCTGAATAAAGACAGACTACATTAAGTCTCTCACTAGTAGAGCTGGGAGATTTATAAAAAGTCAAGAAAATTGAATTAGAATTTCCTTTCCCAGTGTAAGGACCATTACCTTCCTTTCAGGCGACACACTCTTTTCTGTATGTGATAAAATTAGATTTGAATCAAAGATTGTATTCGTTATACTGAGAAAACTGAGGATATGCAGATGAATGTGATATTCTAATGTGACTTTTCAAAATAAAATAAATTATATGAAGTCTAAAGTTTTCAAGCTTCACATTTAGGAAGAAGGCTTGATTTGCAGTTTTTCACAGAAAGAGGAGACATGCCTACCTTTCTAAAGATAGCTGCTAGGCCAACCATGTAGTATGCACCTTGGCATACTCAGGTGAGGCTTGTGGTGGCCTCCTTGGGAGCTCTATGTACTTACTAGATCCCTGCTCACCTGAGAAGTGGGCAAAGGACAAAGTGCCTCCTGGCAGAGCATCTTCTGATACAAGCTACTAAGGTGTACACTGGAACACGCAGATCTGAGAGAGAGATACAAAGTAGGCACGACATCATTCCTGCCTGGGGGTCCGGAGCTAAGCTCCTGCTGGAAACCTTTCACTGGTGTGAAATCAATAAGCCAGTCTGCTAAGCACGCTGAACTTCACCTCACATCCTTCCTCCCTGAGAGCGCACGGTGAAGCCACATCCAAAGGAAGCCCAGGTCCTTCTTGAACCTGTTGCGCTGTACTTTTATTATACTGTTTTTCACTCTTTAAAAGCCAACAGATCACTCCGGGGTCCTTTAAAGAACAAAGCATTCTTGTTAAGAAGCTTATGTAAAGTAACTGAACTTGTTCCACAAATGGCTTCATAGACCAGGAAGTGCTGTAGTTCTCAACCTGGACTGTTCATCAGATTCTGGAAGCACTAAAGAAAACAGATGCCTGCCCCACCTCAGAAAAGTCGGGAGGTCGGGGCGGGGGGTGGGGGGGTGGTTTACCAGGCCTCTCTGACTTGCCAAAGCGTTTTAAAAACTGAGTGAGAGGCAAATTAGAATGGAATCTTTGAGCTCAGACTGATAGGTTTAAATTCCAGCTCTACTGTTCCTAATTAGATGACCTTGGGCAAGGTAACCTTTCTCCAAGTCCCAGACTCCTTTCTATAAATAGCACTTCCAGCACGGGGTGCTTGTGAAGGATTTAAAACAACACGTAAAGTGCCTGTTATACTGCCTGTCACATGCTGCGCGCTCAGGAGCAGTAGTTGCTAGTGATGCTGAAGACAAAGGACGATAACAATGTGGATAAATCCCCTTGAACAAATCCCTAAGCTAGAGAGCTCAAGTTGAGCTGTGGGGCCATGAAACGATTTGGAGGAACTGTATGTCTTTCCAGTCCCCAGGGACAATGTCTCAGGCTCTCTGCTGTGTGTCATTGGGAATTCTCCACTACAGTTAGCAGAGAGACCAGCCAGAACCACAGGAGGAGGTGGTGGCAACAAATTTGGTGAGAAAAACAGAAAATTCAGCATAGGGTTTTGGTCTCATCAGACCTCCTTGTCCGTTATATATGGAGTTCTGAGGTCTCATTAACTCAGGAGTTGTTACTGCATTTTACCTTTAACCCTAGAAAGATACCAGCTCTGTCCTTAAAGGAGCATTAGAAAGCTTTGTTAGGTGTTAAGCACATAAAGAATAGCAAAATGACTGACAATTTAATTGCCTTGAGATACTCTCGGAAAGGATTTCGGATTAGGAAGCAAATACAATTAAAATGTAGATGACTCATGAATGCAGCATGGGGTTGTCCAAGGAGCTGGCCGAAGGAGAAAGGAGGCTCAAAGCACACATCACAGACCTTCTTGTGCAGGAAATGAGCCAGGCTGACTCCATACAAGGCATGGGTTAAGTCACTAAAGGACAAATTAACCTAATTGCCCCCAAAATTTGAAAAAAAGAAAATGCCATAGTATTTAGCACTTCTCCATTTATAGAAGTGAATTCATTAACGAAGAAGCAACTTCCCTTGTTACATCAAACAATGCTGACTTAATCAGAAAGAGAGACAGCCTGCCCCACAGCTCTTTTTTTTCCCTAACAGCCAGGAACAAGAATTTAGAACTTAACCTCCACACGCAGGAAATGTAAATGGCTCTAACTTATTATTGCTTAGGCTGTGCACAGAAAAATCCCTGATGGTCGTCACAAGCCCCACACTTTGCTAACGTATTTATACAACTGCTGAGATCACCCTTTTCTCATCTTTGCCATTGTGTAGGATGCCTTGTATAAGGATGTTGGATGTTATTTTCTGCCGTGCTTTTAGACTAGAAATCCTCGGGGCAAAAGCTTATGCAGTTTCTTCTATAATTTATACAGCCCCGTTCACATTTACTAGGCTGTTTATTATTCATTGTGCAACAGCAGAAGAAATATCTTCAAAGAAAAAGCTAGAAAAGAGGAAGTTACTAGAAGCCAAGGTCTCTGAAAGTTTAGTAAAAAAGTGTGAGTGATTCACATATTCTAATCAGTTTTTAACTTTTGCAGCAGCAACAAAATATTAGATAATGTTTTTTTTTTCAAATGTCTGCCTTAAGTGTTAAGTAGCTAATTCTCCAAAAAGACCCTGGGGAAGGAAGAAAAGGAAAGGTAGAGAAAAGTATTTATTATGGAAGCTACCATCGTGCTTGGATATTATAAACTCAAAGTTGAATCTAACAGAGTGATCTTAAAATCATGAGCGTACCCACAGAGGAAAACACTGTTGCACCACAGGCAATCGCCAGTTTTTATCGACATGAATAGGATCTGATTTACTAAGGCTCAAAGGTTGATGATTTGTTTTCTGCTGCATATTTTAGCTGGGATCAATAGGTGCCCTTTAAGGTGCTCAGAATGCTGACATTACACAGACATCCATGTGATCAGAAGGCGTATTTTAGGCACTGAAAATGCATTTGAAGCAATTACTTAACCAAAGATTTCCCAAGGACATCTCAGCATAATTATTATGTATTTTATTCACCACTTATTCCATAAACTCCCTTTGTTATTTATAGGAGTGAAAGAGTACCTGGCTGCCCTGTAAAATCAAGAATCTAGTAACTAAGCAAGTCCGAGGTGAAGAGGAGAATGGGAGGAGAACAGTGAAGGAATAGTTTCATTGTATTATTTTAAAATGGTATTAACTTGTAGAAGAGTACTGCTATAACAACGCTCCAAATGACTGGTAAGAGCAACTGCAAGTTAAAGTTGAACATAAGCCAGATTTAGATTACATTTCCTCTTACAACATTAAACTCACATATATTTTAGTGTGTGCTGATTTTATGTAAAACACACTGGAAAAAATCATTTTTCCAAGTACCACTGCTGCCCTCCTTCCCCTGCCCCTCCCCGCCAACACTGAGTGTTTGGAATGGAGTTTGGAAAGATAATGACATTTGGTAGTTCTTACTCAAATGAATTTATTGTGCAATTGTGTGCTAAATTTGCATTTTAAACTGTGTGCCACTGAGCAGAAAGTATACCTACAGCAGCCATGGAATTGAGCTGATCGATGTAGAATTCAGGCCAACTTGTTGCTCCCTTGTTTTCTTCCTGATCCTAAACAGAAAGCAAAAAAAAAAAAAAAAAAAGAGTAATATACCACCAGATATATACACACAACGGCCATAAGCACATCTGACTTTCAGAGCATCTAGACAATGACCTATATAAGCCATTAGAAGACAATGATAGAAGATATTTGTCTTCAAATGTTGGCTCTGATCATCAGACTGTTCACTCACCTAGGGACAAGACAGAGTTACAGTCAGAGTTAGGTATGAGTTAGGTATGACAAAGGGGACATTTTCTGAACCATGGATCAAGGGGAACTTATTATTTTATCACTTTTTTAATTTATATTTTTAAAAAATTGAAGAACAATGGACATAAAGTATTGTATTAGTTTCAGGGGTACAACATGGTGATGCGACATTTATATATGATACAAAATGGCAACCATAATAAACCTAGTTACCATCTGTCACCATAAAATGTTGCTACAGTAGGAACACCTGGGTGGCTCAGTTGGTTAAGTGTCCAACTCTTGATTTCAGCTCAGGTCGTGAGATCAAGCCCTGAGTGGGGCTCTGCCCTGGGCATGGAGCCTACTTAAGATTCTCTTTCTCCCTCTCCTTCTGCCCCTCCACCACCACCCCGGCTTGCCCGCCCACTCGCTCGCTCTCTAAAAAAAAAAAAAAAAAGTTTTTACAGTATTATTGACTATAAAGGGGAATTTAAATGGGAACTTAGCCACACTATGATACGGCATTGTTTTCCTTCAGGGGCACAATAACATTGGGAAGGGCACAGTGCTTGTTGTGAGGAAAAAGGATCTCTAGGTCCTGTGAGGCACTGAGGACAGCATTGCTCAACTATTTGTCTGGATGAAATCCACAAAAGAAGGAAAATTGTCTTTAAAAATGACCATAGGATTTGGCCAGTTGTTAATTAGACTATTTTAGTTAGTTTATTCAGACTCCAGAAAAAAGTAAAAATTTTGAAGGGTTTCATTTGATGTAACCAAAACTAGGTACTGCTTCCGATGAAAAGGTAGAATAAAGCCTGACACTGGATGGAAAGTAGTAAAATGAACATACATTACTCACAGGCCCAGCCCTCAGGCTGTGACAGCTTGTGAGTTTGAGAAATGCATCTGAGCTGACGGGAACTGGAACCCAGGAATTCAGGAACCCTTCCTAAACCGCTCTGGCCAGTCTTTCGTCTTACAAAACAGGGTGGCCTGAAGCCAGCACCAGGGCCCTCAGGGCTTCTGTGGATAGTAGCCCCCAGCCTGAGCCCTCACTTCCCCCCAAAATCAGGGGGCTGTGGCTTCTGCTCCATGCCAACACCGAGTCCATCCGAAGACGGCATTGTAGTTGGAGCTTTCCAGGCATGTTTGCACACCTAAGTGGCTGGAAGTCATCTGTGTGATCAACTAGACTCGAAGAGGAAAATTTCGGCATTCTCTAGCTTCACGTTCAGAGAGCACCTCCGTACAACTGACATCCCCTGTGCCCTTGGAAAAGATGCTGGGCCAGGTGCACGTAGCTGCTATGAGACAACGAAGCAGTTACTACCGATTTACTGATGTCAGAACCCAATCTTTGGGACAGCAGTTTCAAGGCGGGGCTTTTAATTTCAGCCCTATACTTGACCTCAAAAACACTTTTTCTAAGCAAATCTTTTTAGGCGCGTCTACTGTGGCAAGATAAAAGAAATGTAATTTCAAAACTATTCGTTAAGTAGTCACAAAAAGCAGGCAAAGTAAGTAGTGCTTACGGTGCCTTAAAAGCTGGCAGTAACAGATACCTGAACTTGAGCAGTTGCACGAATTTCATCTGGAGACTGAACGAGCCAGATGATGGGGACAACGGCTATAGCAGCAGCTTTGAAGTTGGACTGCGTTACACTCGCATGGTTTTAAAAAGCTGAGGAAATCTGATGAGTTTTTAGAACAGTCCTCGGTTAAATATATTGCTTAAATATAACATGTTAATAAACTAGCTACAATGGCAGTGTAAATGCTGAACCCTTGTCTCCTCCTAAAATGGAGTGTTAAAGTTAGCAAAACCCCGCTGTTACCAATGTATTCAGCAAGCCAAAACCCACAGCGACAGCCAACGGTATTTGAACCTATAAAATCAAATAGAAGGTGCCAGATCTTCCTAGTCCCTCAAACTAGGGCAAGTTTCCAAAACTACAACAAAATCCTGTCCCGTGTCTGGGGTCCCCTGAGAGTCTGTCTGTTGTAAGCTTAACTGTCATGGTTAATAGAACAGGAGATCATTTTAGAAGCTGAAGATTAGTATATAGAGAGAAATCTTTACACTTTGGAAATGCTTTAGTAATGTAAACATATTAAGAGTAGACCTAGATACTGTAGTCAAAACAGGGGAAAGAAAACTTCATTTTTATTTCACATGCTTCAGTGCTGAGAATATCAAATGAGCTAATGTATGTAAAAGCTTCTCGTAAAAGTACTGTTATCACTATATTCCTGGGGGTGATCCTCAGGGTTCTTCATTTTGGCAATGTGTCTCCAGTTTCCTCTGTGCAATTCTGGTCCTTCTATACAGATGTGCACTCCAGTAGCCAAGTGAAACACATCTGTGCATCAATTCTCGGCTCCTACTTTGTGCGGCTGCTAGAGTCTATAGTTACGCAGAGCCACAGGCCAGAAATAGATGAATGCAATTGTTCTTGCAGGGGGTGGGGGTTCCTTCAAAAGCACTGGACACCAAGACATGCTGAGGAGAAGACTCTCTCCTAAGAAGTCCATGAAAGAAACTGCTGATGAAAGTCGAGGTGTCTGATATTCCCGGAAAGCAACTGGGTCCTATGTGTTACCAGCCTCTTTTTCATTCTCCCTACAGAATGGTTAATTTGTATTAAAATCTAGTTTAGATCCCTTTTAAAAGTGCTACAAACATTTATGTTTATATGCCTATCTTTAGGTCTATTAAATAATTACTCTTTGAGCCATCTGCCTCCCCTCTATTTTCTTTGTTACAAAGAAACAAGTGGAAAAATAAACAAGATTGTATAGACTGCGTTAGTTGTAATGGAAACAATAGTAATATCTAACACATTCATAGCTTATGAACAAACATTAAAAAAATTGTTCTAAGCACTGTGTTCTTCATGTAATCTACCGGATGAGGTAGCCACTGTTATTTCACTCATTTTAGTGAGGAGGAAACAGAGGCAAAGAGAAGACCAGTGAGTTGCCAAAGGTCATCTTGCTAGAAATTCAGAGGCAGTGGGAAAGAATTAGGGCAACCTCTTTCCTAAGATTAGACCTTAGATTAATCACAAGCAATATACAGTTAGTGCAAAGCTGGCCTTTCACTCCTAACCACTTTACTGTATGAGAAATTCAAACATGGTGAGGCGCCTGGGTGGCTCAGTCATTAAGCGTCTGCCTTCGGCTCAGGTCATGATCCCGGGGTCCTGGGATGGAGCCCCGTATCAGGCTCCCTGCTTGGCAGGAAGCCTGCTTCTCCCTCTCCCACTCCCCCTGCTTGTGTTCCCTCTCGCTGTGTCTCTGTCAAATAAATAAATAAAATCTTAAAAAAAAAAAAAAAAAAAAAAGGAAAGAAACTCAAACATGGTTAGTGGCCAAAAATGAATTTACTTTTCCCTAAACCTTTATTGCTATCTTTGCTACATTCAACATTTCTGAATATTATTCTAATTCTGAATATTGTTCTAAGGTCTGATGTCTTACATGGATGACCTCTGATCCCTCTTCTCCAGACTTTTTCTGTGGGACCTCTTCTGCCCCTCTATCAATGCCTTATCTATATATATATGTGTGCATACAGACAGCATTTATGAAGCTTTTCCCTAACCTGTTCTCCTGTTCTGTTACACACCAGTCTAATAGCCATCTTCATGGGGATTTCTCAAGAGCGCTTAAAGATGAGCTAACAGCACTAAGCAGTTCCAGACACTGGAATTGCAAACAAATCCCTCCCTAACCCATACACATCTAACCCTGCTTTTGACTACTGCCTTGACCGATTCTATTAGAACTTTTCTCTAGTAAGCAAGGATATTAGCTTCGTTCTATTCTTTAAAAAAGCTGTTTTTCCTTCTCTTAAAATGGATTGTAACACTAAATGACATCTAGAGAAGGTTTTGCCCTATGAGAATACAAATTCTAGCAATCACATTAAATCCTTTTTCATTCTCCCTACAGAATGGTTAATTTGTATTAAAATCTAGTTTAGATCCCTTTTAAAAGTGCTACAAACATTTATGTTTATATGCCTATCTTTAGGTCTATTAAATAATTAGCACTGAACTGATATAAACATTTTATTTTGTTAAATCTTCTGATTACTGTTTTTAGATATTATCTGCAAATATCACTTATTTTCAGAGCGATGGGATGGTGGAAAGATGACCAGATTTTCCATCTGAAGATGAGATTCCAGAATTTACTTTTTGGTTTACTCAGTTGGCATTTCTTGGTAAGTTTAGTATCCCTGGGCCTCATTTTTCTCTCTCCAAATTGAGAGGGTAAGACCAGACTGTTTCTAAAGTCCCTATAAGCTCTAAGATTCTACAGAACTCTAATAGTGAGGTGTCATGGAAAACCAGTGTGCACTGTCTTTAGTTTGAGGGCCCAATTTCTAAAACCAATGATTGTTTTTTTTTTAATTTATGTTCTTCAGTGACTCAATTACAAAATACTTAACTTTAAATAGCTACCTTTTTTTTTAAATTTTTTTATTGTTATGTTAATCCCCATACATTACATCATTAGTTTTAGATATAGTGTTCCATGATTCATTGTTTGTGCATAACACCCAGTGCTCCATGCAGAACGTGCCCTCCTCAATACCCATCACCAGGCTAACCCATCCTCCCAACCCCCTCCCCTCTAGAACCCTCAGTTTGTTTTTCAGAGTCCATTGTCTCTCATGGTTCTTCTCCCCCTCCGATTTCCCCCCCTTCATTCTTCCCCTCCTGCTACATTCTTCTTCTTCTTTTTTTCTTTCTTAACATATATTGCATTATTTGTTTCAGAGGTACAGATCTGAGATTCAACAGTCTTGCACAATTCACAGCGTTTACCAGAACACATACCCTCCCCAGTGTCCATCACCCAGTCACCCCATCCCTCCCACCCCACCCCCCACTCCAGCAACCCTCAGTTTGTTTCCTGAGATTAAGAATTCCTCATATCAGTGAGGTCATATGATACATGTCTTTCTCTGATTGACTTATTTCAATAGCTACCTCTTTTATAGGGTAATTGGACAGGGAAAAAAAAAAACCCAACATTAATTTTACTATTTCTCTAATCCAACTCATTCTATTTCCTTGGTAGGTTGATAGTCATGTGTAAGAGAATATTGGTGGACAAACCTTCTTACTGGATGAAGGCTCTTGACACTTCACTTTGCTTTCAGCCTGCACTAACTAGTTTGAAGCTCTTTTCTTGTTATCTACTTTGTTCCCATTGTCTCAAATTCTGAAGAAACAACAAAACAAAACAAAAACCCCTTTGCTAGAAAAGGAAACTGGTATAGCACAAGGGACCTTCAAGAACATTTAGTTTTTGGGATGCCTGGGTGGCTCAGTTGTTAAGCGTCCGCCTTCGGCTCAGGTCATGATCCCAGGGTCCAACAGCAGGGTTGAGTATCAGCAGAGACTGTATAACCCATAAAGCCTAAAATGTTTACTATCTGGCCCTTAATAAAAAAAAAAAGTCTGGGGCACCTGAGTGGCTCAGTCGGTTAAGCGTCTGCCTTCAGCTCAGGTCATGATCCCAGGGTCCTGGGATCGAGTCCCACATCGGGCTCCTTGCTCAGTGAGGAGCCTGCTTCTCCCTCTCCCTCTGCTGCTCCCCCTGCTTGTGCTCTCTCTCTCTGACAAATAAATAAATAAAAATCTTTAAAAAAAAAACAAAAACATTTACTTTTTTTTCTTTAAATCAGGCTTTAATTAACCAACTCATTTAGAAGATAAAGAAATACATAGTTTTTCTAACTTGGCCTCATTTTCAACTGGCACATTTTTTCATTCCAAATCTCTGGTCAGTGGCTAGTGAAAAAAATTCCAAGAGATCCTCTCCGATTCTCTTTAAATGCATAAGAGCGCATTTATTTTTTCCTCAACATCACTTTGCCCGTAAGAATAAATTCTGTACTATTTCTTTGTACTCCTTCTGAGGTAAACATTCACAGCTAAGCCCCAGACTTCTGTCTCTCACGTCATGATCATTTCTCTCTACCAATCCAAGCTGGCTGTGTTCCCCTTTTCTATCACCATCAACAGACACATATTTGAATCTTCAGCCACTCACTACTTATAGGCAGGCAAGTTAAGTAACCTCACTATGTGACTCAGTTTTAGTTTCTTTATCTGTAAAACGGGTGCTTACTTCATAGGGTCGTTGTGAGGATTTAATAGATTATTACAAGTAAAGAAAGCACTGAGAACAATACACACAGAACATGCTTGAAAAATGTTAGCTAGGATGATAAGGATACTATTCCAGAATCTCCAGCTATGGCCACTCTAAGTCCTTGTTATGCTAGGACTATAAAAATTTGGAGGTACATTTGGCGGTAATTGCTCAAATTTAAAACACACACACACAGCCTGTGACCTTCCTTTAAGTCTACTTTCAGGAAGTTAGCGCACAATTATATATTTACACCTTTTTCACTGCAGTGCTGTTTGAGTCAGCAAGTAACAAAGTGAACAAATATATGGCAAGGAAGATGGCTGAATAAATTACTTTGTAGCAGTAACACAGAATGAAGTAGAATTATGTAATCACATTCAAAATGACCAAATATAGTATGAGGGGGCAGGGCAGGGAGGAATGCCTTCGAATATCATTTCTCATCTGTAGGAAAAAAAAATTACACTTAACATACAAACATTTCTGGAAATAAACACAAGAAAATTGAACAATGGCTACCTCTGGGTAGGTCTTTTACTTATTAACTTTTGTATAATTCAAACTTTTATTTTGCCACGAACATGCACTATTTTCACAGAAGTTCTAAAGCACTGTATATTCTGTTAGGACAAGTGCTTTACTTTTTCAGATGATCTGTATTAACATGATCCTGCAACATTTGGGATATCTCTGTTCTCTACACCTGGGGCACTCCTCTGTTCCCCACAGCAAAATGTAAAAACATTTCCCTATTGTCTCCTCACTAGATTTTCTATTTCTATAACACACTACAACCCTAATATCAAATGTTCATGTAAAGGAATTTTATGATTTGGACTAAGATTTATGTACCTGAAAGATGCTAAAATTTTCAACATTTCCACACTTACATATTTGTGTGGCAAACAATTTCTTAGTAACAGCTAAAGTCTTTCAGTGAGACTCAAAGCACAGTTTAAAAATTAAGTCTTTAAGAATAACTTCTTTTGAAATTACCACAGGGCAAATTTTTAACAGGATCATTTTCCAAGTAATAATATGTAAGAACTGGTAGAGTTTTTCTTCAGTTTCAGATGCTGTTAGTAAGACCCAAAATAGGTTGTACAAAGGTCAATTAATTGCAAAGAACATGTTCTGTGGTTGTTCACTAGACCACAAATCACAGGCTGAAGCAATATGCACTTGGTCAACTAAAGTCATAAATCTCCACGTTCACTGTTACAAACCTATGAGGTTCTTAGAAAATACTTGTGAAAGACACATCCTTTCACTGTCTAGATTGGCTAAAAATCCTCTAACGATGTATAATAGTACCACCAACTCAAAAATAGTAGAGACATATTAAAACTAAATGAACTTCAACAGCAGAAAGGCACTGTTTCAGTATAATACAAAATAAAATTCATTCTGATAATTTTTATTATAGGACAAAGGCAACTAAATACTAATAAAAAGCTGTCCCATTTATGAAGAAAATGGTACTAGAAAACATGTTAACTCTGATCATATGTAGGATCAAGAAATCCCATCCTTGTTAATGATCAAAATAGCTACCTGTGCCATTGTCATTGCTATTTTGTTTTTCATGGACCCAGCCCCATATACTAACGAACGCAACAGATGTTAACTAAATTTACTCTGTTCCTAGAATTTTTACAGAATACTAAGGACAAAGGGGCAGATGGGCCAAAATATTTTATTCTATTAGGTATGACTCCCTGATGGGTGTGTCATCTACTAAACCCAAGTGAATGATAGGAAATAGGTGCCGAGGAACAGGTCCAAGGAACAGGGAAGAGCAGGGAAGATGGAAGATGGAAAAATATTTTTCGGAAGTCCTTACTGATAACTTCTGCTGACTTTCCCTTCTGGCTCAGTAATATTGTAATCAGCATCTTCTCAAAAGACAGTCATGGTGAAGCAGGGACTACCCTGACAGACCAGGGGTTGGCAAACGTCTTCTGTGAACCGCCAGGTAAGTGTCTTAGGCTTCAGGGGCCACACAGTCTTTTGTAACTACTCAACTCTGCCCTGGTACAGTGTGAAAGCGGCTACAGCTAACACTTACATGGAGGAGCACTGCCATGTTTCAGTAACACTTTATTTACCAAAAACATTTAAGTGGCTGGATTTGGCCCATGGGCCACAGGCCGTCACGCCCTACGCTAGAACAAGCTTGGCTCTCAGGAAGGCGGGAATGCATCAAGTTCCAACTTGGTCATCAATTATTTCCCAGGTTTTCTCCTCTCCTGGAAGCCACTCCATCTCCAGTAAAGCCCAGCCCCAAGTTAGGATCAGCTCACAATGTGGAATTTGCCTGGTAACTTGCATTGTTTTCTAGAGAAGCAGCAGGACTTAACCATGCCTGAAAAGTCCACCATCTTCCCAAGCTCACTGCTCCTTGAAAAGTAGCTTAATCCCACTTTTTTAAAAATAGCATAGGGGCACCTGGGTGGCTCAGTCCGTTAAGCGTCGGGCGCTTGGTTTTGGCTCAGGTCATGATTTCAGGGTCATGAGATTGAGCCCCGTCTTGGGCTCCGCACTCAGTGGAGAGTCTGCTTGGGACTCTCTCTCTCTCCCTCCCCCTCTGTCTCTCTCCCTCTCTCTCTCTCATGAATGAATTAATGAAATCTTTAAAGTAGCATAGCGTCATTTGGTCTGAGCTTTGCCTCCAAATCTTTGTCTTGTTCTTTCACTGGGAAGAGAAGCAGCGGCAGGTCCACAGACCTGGAATTCCTGAGACCGTTGTTGCTCAGTCCTTCCAACAGCCTTCCCTCCAGCCCCTCGCAGTGGGCTAAAACTATACCCTACATTTGAAGCTTGCCGAAGGGAGGAAGTTGGTTTCAAAGACTAATTCCTACGTTGTCACATTTCAAGACAGTCATGCGGTCCCTGGGACTGCCAATCTGGTCACACTGTTTGGCCACTGGCACAATTACACATCAAGTGGGTCTGCTGCCCAAATCCGGCTGGGCCCACACAAAGAATGATTACAGAACAGCAGCTTCTGCATCTGCCAGGAAACCCAACACCTCCTCCTAAGCCTCAGAATGTCAGTCAGTTTCTGGAAAGACTGGAGGCTGACGTGCAGTAACAATGGCTTTCATATTTAGCATTTAGAACCATGTCAGAGGAGCAAATCTCCTTCCCCATTTTTCCTGGTGCTGCTGAACATCTGTATGTTTTTAAGGAAAGCCATCACATAATTACATAGCAAGGTCTTGGACCCTAGAGACACCCTAGTCCAAGTTTCCCCTCACAGGGGGTCCCTCATATAAGGTCACCAGCAGGTGATCGATCCTATGTTCTCTGAGAGAAGGCTTCAAAGAGTCCACAAATGTTTGGAACCAGCACCCTTACTGTTAGAAAATTCACCTTAGACTGAATTGACAGAGGTCTCCTTATAACTTCAAGAACTTGTTGGCCTTAGTTTTGCCCTTGGGAACTGCATGGAATAAGTCTAATTTCTCCTATGAACAATAACCCTGAAAATATTTAAACAGTTTGAATAAAGCTATTATGTCCTCCCAAAGTCTTCTCTTTACCAAGCCAAAAATTCTCCACTGGCTATATAGCAAAAGTTTATCTTCCTCAATTCATAAGTAAATCTCAATTTTTCCATAAGTTTACCACACCCTCATGTCTACTCTTTGCAAAAGTAACTCCAACAAATACATTTAAATCCCCGAAAGGGATCTGCTCACGTGTCATTGATGCGTAACTCTAGACAGTCTCTAAGAGGTCACATGGAAGATTTCTGACCAAAATATCTACCCAAGAAGAAACACAAGTTCTTGCTTTCTTGATGGTTCACAACAAATAACATTTATGATTTAGAATAAAAGATACATATCTCATGAAGCACAGTAAAACACATGTAGTTCATTATTTTATTAAGTACATATATTGTAACAACACTGGCCATAAACTCAATAATAAAATAGGTCTTAATAAGATTGAGGATGCTTTATCTCTAAAACACAAATATAAGTTAACAGACTTAAAAAAGGGTGAATAGGACCTAGGCTCACTAGCTGCTGAGAAACTTTCTGGGAAGTTTAAGCTTCATTTATTGGATCATTGCTTTTCAAGTGTTTGGATTCCACTTATCCTGCCCTTGCTTCTGTCCTGTACATCATCCTTTCAAACATCATAGGAATTTCTTCCTTGTACGAGTGTGAAGTTTAACACCTCTTCTGACCCCCGAGCTCTGCTCTTTCCAGATATAAAAAAACTCACTAGAATCCATATATGATGCACATTTTCCCAGAGAGCCTCCTGCTATCATATCATGTACTCCAGTCTAAAATATGATTCAAGATCTCAGATCATTTAAAATAAGTTAGCCCCTTCTCTATCAATTCTTGAAGTTTACAATTCTATATTGATAGAGGATAATCTTTAAAAGGTAAAATCATGGCATGAACTGGTATCAAAGATTTTGCTGAACTCATTAATAAATGAGGGAACTAAGAAGATGTTACAACAGGTTCAAAAGAGAATCTAAAGGCAAAGGCGTATATAATTATGTATGTGCAAATAAATGCAAAAATGGTCATCAGGACATAATCAATTGTACTGCTACTAGTTTTTTTTTTTTTTTAAACATTTTTCAGATTTCTTAAATAGCTCAAAGATGGTAAAAAGTGAAGAACACTCTGAAGAGTGCTACAGACAGAACTTTCGGTACATTTTTCCCCCCATTTCAATATAACTACACTCTAGCAGAATAACAGATGCATGACTAGTACTTCCTGGATGAAGAGGACACAATCTATAAAAATGTGATGTGGAAGCCAAGCTGTATGACTAACACTCTATCTGCTCTAGGCTCCTCACACCTAAATTACCCAGATGCTCAGGCTTGCCCAAAGCTCTTGCTCAAGAACACCTATCCTCTCCTGACCACTTCACCTCAATCTGCCAGTTTCCGTTGCCTCGCCATGGCTGTGTGGCATGGTTTCTATTTGTGTATCACTGAGTTTCTGACTTGAAACCACTGAGACCACTCTACTCTGTCCCCCTTATACCCACTGTTACACCGGTCCTCTATCCTCCCCAGAAATTTGTTGGATGAATAGTCGGGGTATTTCTAAGAATTCTTGCACAGCTCATTTGAGGGGGGAAAAACAAAAAGCTGTGAGCTCAAGTGAGTTTAGACCTGCTCCTAATCCCTCCCATTCCCCAGCCAGAAAAAAAGCTATAATACCCAACCACTGTTCCCTAATAGTTTGGTCTGGAGCCCAACACCATTTAAGAGTAACACATAGCCTACACTGAGAGCAGTAGGGACACTATACTGTTGAATGCAGGACTTCTCAAGGGCACAATAGGAGCAGAATCCCTCTGCTCAACATGCCCAAAAATTCAGAGCTGAACTGAATCTAAAGAGTCATTTGCTTTCCTTCTCATTCATTTACTCATCCAATAAATATTTATTGAGTTTTATAAAGGCCTAGGCACTGTACTAGGTGTTAGAACACATGGATAAAAGAACAAAGCTTCTGCTTTCCTTGTTAGTGAGACATGAAAACAGGACATATGAGACCGATGAGAATATGCTTTCAAACATTAGCACTGAGAGTTTCTTAGAATATCACAAACTTCTGACAATAGGTTCTCAGTTATTACAAGTACAGTTACAAAGAATTGTGCCCACTTGTAGACTTTACTCCCTTTTTTCATCATGATAAAAAGAAACAGCCAAGTATTATTAACTCTCCTGCACCTTTACTGATCTCCAGTCTTTATCAATGTATCTTCTAACTTCAAAATAAAAATCAAATGTAAGCATTCCTAAGCTCAACTGGGAAAAATGCTTTGAGACACTTGTTGATAGCACAAAATGTTCCATTAGTATTTTTTATCTGTCACAAGCTTTATTTACGCTAGTAAAAATGATCAAATATTTCTGAGTGAGCTGAAATGAAACACTGCACATTAAAAATAAGGCTTGTGCTACTTCTCAGCCATCTATCATTTTTGTTCTCCCCCAAATCGCAAACCCCAGAAAAAGAGTGCCACTTGAAAGAGATCTAGTCTTCCTATGAGGACGGCAGCAATGGAACATAGAGAACAGTAATAATATGACTTCAAGAGTAAAGAGACCAATGGCATTTCTGAAACAGCTCAGGGGCTCAGTCTGTTCCAACACCCTGTTCTTTCCTGAAAAAGCCTTGGCTGACTTTCCAGAACCAAAATCTTAAAAGTCATATGCTACAGGATCCTGGGGGAAAATGCATTTCATGTGCTGATATATCTAAGAAAAGAGCCACAATCTTTACTTAGAACTAAAAGCAGAGACTTCACAGTCCACTTCCTAAACTACGAGGCATTTATTTTATTTATTTTAACAAGTCATTTCTTTGGCAAAGCACTTCACAGCATGGAATATGACTGGAGCCTAAAAATCTCAATCAGTGTAACTTCAACATCTGAAGCCAATTTTAGATGACAATTCCCCCTCATTTTCATGGCAAAGAAAAAGAAACATTCTCCAATTATTATTTTCAGAAATGATACAAGCCCACATTCCCCTGTTGCCTACGACACAAAGGTATACAATGGCATAAAACAAATTACTTCTGTGTAGCTTGGTAAGAGTCAAGCCTTTGACCCACATGCCACCATGGAGTGCTACGGACCCAGGTACAATTCAGTCCAGCTGGCTGGTGAATTAACATGTTTGGACACATGGCTAAACCCGTATGCAGGTGGAAATCCAATCAGTGGTGTCAATGCTTCTGCTGCTTCACATCTTGCTACCAGATTTGCTGCTACCAGACCAGCCTTTCAGAATGTCGTAAAGCAGGTTTTGATGTTCTGTAACCTGCTCTTGGGAAAACAATCAAAGTGTGTTTATGATTTGCAATATATTGCTTAATACAAGGCTATAAAGAGAGGGCTTTGGAAAACAGTAATTAAGCTAAGCAGAGAATCAGGGGAAACAGTAAGCCCATAAAGGCATATTCCATTCAGAGAGCCATTCTCAGGAGGACTGTGAAAAATGCTAGGACAGGATTAATTGTCCCCAAGAAGGGCAGTCATCACTACATTTCTGATTTTAAGTTATCATTTACTCTATGGCCTACTACTGAATTAGCGGCAGCACTGTCAGCAGAAGAAATAAAAAAGAAAAGCATCAGTTGGAAGATGTCACCATCTAAGAAACGCCTACATGTGAGGACGTGGGGAAGTACATCTTAGAGACTGAGGAAACAGCGAGCCTTTCCTTACATAGGAGGACAGATAAAAGGAGACGATCTTAAGACTGCTTAAGGCAAATGTTGTTCCCATACTGCATTGAAGAACAAAAGAATTTAAGACACTGTAATTTAAAGTTGGTATTCTTTCGTAGACTTTCTACTGTAACCCATTTCCAGCTCCACGAATTACTAGGTTTCTGGAGTATAAGGAATTCGGAGAACCCCAAATTAGAAGTATTAGCAGCATATTCTAAGTTATACTGGAAGCTCAGTTTCTTCCCACTTCATGAGGGGGTGAAGCTCTGAAATGCACTCAGCAGAATATGGATTCCAAAGTATTAGGTGTGCTAGCGCTATCAGTGAAAAGAATAAAATAAATACGTATATAGGAAAAACTCGGGAAAAGAGGTTTTTTTTCTTCTTTGATACCTCTCCTAAAGTGGATACTTCCTTCCACTGATGTCCCTCATAGACCTATCTCTAGGAGATGGTGAAATCAGGCAGGCTTGGGGTATCCGTTCTATGAAACTAGGTGCCTTAGCACTTAGAGAGTCTGCAGAAGACCAGGGAAGACACCCAGGGGGGGAAAGAGCACGGAATATGATACTTACGTCCAACTACAATCTAGGAGCAAGAGGAGCCCTCCAGGACAAGGATGGCAAAATTTGCTACATATGCCTCATTCTCCCACCATGTGTCATAGCAGACATTGGTAATTAATTATCACGCTAGTCTTACTGACTCCATTCATAACCTCTGAATGTTTCTCCAGGCTTCAACCCCCAAGTGTTCAGAGTTGGTAATCTAAAGATAAACCTTTCTGCCAACTCTGCTTGAGGTTATTCACAGTGCAGACAGTCAACCAGGGAAGGAAGCCACAGTTCTAAGGAATACTGAAACCAAGGATGTGCATTGATCTGGAGGGTCTCCTGTGCTGTGTGGCCCTCAGGGACCCACTGAGCTGGTGATAATCAGAATAGACAGCTAGTTCTGGATTCTCAGATGTGAGATACAGTAATATCCCTTTCCATCAGAGATACAATTATCACTGAGAAACTCAACGTGTATTTCTACACCTACAGATTGCAGAGTTTTGGAAGTGAAATAAGAGTTGTGCCTACGTGCTTCAACACACACACAGGCAAGGGGCTCAAAGGGCCTCACAGAGCTGCATTTAGAGGCTTGGTTCCACAGCAGCACTGTTAACAAGTACTCTATGGCAAAGACTGAGAGCTCCAAGATAGTCCTGTACTCCTAACTCTGCAATTAACACATGATGGAATCTGTTCTGTACCAGAGCTGTCAAAAGGAATCCGCTTAAGAATTAAGATTTGGAAGTCAAAGATAGCTGTTCTATGGCAGCAGCTGAGAACCACTGCCCTCCCAGGGATTCCATTCAAACCCCAAAACTACAAATCTTTTCCAGCGACTGCAGCTCAAGTAGGAGTGTTCTCCCCATAGGGCAGCACCAAAGTAGGCATGAATGACAAGCACAGAGTGAAAGCTGGGGGAGTTGCTTCTCTAGCCCCCATTCCAGGGGGAAAAATAGATCTCCACAGGACACACAACACCCTCTCTCCCCATGACTCCACATTCATGGATTTGTCAAACCAAGATACCCTACTTTTTCCAGCTCTGTATCACTTACTTGTTTTCATTGTTGTTTGAATGATTCTAAGTGAACACAAATACAGGGTCATTCTCTCCCCCTGCCCGCCCCCACCTTCCAGCTTGGTGTTCCCTATTTACAGGGAAAGTAAGGCCTTCGATAAAGGGGTGTTACTCACTGCAGAAATGCAAGTATGAGGAAGCACAAAAGAGAGACGGTATCCACAAAGCAGATACATACTCGCCGTTTTTACAATGCTATCAAGAACCAGAGTATTTATAGACTGAAGAATCAACAATCCCCAAAACCAGGAAATGACTTGTATGCAGAAACTAGTTCAGAATTCAGGCATGGGGGATAGACACACAGCAATTACACATCTTAATTCCTTTTTTTTTTTTTTTTTTTAAGATTTTATTTATTTGACAGAGAGAGCACAAGCAGAGGGAGAGAGAGAGAGAAGCAGGCTCCCCGCTGAGCAAGGAGCCCGATGCGGGACTCGATCCCAGGACCCTGGGATCACGACCCGGGCCGAAGGCAGCCGCTTAACCGACTGAGCCACCCAGGCGTCCCATACACATCTTAATTTCTTAACATCCAAAGGAATCGAGGAGTATGAGAAAGGAGAAGGCTTTCACGATTTTTACAGATGCTTGAGATGAAGGTACTCTGGTTAGAGGAAGACGCAAACCACTGTGGCATTTCCAGCCACAGCCGGTCGGCTCCCCTGTGCAGATGCGCTGGCTCTGCACCTGTACTTTACTTGCCCTCAGGGAAGTGGCTAGTGCCTCAGAGGGACTTCCTGTGTTGGGTGATGGCAGACATCAGCCAAGAGCTTGCTAAAGATGGAAACACAGTGTGCCTGGGTGTGGGACTGAGGGTGCAAAGAGGTCTAGAGGAGAGGAAGAGTGAACCACACACACAGCAGTTTCCTTTGTAGTCAAATCAAACAAACATAATGCTGAGTGAACTGTCCATTTTTATACACTTCCAGTGTTTTGTACTTTTGTATGGCTTTTTATGGGTATTTGAATGGAATGCTTTTCATTTTCCAAACTTTGGGTTTTTCTTCTTTAAATGAGCACTTTCTATTCCAGTAATTTTTACTTCAGTTTGATTTGCTAAGACATATTGGAGAAAAATGGAAGAACCTGAACGACAGCTTCTTGTATCTGAAACATTCAAACTTCAGTAAAGTGATTGACCAGGGCAACAGAATACCAGTTCCCTCCCCTCAGAGGTTGGCAACTAATCTGCTGCAGGTATAAATTGTTACAACAACTTTGGAGAGTAATTAAAGGTGAAAATGTTCTTAGCAAACAACCCAGTAATTACATGTCTTGGTGTTTATGCCAGAAAAATTCTCAAACACATGCACAAGGTTGTTCATTGCCATATTTTTTTAAAACAATGAAAAAATTGCAAATAAGCATTATCCAAAGGGGTATAAAATAATTAAACTGTGGCGTGTTCATATAATGGAACATTAGATTGCAGTTAAAATGAAGAAATACCATATACTGTTTATGAATATATACATGCAGAGTAAGGTTATAAATACATGGGCAAGGAAAAGAAAACACATAAAACCTCCAGAATAGGTCACCTTTGGGCTTCCACTACTATATTTATAATGCTTTATTTTTTAAAAAATCCATAGTGATTATGATAAAATGTTAGCATCTGTTCAACATGGGTGTTTATTATATTTTGTACTTTTTTGTATATTTAAAATTCACAACAAAAATTTATAACACTTTATCCCACGAGTGGAAGGGAAAGTTATCAGAAATTTGTTAGTTTTCTTTTCTAGAAATTTTCAAGAATGCCAATTTCTCAGAACCCAGAATGTCTGCTCTGGTAATTAGGTTTAAGATTTCTAACAATAGTGGTATCTGTGCTAAAACATTGTTTCATTATCTCCTCAACATTGAAGTTTTGTTTCCTTAGCTTATTTTTGGAAATCACACAGCTAGAATGCACTACTGAGTTATAAGGCTGCAACTCTGGACAAATGTTGCTGCTGAACAGGGCACTTGTAATCCCAGCTTACTTCAACCTAATAAATTACTTATTTGTAAAGTTGACTCATTTAGTAGAACCTCTTGGTGTTGTGTCCTACTGTGATGGGATTTTTCCCCACTGCAAAAAAAAAAACAAGAGCAATGTTTTCATCTAAAAACTCTTATTTCAGAAACTGAAGGTATTTTTCAAGCACTTGCCTTTTCTAGGCAGCAAAGAAGGAATTTTAATTTTATTGAAAAACTGGCTCAACCCACACACATACCCATTTCCCAGAATTCAGCTGGTATTCACAACTGCTTTGCCAGGCAAGCCTGATGATGGGAGCATTCCCAGGGACTACACGGGGTCAGCAGGGACAGAAGCACTGCAGTGGGCACGGGAATGAGAAGAAAGAAGTGGAGTAGAGACTGACTTTCTCAGGGTCTCAGTCTTCCCAAACATAAATTAAGGGTGCTCCTGATACCAGATTCAGGGCTCCCCAGGAGCTTAGGGACTACATGTTAATCACACTGCCCTAGAACTTCTGACATAAAGGGGACCTCCTTTTACCAATTTCTGGTGGTAACAGCAAAGACTTGCTTGGTTTCTTCCCTTATCTACACTGTATCCTCCTAACTTACTATTTCTGCCTCCAAAAAGTTCTGAGGTTCAACTAAGGCAGGGGCTTTTGAAATCTTCACTACTGTTCTAAGAAAACCAACTTTATGATTTAAGAATATGGAGATGAATCCCAGACTAGCATGAGTGGAAACAAGCAGAAAGTGAGTCCACACTACTATTTTGATCCTAGTCACCATCACTGAAGTCGACAGTGGCAACAACTGTCATGACCATGCCCCAAGCTCTCTGGTAACTCTGAAATTGTATTATCTCCCTTTCCACAACCACTCTGTGACGTTGGTCTCATTTTACAGAGAAGGAGAGAGAAATCAGAGGGGTTAGGAAATATGCCCTAGTAAATGGCACTCTCCCTCTCCTGGTCACCCTTCAAATGGCCTTTATGCAAAGTATTTTCTCATAGCTATTATTTGCCTTCTGTTTATCTTAGAAAAAATAGTGTTGCACACACATTACAATACAGTTTAGAATAACTATGAGGGGCAAACATAATTTAGGAAGCTTGCAGCAGATCCCTTGCCTGAAAAGGCCTTTGGAGATAATCCACCCCAAGACTGGCAACATCTCAAGGCTGAAAAACAGAGACCTGTACAGAACCAGAACATAAAACCCGAACGGAAGACTACAGAAATTGCCCACAATATTTTAGATTTGTTCACTTCTCCGAGCACCAAGAAAGAGAGATATGTTCTGGTTCATTCTACAGGCAAGTTTGCTTACTGCTTCATTAATGGAGCTGGGTGCCTACTGGGTGGGTATCAATACAAAACTCCTAGCTTAGGACCCTTCCGCACCCTTCAAGACGGGTCGTAGCAGGCACAGCTGGAATGACAGAACTGGTTAACCCTGGGAAGGAAAAAAATGCCCCAAATTGATGTTAATAAACAAAGGGATTGCAGGAAAAGGAGGCACATAAATACTCATGAACCAATCACCATTTTTTGAAATACAGCATTGGTTTAAGGGCTGCCAGAAGCAGAGGATCCTTGAATTTTCGACTCCAAATCTAAAATTGGGTGTTCATTTTGATAGCACTGGCTTTTTCAATAAAAAGAAAATAAAGAAAGGAAATGGGTCACTAGCTTTGAGACTGCACTACTTAGGGGGTAAAGGGGAATGAGAAACATAGTTTCAGTGGGTTTCTGGGCAGAAAACTCAGGAAATCTCACCAGGGCCAAGATCCTCATGATTTCACAGTTATTGCCTAAATAGATACATGGTACTGAAAAACTTTGGGTGGGTTACAGATTCACCTTTGTTTTAATGTCACCAGGGAAGAGGGAAAAAAGAGAGATAGAGGGGAAAAAATAGGTCCCTGAGCTAGACAAAGGGGGGTGGGGGGGGAGGGTTGCCTCAACAACACAACCACTGGTTGCATTTTAAAAATAATACTTACTTTTCCTCCTAATTTCCATAGAAGTATGTGCTGGCTTTGTAATGTTCGAGTTGGCTAGGCTGAACAATATCCCTTCTGGTAGGTTGCCGGGTACGGTGACCCACAAGAGAGATTCTCACAGGAGATGGGGAAGGGAAGCAGCTGCCATTTTGTACTTCAGACAGGTTGTCCTTTCTCTGCAGGCTCACCTTGTTGGTGTGGAATAGCAGGCGGGTCTGCAACTGCTCCACCTTCCCCTGGCTCCTCGTTCAGCTTCTCCTAGGCCAGGTGTGTGTGTGCTGAGCTCCAGGATGAATGGCTCAGGCTTCTGCACGACACCCACACCAGAGTCAGAGGCCAAGGGAACTGACTTGGGCTTCAGTCTGTCCTGTGGACTCCAGCCTATCCTTGCTCTCTCCTAGTTTATATCCACCTTCCTTCCCAATTGCCTGTTCCAAGGACATGGAGCTCCAAGGACATGGAGCTCCAGCAACAGAAACAAAGGCAACAGCCTTATGGAGAGTGCTCAGTCAGCTTCATGATTATGTCAGGGTGAATCTCTTTGCTCTGTGGGTCTCTGCCAGTAGTCCTGCTTCTCTGAAACCTGACTGATACAAATACATTGTTTGTACGTTTTAAAAAGAGCAATTTTATTTTTACAACTGGGGAAAAAAATACCCCAAAGTAAGGGGGAGAAGGTACTGTAGAAAATTTGGGAAATATCTATACAAAGAAAAAAATTAAAGTAAATCACCCACAATCCCACCAAGCAACTGTTTCTGTCTGCCTACCTCTATCTATACTCCTTTGCAAACTTTGATCGTACTGATTATGGTTTTATGCCTTCTAAAAAAAAACAAAAAAAACCTTATCATTACAGGCTGAGCAGTTTCCCATGTCATTAAAATTTCTTTTGAAAACATGACTTTTCAATGGCTACAAAATACTCTGTTACGGTTGTGTATTACAATATAACCATCCTCTTTTAAGTTGGTTACAATCATGGGCTTTCAGGAGCAACATTACAAAGAACTGCCTCACCCTGGTTCTTTGCGATATTTCTCATCACTTCCGTGGGATCAATTCCTAGAAGAGGAATGTTTCAGGCTCTGAATACATATTATCAAATGGTTTTGATCACCATCTTCAGGTCAATCAGCATCTCATACTTAGGCCAATGTTCAAAATACTTATCAACCAGCATAGCATGGGCATCAATGAATCGGAATCAATGATTTAATGTGGGAACAGGGTCTTAGAGTCCCCTTGGTGCCATGCCAGGAGTTAACGCTTGAATCGTGGGGGAAAACTGGTGGACCCTTGGGGGAAGGATCAGACTGTCACGGAGATTTTTATCAGGAGGGTTTGAGGCAGCTGCCCTTTACCAAGGAAGTTGGCAATATTTTGACAGTTACCATAGTTTCACTGGGGTATGCTCAGTGAACATCAGCCTATGTTGGAGTTTCTTTTCTTTTCTTTTCTCTCTCTCTCTCTCTCTTTCTTTCTTTGTTAAACTATGTTGGAGTTTCTACCTGACCTTCTCTTCTCTAGGCTGAACAAACCTCAGTTATTTCAGTCTTCCCCCACCGTGTCTTCTTTTTTCAAAAGTTTAAGCCTCTTTACAGATCTCCTAACAAGCCCTACAAATCAGATTAGGCCAACAGTCTAATGTTGACCTTTTCAGTGTTGGAAAAGGGACAAAGACCAAAGTACAAACCAAGAGGGAAAGCATACAGTGCATGTGAACATAGCTCAACTACTGACGAAGGAGCCGGCATCTAGATGGGGGGATAAAAGCATGACAGTATCAGCTCTCTCACTGGTGTAACTGCTGGACAGGACAAAGTGGTGAAGGAACTGTCGTCTGAGTCACACACATCTACCCCCAAAGATTGGTGGCTCCTTCCTTTGTGCCCCAGGGCCTGTTTGCTTACCCTATTATGGAGCTTATGACAAGACTTGGCAATTATTTGATCTTATCTGCTTCTCCTACCAGGATCATCCACTTCAGGAAATCTGATTTATTTGTTTAGTCATCCCCAGAATTTAGCCAAGAGTCTGCCCTAGAGAAGTACTCAATACACCTTAGGTGAATCACAAACCACCTTGCCCTTCACCAATTGCATGGCTTCATGGAGTGGGGCCCCAGATATTCCAAGCTAGCTGTTTCTTAGTGGTTCAGTACGGAGTTATATACAAACCCTCATCTGTCAGAGTCAGGGAATATGTAGGTAAGGCAGAGAGTTTCAGAGCCTGCAGAGCCTGGAGATGCCCACTGTCCTCCAGCTTCTGTGCTCCCCTCATTTGTTCTTTTAGAGAAGTAGAGGGCAAAAGACAGCCCAGTCTTATTTCTGATCACTTCTACTTCTGCCACTTTCTTCAACCCCTTAGCACTTGAGTGTACAAATGCCAACTGAAATCCATTATCAGGTGAAAACTCATTGGCAGGAAACCAACCCGAGTACTTGTTAAGAACTCTAGAACTACAATTACTGAAAAGTAGTTTTTGCCTTTCAACTGATTCCGTCTCCCAAATCTTGATAGCTAATAAGGTGAACACTTGAAAATCCAAGCTCACTCTACTGTATGTTTAAACAATTATAGTAAAGAAAGGATACCTAGCTTCTCTTCCTTCTCAGGTTTTCCAGGTCCAATACCGAACCGCTGCTTCTCGTCCCAGCCTATCCACAGCAGCTTCTCATTAAGATACTGGAAACAACTAGAGGATGAACGTATCATCTTGCCTCCTCATTTTACAGCTGGTTTGTCTGACAGTTGTGCAGAAAACCTATGGTCCCTCTTGTCTTAATTCCACCACTTTAGCATATGTTCCTTTAAAGGCACAAGGACCTCAACTCTCAAGGAACTGAAAGAGCTGCATCCTGACAACTGTACACAATACAATTTTAATCTTTTTGTGTGTGTGGTGAAAGGAGAATTGCTTTTTGTGGGGAAGTGATCCAATAGGATATGCAAACCAAATGAAGGGAGTGAATGAAAAAGTACCAGCTGAATTTTCAGCCCCTTCTCCTAGATGTCTTCAAAATGTACCTAGCACCAGACTGGTACTTTGCACACATCTCAACAACTCCACCGCAGCCAGGTTAGACAAGATTCTTAAAGGACTGAATTCTTTTTTCAAAAGTTTAAGCCTCTTTACAGATCTCCTAACAGTCAAACACACCCTCGGTGGCAGAGTAAAAATTCACCTTCTCTGCAGAAGAACTGAAAAGATACAGAAATGCAATATGGAGAATCCAAAGCCACTTACTCAAACCTTGGCTTTAGAGATCGGAAACAAAAGGAGGGCAATTGGTGCACTCCTCAAATCCTGATCTTTGCCTCAAATTCCTGATGACGCTACAGCTAACAGGGAGCACCATTCACCTACTCTGTAAGCTCGGAAGCTCAAGGAGGGGGAGCAAGTATTTCCTGGATGCCTATAAGGACCGGGTAAGTGACACAACTAGAGCGAATCGCCCCTGCGAAGAGCCGCAATTAAAGGTTTCTGCCAGTGCCGATAGGAGGATCGTTGTCGCCGTGACAGTGTACAAAGCAGTTTCTTCTCTGTCTCCACGAAGCCCTCTCCTTACTTTTCCCAGGGTTTAAAAATCATGTTAACAATACGCAAACACAGCATGGCCAGATGCCTTTCGTGGTCAGATGGTTCATTGTTTAAAAAGTTTCAGTTTAAAATCCAAAAGATTGTTAACAGATGCAGTTTCTGGCTAGGGACTGGGAAAAACCTCACTTAAACAAAAGAGTATGTTGTGATTGGAACTAAAAAGGGAATTACCTTTAAAGATAAGAACCACAAACATTTCCTATTTGAAAATACCTCCAGCCCCACCAACAGGACCTTTTTGTGGTCCTTTCACGAAAGTTAAAAAACATTTGACAGTGGACTGCGGCATAGGACAAACCATGGCTGACCAACCAGTCCAGTCGTTTTTACAGATTTGTTTGGACTTTCAACAAGGCCACAACATCCATCTCTTACTCTCCCCCGGATTACTCAATTAGGCAAGCCTCCAATTAATTTCTTTCCAATTCTTTTAGCCCCAGAAATACTTTCGCTGCTTTCATTTTGGCTCTGGAAATGGGTTTTCAACTAGAGACGTAGATAGAGGCAAGTGTGAGAAACGAGCACAGAGCTTGATAAGCAGACAGCCGCTGCTGGGACTTAAGTCACCATTGGGTGGAAAAGAGCCACTTGGCTGCGGAAGGCCTGGCCCCATCCTCAGTTCCCAGTCTCGTTTGCCTCCACAACTGCGGTGCACTTTTACACAGAAAGCCTGCTTTTCACCAACTCATGGGTCTGTTTCTGTTGGCTTTCATGGGCCCTTACTCTATGGCTTCACTATGTGTGAGAATGTCTGTAATGCCCTGGGTTCTAATCTTGAAAGATGGAAAAATCTAAGAAGCCATGAGTCTGTAGCTTTCCCTTGGCCTGAGAAATGGATATGGTTTGGCTTGCTGGTGACAAGCCTGATTTGAAAAGGCTACCTAAGATATGGTCCAAGGAAAACAGTCTGTTCTTCGTAATAAAGATGGCCACCATGGGCTCCATTTTGAGAACGGGCAACCTGTTCCTTACGAGATCACATTATATGAAGACAGGTAAACATCATGCCCTTTTCACACTTAGGTTTTTGTTCTCGTATTCACTGTATTATTTCCCTATTTATTACAGCGCCCCAAAAGGTCAGTTTCAGACCAAACACAGAGCAGAGTTTTAACATTTTGAGAAGCTCTAATCAACAAAATCCTTAATTTAGCAACAACTAGCAACCATTTTAAAGTGAGGCAGATGTATAACCCCATGGGAATCCCTAAAGAGTTAAAATGGCTTTCCCACTCAGCCACGCCTTGGCGGTCACGTAAGGAATCCAGGCTGCAGGAATGAAGCGAGCAGGAGAACTGCACTTCCAAGGATCTGTGCAGTCTGGCCAGGTAGTAGGAGGAAGGGCCCATCGGGATTCTGAGGCCAGGGGCCACATCCATATCTATCCTCCGACAAAAAGGCAACCTCACCATGTGCACATGAGACAGGGTTTGCAAGGGGATTTGATAGGCCTGGAAATTGAAAAATGAGCAGCAGCTGCACATCCAAGGTCATTACTATCCTCCAGGGTTTGCCTTTTCTAATCTAAGGGGCAGTAGTTTCCATGATTAACTTTCAACTGCTGTCAAGGGTGTAATAAAATCTGGGAAAGAAGAAAACTTTCCCCTCAGTAAGCTGCTCCCATTTCCCTGCCCTTTCCTTTCCTCCAGTGTATATTCTCAATCCTCACTTCATATTGTTTCCTAATTTTGAGAAAAAACTCTGCACTTGGATGAGCCAAAATAGACAATGTCCTATGTGCATACAGGCACTTGAAGATTTTTCCTTCTCAGTACCAGGGGCTAGGTCTTTAAGATGGTCCCTTGTTTTCCAAGACCATACAATTCCATCACTTTCAGAACTGAACCCTTTTTATTTTTAAAATTCTTTCCCAGTGTATTACATCTGTTTCCTGAGCCATTCCAATGAGTTCAACAAGAGAGAGCCATGTACAAAGAGAAAAGAGGACAAAGTCATTCACAAACACATTTTCCTGGTTACTACTAGATTAGGAATCCTTAAGACTACAACTTAGTCCGATCTGGTAGCAGCTCAGAAACCATACGGAGAGGTTACAGCTGGACATGTCTCTCAGCAAAGGCCCCCGGAACCAAACCCCACATGTAGTTTTATCAATTGTAACTGCTCAGGTGGAAAACTAATTGTGCTTTCAATTTTTTTTTTTTTTTTTGACAGTTCAGTATAAGACTAATGACAACTTAGTGGTTCGCTCATCATACACTTATTTCAATGTGTCTGATGCTGGAGTTACAAAGAGGAGTTAAGCCATGGTGGCTCGCCCAGAGAGGCACAAGTCTGGCTGCAAAGGGGTACATGGAGGCTCGATATGGCAGAGATGTTCCTGGAAGGCTGGCACGGCAACCAAACAAGGCAGCAAAGAGGCAGTGGGGCTGAGAGACAGTCACGTGGGCAAATGCACTAGTCGCATAAGAAGAGGGTTCTCTGACTGATACTGTGTCTTAAAAGGAAATCGGATTGCTACAGTTTGTTCCTATTTCCTTGGGGCAGCAGTGAGTAACTAGAGTGTCCACTGCCTTGGGGACAGGTAACGTTTCCCTTCGGTGCTAAACTGCCCTTCCTATTTACCCCATCTTGATTCAAGTTCCTACTGGAACAGAAGAAAAAGTGGAAAAAGATGGCCATGAACTTGATTGGTTCCAAAAATGGGGTGGGCACAGTCTGCAAATTTGCCACAGGGTTTAGAAGGTGGCAGAGTGAATGTGATTGCAGGAGATACAGCCCATGGGGTGATGCCTACACCATGAGTGCTGATATCCACTCTTCCCTTCTGCAAAGGTAACAGGACCAAAAATAAAGACTGCTTTCCTTGCAGGTGGGGCCATGTAGCTAACAGTGGGGTGGGAGGGGAATTCAGGTGGATGATTCCCGGGACATGTCCCTAAGAGGGGAGGTGGGGAAGTGTGTTGCCTTCTTCCCCCTTCCTCCATCCTTAGTTTAGAACATGAAATGGCCAGAGAGATACCTTGGACCATGAGGACAAGGCCACACCCTAGAGTCGCTGAAATGGAAAGTTGCTAGGAGATGGGAAAGGAAGATTGAGACCCCAGAATACTACTCCTAATCTACTGAGATACCAACTTTTATGGAAAGAACAGGTGGAAAACTTTGATTTTTGTGTACACCACTATCATTTTGGGTCTCAGTTGCACAGGATTACAAATCATGGTTACAGGTGTGGGGGATATGGGGAGGTGTCCAACGAAGTGTTCATAAAAACAATACCCAAGCTGTCGGCACTGCGCTGCACGTAGCAACAAGGCCGTGATCTGGTTTGTACGTTACAAAGAGCTGTCTGAATTTCAGTGGTGAAAAGGGAGAGCAAAGGGCATGAAAAGTGATCATCTTCCAGTTAACCATAAACACAATGAATCTCTTACCTTTTTCTTGCTACAGTATATTTGCCATTTTTTCTCAGCTGGAAGTGCAAACATG
The DNA here is from genome assembly GCF_004348235.1 of Phoca vitulina. NCBI lineage: Eukaryota > Metazoa > Chordata > Mammalia > Carnivora > Phocidae > Phoca > Phoca vitulina. The sequence goes on along the minus strand of NW_022589710.1, from coordinate 32,018,124 downwards.
GCTTCCCTGTGTTTGTCTGTCAGGTCAAGTTCATCCTGAGGGGAAAAAAATAATAATTAGTATTTCATAGATTAAATGTTATTCCTATAGGAGAGATTATCAGTATCATTAGGGAAAAGAAAAAAAAAAAACCCACCAACATATAGTTCAATGAACTTGGAAAAGACCAAGAAGGCAAGGTATGTGTTGCCACTGTTAAGAAAGCATGTCTCTGGCATGGGGCTGAGTACCGAGCACAGCAAGGACGACAAGACTCACCCTACACCTACCGAAGGGTGTGGGAAAGCGGGCTGGGCCCAGACAGAACACTCGAGCCAGTGTGCTCTGCTGTAGAGGGCCCGGTGAGCATTAAAGGCCATCAAAGCTCCGGGAGTTTGGAAGGATCACTCATATTACAGATGGCGGTTCACTGGGGGGTGGCTCCACAAACACCGGGTATCAGGCTGGACCTGAAGAACCTGGACATGATGAGAGGAGGAGAGTAACGGAACCAAAGGCGGGGGGTGTGAGAACAGATGAGGTGTGTTTGGGGGACAGCGACCGGCTTAGCGGAAGCACTGGAATGATGCAAAGAATCGTCACATGAAAGGTTTGGGAGGTAGGGAGTGACCAGTTGTGAAGTCATAAATGTCAGAATAAGGAGTTTCTTCTCTTGACCAAGGAGAGCCAATGAAGGTTGTGAGCAAGCACATGACATCTTCATTGCCATAAATCCCACTAATATTTATTCAGAGCTTTACGCACCAAGCGTTGTGCAGGCATGGTCTCGGTTCCCACAACAACCCTGAGTCCACTCATTATTTATGTCCTCGTTGTAGTAACAATGCCTACTGTAATACAGCTAGGGGAAATTTAGGTGGAAGATTGGGTACGTAACTTGCTCCAGACCACACACCTAGTAATGACGGGGCTGGTTTTCAGCCCGCAGCTGTCAAACTCCAGAACCCAGACTCAGCCTCTCAGATCAGTGTCTGGAAACATTAATTTTACAGTGGAATGCAGCTTAGATTGGACACTAAGGGAAGGCAATTTACAAACATCCATAACTAATGAATAACAACAATAGGATGATGAATATAAAGTGTTTGGAGAAAAGCTCTTGGCATTTAATAACTCAATCATCCCTGGTCTGTGTTACTGGCATTGAGCGTCTAGTACATTTTTATTACTAGAGGGAAAGTTACCTAGTTGAGGGTGCAGACTGGTGGGTGTGAGGCACATAAAAAGATGCTGTAAATTAAGGCACAATGAGGTTTTGATCCCTGAGGAGCATAAACACGTTCCCCCTCTGAATGCCCTTGGTATATACTTGTAATTCTGCCACTAGTAGACATGGGCTTCACACCTCATACTCCTACCTCCATTTATCATCAAGTCCTGTCATTTCTTTCGTGAAAGGTCTCACGATTTTTCCTTTTTTGATTCCCAATGAAACCACCCAAATTTATGCTCTTGTATCCACTCCATTGGCTCCGGGCAATAGCCTCCCCACTGCTTCTCCTTGCCTTTCCAACCCTCCCTACGGCACACCCAGAATTCATTAAAGCAGCGGTACTTAAACCTGAGAGAACCTTGGAATCATCTGGAGGACTCCTTAAATCATTGATCGCCCAGTGTTTATGTTTAAGGACTGAGCCGCTGGGAGCGAGTGTGAAAATCTGAGTATCTAAAAAGTTTCCAAGTGTTGCTGATGCTGCTGGTCCGGGGACACTTTAAGACCAGCGCCTTAAAAATCAAGCTCCTGTGCTGTTTTGAGCTCCCAGTTCAAAAAACTTCACTAGTTCCACACCCCGACAAAATTAATTACATATTCCTCAGCTTGCCTTTGAGGTCTTCCATTTAAAACCCCAACTGACTTTGCCAGGCTTGCTTCTAGTTATCCCTTCTGCCTTATTCTGTTACCACCTACACCTCCAGGGCCCAGCCACTCAGGGCCTGATACGGTGTGAGCTTCCTGGGGAAGTTCTTCATCTCCTTAAGCCTCTACTTCCTCATCTCCAGGATGGGCATATCATTCCACTTGCAGGGCTATTGTGAAGATTAGCAACATGGACTAAGTATGGGGTAATGCTTGGCACAGGGCGGGTAGCTGGGTGGCTGCAGTATTGTTATTTCTCTCGTCATTTAGACATAAATCAGGTGCTATTTTCTTTTAAGAGCAAAGTAAACAGTTAAGTCACTAAAACACACACCCACGCACTATGACACCCTAACCACAAGAAACTAGTTAAGAATTTTAACAATGAACAATCAGGGAAGGAATGAAAGATATTTACAGAAAATCCCATTATGAGGGAACATGCTAAAAATGTTAAGATTTTGGCATGCAACTATTAAATATGTGAAGTGATTATTTTTCTTACTTTCTTCCTTTTTTAATTTCCTATAAGTCATACCTGCTCTCACCTGTTGATGAATGAGGAAAGTAATGTGACATAAATCACTTCCCAACAATTACGGGGGTTTTTTTGGTGGTGGTGGCGGGGGGGGGGGGGGTCAGGTCAGTTATTCAAACAGCTCGATAATATGCTGCTTAGTTTGGGGAAAAGGTTTGTTATTTGTAAGAGAAAACAGCACTACTCATGTTGCGTCTTTTACTACACTACAACACTGTGTTTGTGCTATCTGAGCAGAGGTATAAAGAAACAGGTGAATCCTAAAACCTAGAAATTCACAGCGAAGAGGATTAATAAGTATTAATATTACTATATTTTGCTGTTAAAAGTAGAATAATGCCTCCACAGTTGAACTAGGACTTAGAAGCAGATGGTTTTACGCAAGAAGAGAATTTCCATAAAATAAAAAAATTAAAAATTGCTATAGGGTCTTTGGATCTAATTTTGAATTACACTAAGAAAATGAAGGCGGGGTACCTGGGTGGCTCAGTCTGTTAAACATCGGATTTTTGATTTTGGCTCAGGTCATGATCTCAGGGCCATGAAATGAGCCCCATGATGGCCTCCACACTGAAGATGGAGCCTGCTTAAGATTCTTTCCCTCTGCCCTTCCAACCCTCCCACCCCCACATGCTTTCTCTCTCTTTCTCTCTCTCTCTCCCCCCCACCTCAAATAAATGAATCTTTTAAAAATAATAAAATTTAAGAAATTTACAGAAAAAGAAAACGGGGAAGAAATAATGGATACTGGTAACGGTAATAGCTAACAACTATTGAGTACTTTCTGTGTGCTCAGTAGTACTGTTTTGTATGAATTAATTTATTTTCACAACAATCCTATAAAATGGGTACTGTTACCCCATCCTCCGGGAAACCGAATCATAGAAAGATTAAGTAGCTTGCTCAAGGTAACAAAGCTAGTAAATGGTGGAGGAGGTACTGGAGTCTAGACTGTTTACACAGCCCACGTTCTCAACCACCAGGTTGTCCATTCTGTTGGTCATTCAGCAGGTAGGTAAAATCCCGGCACTGATGCAAGTATGAAAATGTATCCATCTGCTGCACTCACAGCCTACTGAGTGTCCATTAGCAGAAAGAGGAGGATGCCGTTGTCAGCCAGTCCTGAGTTCCAGGTCTGGCTCTCATGGGCTATGCAACCTTGCACAAGTGACTTAACCTCTGGACTTCAATTTCTTCACCTGAAAAATGAGAACGATAATATATATCTGACAGAGTTCTCTCGAGGATTCACGAATTCACGCAACCAATTTTTTTTTTTTGAGTATTTATTAAATGCCAGGCATTGTGCTAGGTGCAAGGGACAAAAAAGTATCACAGAGCTCATATTCTTGAGTGAGAAGAAGGGAAATCCAGCAATCACATGAACAAAGATATGATCACTCAGGAAGCTGAGCTCTGACAGTACACCTGTTGTGGGGAAAGGCAGGGCAATGAAGGCTGCCCCAAGGAAGCAAAGCGAAAGCTGAGAGATGAATAGGAACTAAATAGGTAAAAAGCACAACAGGCAGTGAGTGAACAGTAGCTTTGAAGGATACTATGAACTTTGGTCTTTCTCTTAAGAGCAACCAGAGGTCACTGGCAGATTCTGAGGAAGAATGACATAGATTGAATTAGATAATGGCTGGGAGTGCCTCGGCACAAGGCCCAGAGTGTAATAAGACCCCCACCCCTCCATTCCAAAAGTATCTCTGCTCTGACTCATTCCATTTTAATAATATGGCTGAATCAAGCATGCAAGACTCTTAAGAGACTATCACAGCCTTAGAGATCAATCAACACTTACTCGCTGTCCTACCCATTCCAGGACCCTGGCCAGACAAAAGAATACAAAGATGAATAACAGACCTTGATTTCATGGAATTTAAGAATCTAGTTAGGAAGACAAGATGATAGAAAGCTTCAGTGGTTCCCTTTCTTTTCAGGATAAAGTCCAAAATTCCTCAACAGGTAGATGGAGGCCCTTTGCGATATGCTGACTTGTCCCTTCTCCTCTTCTGCCGCGACCACCGTCACGGCCACCACCGCTTAGCCACCAGCCACCCTTTAGCACTTCTGGTCACAAGTTGCCCACTTCTGAAACTTTTCACATGCTGTCCCCCACCTCTTTTTTCCCCCAGATTACAGAGATTTTTTATTTTGATACTTAATTCAAATATTGGAAAAAGCAATCATGGAAAACAAGGCAGGATCACTAGATCTCAGTATCTCTTTACATGAGGTTTTTTAGAAAAAGTACATCTGTGGGGCAGAAAGCAGACTGGTGGTTGTCTGGGGCTGGAGGCAGGCAGGGCTGACTGCAAATGGGCAGGGTGACGGAGATGTTCTGGAGCAGGACTGTGGCCATCCTGCACAGCTGCATACATTTACTAAATTCACTGAACTGTACACTCACCATAGGTGGATTCTATAGCACATAAATTACATCTCAATAGGCTGCTAAAGAAAAAGAATCAAGCTTGGTTGTGGGACCCCCAAGGAAAAGAAAAAATTCAGAGTAGAGAAAAACAACCTTGAGTAAACCACAAGGAAAGAAATTCCTTTTTTTTTTTTTAATTTTATTATGTTATGTTAGTCACCATACATCATTGGTTTTTGATGTGGTGATCCACGAGGAAAGAAATTTCTGATTGAACATTAGATAAACCCAGGAGTTGGCTTAGAAGAGAGCCTGACTGGGGAAAAAAAAAAAATGTAAAGAAAAGGAAAAATGTGGTCCCCTTTAGGATAAGTAGTTTGCTCTGGGAACTGTTACAATTTCAGACACAACTTTTGTTTGAAACCAACCAAAGATCACTTATATGAAATATCCTTTCCTTGAAAATTATATAGACTCTATTAATATGCATTCCATTTAGACCAAGAGATAGTATTTCCCCTAAGGTCCCTTAATATTAAAGTGATAAGTTAAATTTAATGATACATTAAAACCTTTTCAGTGTTTTGGTTTTCATTTTTCCCTACTGGGGGCGCTATAGAAAACTGTTGGCTCCTCCGTGCCTTTGTGAATTAATAAGCAAGTTTTCTGCGAAGATTAACAAATGTAATTAGCCCAATCCCAGGAGGCATCCTGGAGGCTTCTAGATCACCTTACTTTTTGTTTTGTTTTGTTTTGTTATTTTACAGTCAGGCTAAGTCAGATATTATTTTGGGGATTGTCAATTAATGCCAAGACAAGCAGAACAAATTTAGTTCCTACTCCTACACCCTAGACTTGGATGGCCCAGCTCCTTTCAGTGCCCACAGAATTTTCTTTCATATTATTTTTGTGTTGGACAGAGTTTTAAGTTAATTGAAGGAAAATAATTTAGCCAGTGATAAAAAGGAGAAACAATCACACCAAGCATCATTCCTCTTCCCCTCAGAGCTCAAGCTTCTTGAAAACTAAAACCAGCAAACAAAAGCCTATATAGGCTTTTCTTAGAGAAAATATTAATTACTTTTAATATGTTCATAAAATCTATATTTGAGATACAGTATCTTGAAAAACGGTATAAATTATATATTTTCTATTAAGAAAAAAGGACCTTTGAGCGAAGCCCAGCTGTGGGAACTAAAGTTCTAGGCTTCATCACAAACAAAGCATATTATTAAGACCCACTTCTGAAAGGTTCTGTACAAAGAAATCTCACTGGTCCTACACTGCACAGTAAGCAGGCAGCGCTATAAAGAAATCTATATAAATCATAAAACAATTGGCACAGTACAAATAAATCTAAGGAAATGGATTGATTTGCTAGATAAAGCAAGGGAAGGAATTTTGAAAAAATATACAATAAGGGTCTTAAATGAGTTGAAAGAGCTCTTTTTAGAGATTTAGCTAAACTGAAATAGGGAGTTATTTATAAAACTTCCAACACAGTACTGAAAGCATTTATTCTTTGAAAATCCACCAAATCAATAGATTTCAGTGAGCCAACAAGTAAGTTTCCAGATTAACAAGAGAAATCTTTAACAAAGGAATTCTGGATTTCTATTTCTAATGAGTTAAGCTAACTCTTTACATACATACTAATACAGATTCACGCAGAGGTAATAGGACATGCAATTAATGCCGGTGGGGGGGGAATTAAAAAAAAATGAGGAGACAAGAAGCTAAGATAGGTCCCAGGGGTCACCCTGTCAACCAACTTACTGTTTTGTGTGTTTTTGTTTTTGCTTTTTAGTGGTCTTGACCAGGTAACGAGCCATCTGACTCAATGTACAGACCTCACGGAATTTCTAACCATTATTATTACTCAGACAAAGCTAACTTTTCTCCTTCAAATTACATACTTCAGGTATTTGCCCACAGCATGGAGACCCAATTCACCCACCCTAGCCCCACCCACCAAAGATTTCCCCACAGGAAATCCTCAGCAATCCTCAGGTTCACTTAACATACACCCTACATTAGCTGTTTCTGGATTTAACCCTCTCTGTCATTAACCCTCTCCTTTCATCCCATAACTCAACACTACCAGAAATAAGTCAGACGCTCGGGGGCACAAGTGACTAGGCCTTAAGTCATATAACATAGTGATAAGTACAATGTCATGGGAGAAAAGGCCAAATTACAGTTTTACAAACGTAGAGAGAAAATGTACTATTAGGCTGAGACATTTCATCAAATTTATGAACATCCATCCCTACCACAGCAAGTGACCATCACATCCATAAGTCACGGACTGCCAATGCAGCTCTTAAAATTTAACCACAGTGACCTTGAGAAACAGTCCTTTACTTTCATAGCAGTGGTTTGAAATCTGAAAGTGAGATTCCATATTTGTCAGTTTAAATAGAAGTACATTCAGTGACTTATTACCTGCTCCTAACCAGTCAGGAAAAACATAAGTGGAAAACAACAGAGTGCTTTAAATCCCAAAATGGATGTGTACACACAAGAGAACAAACCTTGAAGGTTTTCAGCCGGTAAGATTTCTGCCAACATTCTTAGTCACTACGCGAAATACCACAGTATGACTCACCACCACCTATACCCAGTCATGTTCTCTGTCTGACAGACATGTTTTCCATTCGATATATAAAAATAAGAAGTGAGATCCCACAAGCAAAGGCTGACTAATAGAAATAATTTTTAGTTTCTTACTACCAATGGTTAAGTGTTTTATACTATTTCCCTTCCTTTAATAGTAGGCAATGCAAACTATAACCAGTTTGCTAGACAAAATCTGCTGCTAAACCTGTAGGCTTCTTATTTAGCTTGTGTTATTTCAACCAGAACTCATTAGAGCAACTTTAACTTTTAATTAGTACGCATCACCAGCAGTGTTCCAGGAATCTAAAATAAATAATTCTATTCTAAGTATATGTTAAAATTATCTCCCAATATCCATCCAGCCACCTAAATATCCAGTTTTTACATCTATAATCTGGTACAACTTCTGGTGGTGACAAGGCTTAACTGAGAGAATTTCTAAGCAGTGTTTCCCTAACTGAATGAATGGAAGGACTTTGTCTCCTGGGACAAAGAACCAGGGTAGAGTGATAGACATAGAAAGGCACCCAAAGGCCCTGGGGGCAACTGTGAAACCGAGTTCCCCTTCCCTGAATGACACCTGTGGTGCTCTCCCCAGCCCAGGCCCTTCCCACACCTGCTCAGCAAGCTCTTCAGAGACTTTTTGGCAGCTCAGCCAACACTTAAGTTTTATTTGGGTCAAAAAATATTTAGCACAATAGGTCTCTTCCCACATTGCAGCTATTTATCATGTCACTTACGGCAGAGAGACTGGACAGAAAATAATTCTTAAACCTTATCAACCTTATCCTCTCAAGCTGCTACCCTTGATGCTAGATACTTTGGTGCTCCCCTATGAAGAGTAGGACTAAAGAGAATGGTAACAGTGGATGGGGGACAGGAAGGGTGCAAGGATCAGCCCAAATCCATCACTTCTACTTTGAGAATAATTCAGAATATATACCCAACCGCTGGAGGATTCAGCAGTCATGAATTCATGCACAGATGCACGCATGCATGCATTCAAATAGTTACTGAGCATCTCAAGTATTAACCTTTAGTAATTAGTTACTCATCCAGGCCACAAGCATTTACTGAGCACCCAGTCTGGGCCACGCCCTACTCTGGGCCCTGGGGTTCCTCAGGATGAAAACCCAGATTACAATGCCTGTGTGTCATTCTGCTCTCTGAAAATGCAAAGGTGTCTATCCATAGATGGATTTAACATAATGAGTGTCCATATGGGAATAAACTCAAACCATCTGATTGTTTAAAAGATGGCAAAGGACTTGACTTTTTCTTCTACATCCAAGAAATACCCATCTTTCCTGAAAACAACCTATATATACATTCTAAATAAGCTTTCAGTCATTTGGTTTAATTTAGTTCTTAAATATTCCATTGTGTAATGAAATAAACAGCAGCTGTAGGATGTTTCCAGTGGATTCATTTAAAATTGGACAAGAGGGAAAAAATTGCTACATTTTTAAGGATCTTATTTTCCAAATATACAGAGATATGGTTCTTTATCCATAAGCCAAAAAATCATAACTAAAAGATGTAACTGGTACTGAGCTCCTGTAACACACATCAAGAAACAGTCTGAAATTCCTGAGTAAATCTGGGAATTGAAGGTGGGAGAGGGGAGGATTCCAAGTACAGTGGATAAAATTGAGGACAGTTAAAACTGAAATACACTACCCACATATTGGGCATTTACCTCCCACAGGCCATGTGACATACGTTTTATGTGAGCAAATGATGTTTAGACGAATTCCAATGCATCGATATATATTCTCATGTGCAGTTATTTATACAAACTACCAGATTGTTCTAGCCATTACTGAAACACATTTTCAAATTTATACTGGAAAGCTTACTAAACCACATGACTTATGGAGATGAAATTATTTTCCCAGTCTTTTAAAACCTGTATTGATTTATATGGAGACTACATGTAGAGAGTTGGCAAGTCAATACAGTATGTTGACTTTGTGTAATCTGCACATGGTAGCCTGAGGATTAAGTTAAATAATCAGGTAAGTAGGTATATACTGCTCAGTCTCTTTAGAATTCATAGTAATGAAATTCATCAAGGCCAAGGGGACTCCTAATCATTTTCTAACATCATTAGTTCAGAGATGGTTTTGCAGCTATTTGTATTAAAAGAAAAAAAGTTTTCGTGTTTCTTTCCTCCATCTTTCCACACTCCCCCTCCCATTTCAGTCCCTGTAAATCTAAATTAAGAAGCACCCAGAAATAAGTGTATTGATTTAAGTATCTAACATGCAGTAAAAAATCTATACTTAATAGCCTATAGGAAAGGACATTTGGAATGATCTTGGCAAGATAAAATATAAATTTAGTACTAGAAGGAATAAAATGGTTTTGTGGTTTCACCTTAAGCTTTACTGGATTTGTTTAGTAAATCAGAAGACAAGAAGGGAACTTAAGAAGCCATGCTGACCATCTTACTGTCTTTAAGCAGACAGGGCCTCCAACCAGTACAAAGAAACGTAGACTGTCCTTTGGGATGAAGATCTACTGCCAACCCTACTTTGATTCTGAGAAGTAATGTAATGTTCTATTCGGAAGTACAACAGATATAAGCAAGCAAAACCACCTATACTAACATCACCCTGTATCACAAATCATCAGCTGTTCTCGGGGCCAAAATAATTTGTTTATAAAGTTCTGGGTTTGGGATCATTTTTTTGTGACCTGTAAACTGACCGTGTATTGGCAGCAGTTCACATCTGCTACATAGGAATTTTAGCACTGAATACATTTAAGCCCATAACTACTTTCCCACTTCCCTCTGTGATGTATTGCATATTTTCATACTGTTCTAAACATTTTTCTATAAACTCATCAAGTTGATGTATCCAAAAATGCCACAGAGTCAGGGGAAGACCTATTCAATATATATATTTTTTTCTTCATTGTCAACTAATCATGTCCTTTAGCTAAACAGAATTTTCTCTTTGACCTTTATAGGTTTATCAAATGAAAAGAATTTTAACCTCATGGAAATAGAACAATTTTAATATTAATTTTTCACTGGATTCTGATTTTTGGCTTCCAGACAACTGAACACTTTGAGACTATTCTAACATTTCTTTGAAGTCTTTATATAGTCTGATTTTCTCTGCTTAATTACTGAGAGCAATCCTTTACACTCTAAGAAACAATAGATTAAAACTAGATTCCTTACAACCAGTTTTTTTTTTTTCCTTCAATCAGGTTAAAATTAAATGTTCTTGCTACCCAATTTTTGCATCTTTTCTTGGAGACAGGGAACTGAATAGCTCCTATGAGAAACTTTCTATTCTTAGTCATGGCCTTAGTGTGAAAGGCGAGTTTAAAAACAAAGAGATAAAAAGTGTTGAAACTTGTCATCAATTCTAGTGATAATGGAAGAATTTTTATTAAAAAGAGCTTAAGATAGTCCTAGTAATAAATGAAATTATGTTGGCAGCCTGAGAAGATGGGTAGAAATTCACATAGCTAGGAAAAGAACAAAATTTGTGCACCGGTAAATCTGTAAGACAAATTTGGATTCCTGTAGCTCCTTTCATACCAAAGTGACTTCAGAATATATTGAAAAATGAAAAGTTTACTGATGTAGATTCCCAAGTGAATTCACTTGGCACAGTTTACCTTGACTGTGAATTCATCTGACTCTGATAAGTCAACTAAATTCTCTCATCCCTGCTATCTTCATTTCTCAAATTCTATGCTGGCTACTAATGTCCCCAGTAACTAATAATAAAACTGACGTCTAGTGATTAATTATGAGTATACAAATCTTCCCATCAACCTATGGTATCCAGCATCACCACGTTCCCCATTGAGATTTAATTTTCACTGACAATCCTCAATAGTATAAATGGTAGTTTTGTGATCAATAATGAATTTTTTAGTAAGTTTCTTTAAAATAGTTTACATTTCTTGCAAGGCACAGTACTCTAGTATATTATCTTAAAACATTAGACCCATTGGCCAAATAAATGAAGACTGAGCAGTGAATTCAAAAGAAGACAGATTAACCAGAAAAGTGTAAAATGTAATTGGTCACATTTCAGATTTAGGTAAGGTCGGGTCCATGATGCATATTTCCAACTAGTCATAAATTCATAGTGATGTACTGTAGTAGAAATGAAAGCTTTCCTCTAATAAATCTATGAAACTGATTCCAAATACATTAAAACAATGCGTGTACTAGAAGAATGGAGATTTGGTGCAAAACACTTCAAAACCATAACCAGGTTTATCTTAAACCTGGTTTCTCACCTAAAATTTCAGCCAGGTAAAGCAGTTGAACATCTGCATGTTTCACAAGACAAGAGAGCTGAGGGAACCCGTCAGGAGACACCAACTCCAGCATCACTGTGACTGTGGAATATTCTGTAGGTAACCCTTAGCCCACCAATTTCTGGTGTATGCAGGAGTCTATGCATTGGGTGGAAGAGCAAAAGGGGGCTCCTCATAATTCTCTCTTTCCTTTTCATTTCAAAATTAAAGTACCCTGAGGAGGTATACATGGCAGCGAGAAAGCATCTCACCTCAACAACTGGACTCAAATGAAAACAGAATCTATTCAACAAGACAGGACACCTTTTGCTAAACTTATCAACACTTTACAGAGACTTCAAAGAGCAATGGTTATTTTTGTATATGTAATCAGACAGCAAAATATTCTGCTGTACTTTTATATATTTAGTTCGCTGAGAAAACTGTAAGAAAGCAAAGATACCTTCCTCTCATTCAAATAAGAATCTTATATAACTAAATCAATAATACAATCATCCCCATCCCCTTTTCCAGAACCTCTTCTCAGAAACCTCAGTCCTCCCAGCCTCCTATTTCATGTTCCATCTACACTGAGCTTTCTGTTCCTTGAGCCTTCCGTGCTTTCTCTCACCTCCCAGCCCCCTACACATGTTGTTTTCACAGTCTGTAACATTCCTCTCTTCTCCTTGCCTGGATATTCCTACTTGATTTTCATGTCTTACATTAAATGAAACTTCCTCCACAAAGCCTTCCAAGACCCTTCCACACTAGTTTAGGAATCTGTGGGGTTTGGGGGTAGGTGTCAGCAAATAGAAAGTTTGGAATTAACCAACAGCTAAGTTAAGGAGCCAAGCAAGAATGGAAATCAAATACCTTCTTTTTTACGCATTAAAGTGGAGTTGGAGAACCCAACTTGCACCTGCGGACAAGTGGCCTTGCTGAGATTTCAATGCTGAATTAGACACTTACTGCCAGCTGGACAACTGCAGAACTCCCCAAGGGGGCTTACTCCTAGGCAATTTATAGCACCAAGGGCCACAAAATGTGTTTTCCTAAAAGCAGGCTGATTTAGAGAGAAATTGAGGAAGAGAGAGGGACTCAACTATGCATATCCCCAAGAGGAGCTGAAAGAGAAGCTAGGAGTTTCTGGATAAGAGAGCTAGGGTTATACATGTGGAACCTGTGAGTGGGACTCCCTCCTCATGAAAAAAGGGAACTGAACATTCTTCCCCAACAATATATACTGGGGAGGAGCCCCTTATAATCCTTGGGCACTCTGGATAAGATTACATGTTTAGTTGCCTGTTTCCCCCACTAGACCTTCAGTCCCACAAATTCATGAAGCATCATTGCTGCTTTGCTCACTAGTTATCTTGGGGCATAGAGCAGGCACTTATCACGCGCATACACCCCAAAAGAACTGACCAGTCAATTAATGACACATTTTTCTGTTCATCCTAAAGGAAATCTTCTATTTGCTAACATTGAGATGAACAAGTTACTTATTCTGAATAAGGACCACTTACAGAGTTATAATGCCTAGGAGTCTTCAAATAGGTTGGGGAAAAAAAAAAAAATCTAAGACCTTTAAAAGCCTGTAGAAAGACCATAGATAATCTTATTTTATGGGAACCGTACTGAGTCTTAGGTTGGTTATGCTCACAATTTGTGGCTGAAGCAAAGGACAAAGCAGAAAAAGTGGGGCGAGAAGGTGGGGGAGGTAAGACAGGAAAAAAAGGATCAATGCCTAAAAGGCATAAAATACATAGCAGAGATTACAAAAGCTCTCAACTGAGTATTTTTTAAATATACCAAATCAGTTAAAAATTGTTAGCGTAGAGACTATTTCTATTCGACAACTCACAAAAATAAATAAATTAATTAATTAGTTTAAAAAATTTCCAAGTTACGTGTCCTCAGTTCTCCAGGAGATATAGAATAGCTTTAAAAACAGCAGGTCAATCTGTAGGAAGTAATAACAAGTGTTGGCAAAGATGGGGTCAAACTGGAACCCTTACATACTGCAGGTGGGAATGTAAAATGGTGTAGCCAGTTCCTCAAAAGTTAAGCATTATGCTACCATATGGCCCAGAAATTCCACTCTTAGGTCTATATCCATGAGAACTGAAAATACATTTCCATGCAAAAACTTGTATGTGAATGTAGTTTACAGTAGCATTATTCATAATAGCTAAAGACTGGCAACAACCAAAATGTCCATCAACGATGAATGGATAAACAAAATGTGGTATGTCCATACAGTGGAGTATTATCCAACCACAAAAGGAAATGAAGTGCTGATATATACTACAACATGGATAAACTGAAAAGATTATGCTAAGTGAAAGAAGCCAGTCACAAAGAACCACATATCATATGATTCCATTTCATGAAATGCCCAGAATAGGCAAATTCACAGAAACAGAAGTAGATTGGAGGTAGCCAGGGGATGGTTGAGTTGGGGAGAAATGAGAAGTGACAGTTAATAGATAAGGGAGTTGCTTCTGGATGTCATGAAAATGTTCTAAAATTTATTGCGGTAATTGTTGCACAACTTCATGAATATACTAACAGCCACTGAGTTATATGCTAAAAATAGGTGAATTATATAGTCTGTAAATTAGATCTCAATAAAGCTGTTATTTAAAAAAAAAAAAAAAAAGATAAGCAGGCTTTTGGACTGGGACCCCCAGGAACCACTACATCCTGAAATTGGAATGAGTCTGCCTCCGCCGCCTGTAGCAGGTGCTCCTCGCAGCTCACCTTCTTTACAGATTCCCATGGCTGACCTCCCATTCAGCTTTGCTTTATTTATGAGATGATAAGGTTGCAGTAAGCAATTCTGCAAGCAACCTATTCAGTACCACTTTTAAAAACATTAAATGACTGCGTCATCAGAAGAGGCAAAGGAAACCAGCTTACAACAACCGGCTGTGATGAGATGCTTTCCAGCAGATACAGAGGTAAAATGCCCTGCAAGTTAGGACCCACATTGGCTCACTCACAGCAGGCAGATTAGCTTTCAAGAAAAGGAAAAACCTGGCATATCTGCTTAGGGTGCTGTGCCCAGGAAACACCTGAATTACTTTCCATCCCTCTCACTGCACTAGGATGTGAGGTGTAAAGCACCTAATAGAAGCCAGCCTTTTAAAAGACATTATCTTCTTTACACCAACCCTATCTGAGATATGGTACTATCCCCATTTTATAGGCAAGGCAATAAACTTAAATTCCAACAGAAACCATCTTAAAGGAAGCCACCACAGGTTGCAGAGTGGTCCAACCCCACAGGCCATGCGGTACCCCCTTCCCCACGTGGCCTCCCTTTCCTGTGCATGGGCAGAGGCAGAAGTGCTTCTGTGAACACTCAAGAGAACCCAGGGCAGAAGTTTCCAGTGGCTTTGAACCCACCTCTCTTGCCCCAGGACACCCCTGGCCATTGGATGGATTTGTGGTCTAAGTCCCTAAAGTCAGGAGTAGACAGAAATCCATCCGTCACTCACCAGGACAGATACAAACCTCAACATAATTTGTTTTCCAACGGTTTCAGCTTAAAGTTCTGGTTTGGCATTGGCTTTTTAACAGCTAACAGCTGTAGGCAATTTTCACACAGAATAAAGACATCAATAAGGCAGAGAGTGGAATTTTCTCCCTTATGAATACAGAACAATGAGCTGTCTTCAAGATGTACATGGAGCTGCCACCACACGGGCTCTGGCTTAGGTCTCATTTTGAGTCTGATAGAATACAATTGAAAAGACAGTGGATGTGGGTGCTTTGAGGGTACTAGCTCTGCCCGCCAGCTCCGTTACCACCACGAAGGCCTTCATCTATCAGCGACATCTATCTCTTTAGGCTGACTTTTGGTTTTAAAATACTTTTAAGCGGGAAATAAAACCAAGCCCGTGAATACATCATTATTGCCCTTCTTGATAGCCATCATGGTAGATGATTCACTGCCTCTCCCTGGAAAAGGATTATGTGTCCTCCACCCCCCATCCCCCCAGTGACCTCAGGGCTGTCCATGCAATTTGCAGTGCCAACCTCTACAGAAGAATGATCCATCCTTACTCTGTGAACTCAGGAGTGACCATGTGATTTTCAATGGCCAAAGAAATGTGGGCAGAAGTGACATGTATCATTTCCAAGCATGAGCTTAGAGCCTGCGAGCATTTTACCATGTCTCTCCTTCCTCTTCCACCAGGCTTGGGTCTTGGATGGAAGATGGTGAGGAACAGAATCACAGCTAGACATGCAGCATTAACAAGTGCTAAGCCACTGCCATACGTAACCACTGAGGTTTTGCTATCACAGGATGAATTACCTGAAGATGACTGAGACAGCCATTAACACAGACCCCCTCCACTTCTCTTCTCACTTTCAATCGCTCCTCACAGCTCACCTCCTCCAGAAAGTCTTCTGTGACTTCCCTCCTCATCACCATGTCCTACACCTCACAACACATCTATACACAATCTATGCAGAGGTAGGTTGTGCTTCTTCCTTTAGTGGTGTTATACCTGTATCAGTCCCCTTTTGCTACTGAAACTATCAGCTGTTTAGGAGCAGGTTCTAGTTTTCCATTTTGAACCTCCCGATTAACACCTAGAACAGAGTCTCTGCATGCAGAGGTGGGAGAGGAGAGAGATTTCTTTTTTTTTTTTTTTTAAGATTTTATTTATTTATTTCACAGAGAGAGACACAGCAAGACAGGGAACACAAGCAGGGGTGGGGGGGTGGGGGGTGGGAGAGGGAGAAGCAGGCTTCCCACTGAGCAGGGGGCCCGATGCAGGGCTCGATCCCAGGACCCTGGGATCATGACCTGAGCCGAAGGCAGACACTTAACGACTGAGCCACCCAGGTGCCCGAGGAGAGAGATTTCTTAAACACTGAAAATATTCATCAACATCATAAAATACAAACATGCTGCCAAGAGCCATCTCTTCCTTTTCCCAACCAATTTTGGTTGGTAACAGGCCCGTTAATCCACTCAGGAGACCAGAACTCAAACATCAGCTTCATAGTACCCTCTCATATTGGCTTATCTCATATGATAAGCTTATAGGTAAATTCTGGTCTAGAAGAGCTGGACTGATCTGATCAGTTCAGATATTACCCCTGGAGGGCAGTAACAAAACCTATGTTACTTTCTTGACCTAAGAGTCATGCAAAATGATAGTACTTTCTAGTATCTGTTGAACAGATATAACTGGTCCGATTAGAACTAACTCCATTACAAAATGCCAGTGGTGATAAAGGGAGGATAGAGTACTCATGTAACATTTATTGAGCACCTAATGAGGGTCAGGCATTGGGCCATTCCCACTATGTAAATTCTTTTTTTTTTTTTTAAATTTTTTTTATTGTTATGTTAATCCCCATACATTACATCATTAGTTTTAGATATAGTGTTCCATGATTCATTGTTTGTGCATAACACCCAGTGCTCCATGCAGAACGTGCCCTCCTCAATACCCATCACCAGGCTAACCCATCCTCCCAACCCCCTCCCCTCTAGAACCCCCAGTTTGTTTTTCAGAGTCCATCGTCTCTCATGGTTCTTCTCCCCCTCCGATTTCCCCCCCTTCATTCTTCCCCTCCTGCTACATTCTTCTTCTTCTTTTTTTCTTTCTTAACATATATTGCATTATTTGTTTCAGAGGTCACTATGTAAATTCTTCTTAGACACTACATCAAACTAGGAGGAGGCATTATTTTTTTCTCACTTTCCAGAAAACAGGCTTATAGGCTTTTTCCATACTTACACAGATAATAAAGTTGGAACAGTAATTCGAACCAACATCTTCCTAATTCCCATGCCACTACCCTTTAAACTGTGCCATAATATCCCCAAAAACATAGAATGGAAAGAAACATTACTTCAGAAGTGCCTGAAAAGCTAAGCTAAAGAAAGCACTTACATCTTTTGATGCATGGGTCCTACACCAGATACATCTCTCACTTCAGTATAGTGGATTCTAAAATATGATAGGATCTATAAAAAGTTTCCCACAACAGCTATTATTGCAATCCTATCATTAGGATAAATAATTATACTGTACTTACGTAATAATGTCCTTCATCAAAGGATCGAGGACAGGAGGAGGAGTATGACTAATTTTTAAAAAGACATTAATACTATACATTGAGAGTAGGGGTGGAGAAAGCATTAGGGAATTGTAGAAGGTGTGAAGCAGATGAGGGAATTATTTATGCACACAATATAGACTCAGACTGGAATGGGGAAGAATAGAAAGAGCAACTTAGGATGCAGTTCTGCCACATATTTGAAGACCTAAGGGTCTAAATCCCTCCACTTAAAGCAAAGCCCTTCAATGTGGTAATGCTACCCTCTTCTTTCTCTTCCTCCGGAGGCTCAGTGCTCACAGTTGGGGTGCCAATATAAAGGGGTCATTTCACTGAAAAAGGGCCAAGCCCATGGCTAACCAAACCAAACCATGCACATCTCTCCCCCCTCCTGGCTCTCAACCACTGCCAGGAAAGAAGTTGGGGACTCACCACAAGTTCACTGAACATGACATCCAGCTCCTCCACAGGGGGCATGGGTAATGCTGGCTCCATGGTCTGAAGCGCAAAGTTGCTATCGTTTCGCAGCCGATAGGTGATTTCTGGGTGATCATTATTTCGGAAACAGCAGAAGATGAACGAGATCCCCCGTCCACCTCTCTTCCTTGGGGCCATGGCTGAATTCTGTTCTATTTCTTGAAGTGACTAAACTCTGCAAAAAAGAAGACAGGACATGGTTAAGGAAGAAAAAAATGGGTAAGTTTTTTTGTTGTTTTTGTTTGTTTTGTTTTTTAAGTCAGACCAATTCAAGCAGAGACCTCTTCACTGGAGATGGTTGATATGGCCCTGCAGGGCACAGAGAGGACAACCCCAAGTGGATTTGGAGTCCAGCTGGGCAAAGAGCACATCCTTCTATTCACTTGTTGAATGTTTCCTGTGACCAACTGCTGAGCAAACAGTACAACCCTACCCCTGCATGACACAGCATATGCCCCCAATCGCACTGGGCTACTGGCCATTCTTTGCCTATCACATGCTCTTTCTTGCCAATCCGTCTTGCTCTTTAACTTTCCTGCTAGAATGACCTTCTCTTCCTCACCCCTAGGAATCTAGGATTTCTTACCCTTTAAAGTTTGATATCAATTTCTTCTTTTCTACCTTCCCAAAGTAGAATTAATGATACGTATGCTGAGGCATATCTATTCGTTCCAGCTCATATCACATTCTAAGTTCCTCAAGAGAGTACGTTCCTGTTAGACCATGATTAACTCCAA
Organism: Phoca vitulina; assembly: GCF_004348235.1. NCBI lineage: Eukaryota > Metazoa > Chordata > Mammalia > Carnivora > Phocidae > Phoca > Phoca vitulina. Next base: position 31,999,159 of record NW_022589710.1, on the reverse strand, counting down.
GTCAAGGGAAGGAACTGTACATCAAGCAAATTGTTGGAACTCATGCCCTGCACAGTGCCAGGAAGGAAGGAGGCACTCAGTTACTGTTTATCATGTTGAATAATTTAAATTCATAACAAAGGAAGAGTGACTTCACATGAACTAGAAGAATCAGAGATTTTCAAACAGAAAAGATCAAATGAGTTCACCAATAAGGACATAGTTATAGTATATTCACATAATAGAACACTGTGTACTCATTTAAAAACAAGGCATCTGTACATGTAGATATGGAAACATGTTCAAGATGCTGTATGATATATATACTACAAGATTATGTTTTAAAGAATGTATATACGTACTTATGAATATATATAAGAAAAGGCTAATAATAGCAGTAGTCTGTAAAATAAAAATAGGGGACTGGAGAACTATTCCTTTTCATTTTGTACACTTTTGAATTTGAATTTCTACCACAAAATTAGATTTTTAATGATTATATAGTTTAAGATTACAATTATATGTACTGCCTTGGGAAAATTCCCAAGTTATACTGTCAAGTGAAAAAAGCAAATCAAAGAATGAATGATGTGTACAACATGATGCCATATGGCTTTTTAAAAACAATCTCATACAATGATACAAACTCCAGTAAAAGTTCTCATAAATAACTAGGATTTGCAAACACTTCTAGAGTCAAGATCCTGCTCACTTAAGGGATAGTGGTCTCAGGAAGCTGGCAATTAGAATGGGAAGGGGAGGGAAATGTTAAGAGCAGCGTGTCCCTCACGTAGCCCTACGTGATGATCCAACCGGCTCTGGAATAAAGACTTGGCTGAGACATCCAATATCCCAATCTGTTGAAGCATACACCTCCTGGCCTAGAGTGTACTTGTGCAAGGCTATAGGAGGCAATACGCAGTACCTGGGATTCCTTTGGCAAATGTGTGTTAATACCTATTATATACCAGGCACTATAAGCACCTAAAGATACATCAGTGAAATGGGTCACTAGGAGCATATAATCCAGTGAGAAAGTAGTGCACCAAATAGTTGTAACAAAGGTCATATGGCACATCATACCAGTCAGTGCTATGTAATCAAGCATAAAGTCCACTGGGAAGAATCTGGGAATGGTATCTGATGGATGAGTGGAGCTTTGATAGATTATGGAAAGCAGAGCATTTTGGAACAGTGCAAACAAAGGCACGAGGTGGGAAGGCCAAGTTTTTATGCTGGCTCTTCTGTGTAACCCCAAATACAAGGTCCTCCATTAAACCCATCTTTAAACTGTAGATGATGGCAAAGCGTTGAGATTTCCAACAGGCTGCCATTTTTAATACACATTATTTGGAATTCTGCTGTTCAGAGCCTAGTCTGCCAGATACAGACCAAAATGGAAGCAAAATAATCATCCCATGACCCCTCAGTGGCAGTAGACACTTTTGGCCGACCCTCCTTAACTGCTCTAGCACATCACAAATGCGAAAGTAATCCCAACAGCTGCCTGTGTGTGTATGTGATTTTACTAAGCATATTCACACCCATCACTTCATTCCATCATCCTCATTTCACATGTTGGACCTAAGGAGGGACTTGGGAGGGAGTGGGGCAGTTAGGAAGAGAGAAGTTAGAGACTTGCTTTGCTGGGAAACATCAGGAGATGTTGATTGGAGAAGCCTGGTTGGGAATGGGGCAGGGAAGCTTGACAGAGGTCAGGGAACCTGCATGCTTAATCCAACTGGAATCCAATCCCCACCCTCTCCAACCTCCAGGCCATGACCTTGGTTCAGCCTCCCCTTATCTCTCACCAAAATGACTACAAGAGTTCTTCAATTCTTCTCCTTGGCCCATGATTCCCTAGTCTAGGGGTTGACAAACCTTTTCTGTAAAGGGCCAAATAGTAAATATTTTAGGCTTTGTGGACCCTTAAGCCTCTATCACAACTAGTTAACCCTGCCATTTTATTATGAAAGCAACCACAGGCATCTGTAAAAAATGGGCATGCTTATGTGCCAATAAAACTTTATTGTAGACACTGAAATTTGAATTTTTTTTTTTTTAAGATTTTATTTATCTATTTGACAGAGAGAGAGACAGTGAGAGAGGGAACACAAGCAGGGGGAGTAGGAGAGAAGCAGGCTCCCAGGTGAGCAGGGAACCCCGCCAGGACCCTAGGATCATGACCTGAGCCGAAGGCAGATGCCTAACGACTGAGACACCCAGGTGCCCTGAAATTTGAATTTCATATAACTTTCTCATGTCACAAAATATTTTTTTTTAATTTGTTTTATAGACCATACAAAAATAGGTGGTGTGCCCAAGAAGGCCCATGGGCTGCAAGTCATCAACAATTGCCCTAGTTCATCATATTCATCATTTAATTCATTAACTCAAAAGTTTGTTGAGTCCTGGGGTGCCTAGCTGGCTCAATCGAAGAGCATGAGACTCTTGACCTTGGGGTTGTAAATTTGAGCCCCACACTGGGTGTTAGAGATTACTAAAAATAAATAAATAAACTGTTTTTATTTTATTTCTTATTTTTTTTAATGTTATGTTAGTCACCACACAGTATATCATTAGTTTTTGATGTAGTGTTCCATGATTCATTGTTTGCATATAACACCCAGTGCTAATAAACTGTTTCTAAAAAAAAGCTTGTTTAGTACTGATTATGTGCCAAACACTGTGCTAAGCACTAAGAAAAGAGGGACAAAAATGAGATGATGTACCCTTCAGGGAGTTTTAGAAAAATTGTTTGTTTGGGAAAAGGCATGGAAAAAAAACAAGTAAACTAAACTATATTAATTTTAATTAGTGTTACAGGGGATACAAGAAAAAAGTGAAAGAAAATGGTAGGATGCTGGTGGTGGTGGTGGAGACAGCGACTTTCAATACTGTTTAATACTGTTTAATACTGTTTTAATACTGTTTCAATACTGTTTAATACTGATCATGGACAGCCTTTCCAAAGAGAGGGCATTTAAGCTGAGACCTAATGGATAAATGGAACTAGCCCTGCAAAGTGTTGGGGGAAGAGGACTCCAGGCAGAAGGAGTGTATGCAGAAGCCCAGAGCAAGTGGGGAACTTGGCACCTCTGAGTCAGGGGAGGAAGACCAGTGTGGCGGGGGCATAATGAGTAATGGCAGTATTAAGAGAGAAAAAGCTGGAGAGGGTAGGAGCCCAGACCCCAGGGCCTTGTCCACCGGAGGGAGGAGTCTGGGATTTATTCTCAGCACATCATAAATCTGACTGTGTCACTCAGCTCTGCAGTGTCTCCTGGATACAGTCCAGCTTCTGGCATGGACCATAAGACCCTCCATGGCCTAGCCCTTGCCTACTTTATTTTCTACCCTTGCCTTCCAATATCATGAACACTGCCCACTCACATGCCCCCCACACACCTGTGTATGTATAGAAATCATACCTTGACAGGAGTCACACTTCTGAGCCCACACATCCATAGCTCCCTCAGCTTAGAGTGCTCTTTTCCTTCTGTACCTAACCATCTTCCACTCACCATTCAAGACCCACTCAAATACTACTATTTTAATGGGCCTTAGGTTTCCCAGAAATGGTCACACATTTCTTTTCACAGCCCAAGCACCATATACATAGTTGAGTGTTTTTTGGTTGTCTAGATTTTTTTTAAATTCTTGTCTGTTTTCCCCACTGGACTATGAGATCCTGAAGACAAGGGACTAGGTTTCATTCAGTCCCTGGCACATGGTATATTCTCTATAAATGTTTGTTGAATGCAAAGACATAAATGCCTAAGTGAACAGATGGTCTCGTGTCTGAACTTCAGGGTTGTGTGACTGGGTGTGCTTCCCACAGTTGCCTGCAGATCTGTTTTTCAGAAATGCCAAGACATGTAAAGTCAATCATACCGCCAAGTGCTCCTTAGCCACTTGTCAAGCTTTCTGATGCTGACAGGAGCCTCACAGACTTCATCCTCCGGGTATCTGCAGCTTCCCTTGAGCAAGGAGCTTCTTTCTGGCTGAACTAGCTGGTGCCTGGTTTTTCCACCCACCCTCAAAAGTAAGCTCTATGGGAAACAGACCCACTGATAGAATCTTTTCCCATTCCTTACACTCAATAAACACTTTGCCCAAGAAAGTATTCACTTCCTCAGCTATCACAGCTGAACCTTAGTAAGCCAGACACAGTATTAGGTGCTGGAGACAAAGACGAAGAAAATTCACAGATTCAGGGAGATCACGGCCTAGTGAGGACATTCAGGGAGCAGCTAAGTTGCTAACTCTGTCCAATCAAGAGGGAATGCTGTTACTGAAACCTGGGGCCTATGCTTCCACATCTTGGCCCCTTTTAAATCAGATCAGCCTGAGGGAAAGGACTAATTCCACCATGACAGCTGGGCCCTCAACCAGAACATATCTTCTAATCTCAGCTTCTGGCACCATCGCAGAGGGGAAGAAGTCACTTCTGGGACATCCAAAATGCAATCCATCTATAACATTACAGATGACTATTGCTATGCCGTGCACAAGGAAGCAATTAAAAAGCTACTTAAGATTCTGGAGCAGGTGCATTTTGCTTAGCAAAGAATAAGAAATTTAATCCATCTGCGGCCTAGCTCGAAGTCAGAGTCATTTGTACTGCTCTTTAACAAAACAAACAAGACTCTCAATGTGGTAACAGTCAAAAAATGAGGGCCAAATTTTCGGGAATATAGATATGATGATCGTGATGATATAAAACATTGGAGAACTCACAGTCTCCGAGAAAACCCTCCTTAACACTTTTTTTTGATAATGCGAAGTCAGAACACATATGGGATACGTAAGGTTTGTTTCCCACAAAGCAACACAATATTGGTACCTAATGTATGGCGTAAACTTGGAAATCATGTTGACAAAAAAAGACGCATACATCTTTCTAATTGCTTCATCAGGGACTTTTGCCACACATTGATAAGATGTCTGTCCAGACTGAGGGATACGCTCACTGGCTAAGTTATCAAGGTTCTCCTCTAACCAAAGTGGTTCCAGGGAAACAACTTAGATCCTGCCGGAAGGGAGACAAGGAGAGACTGTGAGTTCCCACCAGTCACCAACTTGGTTAGACAGTTGAGAGTTTCTGCATGTACTTGCCAACTGTGGTGGGGGACCATGTATACCATGACCCACTTCTATTTTTTTTTAATCAAGACAGTTCACATTTAATTCTCCAATTATAATTTCAATACTAAAATATGTCATTGTTTCTGCATTGTAAATGGTCTCTGGACTTTCTAAAACAATGTCACAGACATAAAAAGAGGAACAAGCAAAAAAAAAAAAAAAAATGTATGCCCTCAGAGCCACTTTAAAGAGAATGGTTGGGGAACCCTCCATTTTAACTGCCATACCTATTGTTTTCAGAGCTGCTGCTTGCCCCACATTTTGCAATTTTCCAAAGGGCCCTGACATGCACTTTTGTTTTCAACAACAGATAACATTAACCCAAATTCTCTTATCAAGAAGAATGTGAAAAGAAAAAAAAACTGCTTTGCTTCTTTCCTTGGTCATCTCTCTCCCCTCTCACATTCCTCACGTCTGGTTTCATTTCCCAAGCACACCAGATGCCAAATACTATTTGGAGCTTTAAAAAAATCATGGGATACAGTCTAAAGGTTGTAGGAGGAACGTTTGAAAGGGGATGTGTTTTCCCCGCAAGTTTCAACATCCTCTCCACCAGGAAACGGAAAGGGCGTTTCTCAGTAAGCGTGTCCAGCCGAGGGCCAGCCGTTTCCACACACTCCGTCCCAAAAGGATGTTCTAACGGGGCACTTCTGGAAGTGGCTTTTGGAAATACACCCTGCAGTCAGTCCCCTCAGCCCACTGACTTTCCTGAGGAAAGAGGAAAACAATACGGGCACCCCACCATTGACAGGAAGACCAAAACCCAAACATTCAAAAAAGCCACGGGCACCCTGAAGATACTCTCTGACCCACTGCCTAAAGCAGGAGAGTGAACGCAAAGCACACCCCCTCCTCTGTGCCCACTCTACAGTGGTGCAGGCGGGGGGTGTGCACAAAGTGGAAGCCAAAACTTGTCCCAATCCTTCCCCACTTCCTCCCTAGATAAGGGAGGAAGGAACCCAAGTGAAGTCCATGCACACCCTCAAGCCAGCCCAAGCCTCAACCAGCACATAATTAAGCCTTTCTTCCAAGCCCAAGTCACAGACTCCTGCCAGAAAACACCCCCTGTTCATGTAAAGAGCAAAGGAGGGGACCTCCAGGTTTCACCCTAAAAGCTGCCAATGACTCTTCTGTCATGACTCAATACTTTAACCATGGGTTTAGGCCATAAATCCCTAAAGCCAATACAATCCGGTTCTCGAGTTAGGAAGTATGTGTTGTTCACGTGACAGAAACCAGTCTGGAAGCCAGGACATCTCTTCTTGATCATCTGGGAGAAGGGCCAAACCAAAAGTGTCACTGGAGCTCCCCACCAAAGAAAGCACAGCCTTGCCAGACAGCCTGTGTGCCCTTGGGCCTGTGGACCTGTTGCTAGTCTGTGAGTTAAGTCAATAAACAAATTTAAGCTGAAGCCGAAAGAAATGAAAATCGTTTTCCCCCTTTAGGTTTCTCTCTTCAGTGCCACTAAGGGATCCACTTAACTTGTACAAAGACAAATTTAAAGGAGGGGTTACACAAACGTAGGAAGCTACAACTCAGTGGCCGGTTGTCACATCAAAGCTCTCACTCTTCCAACGGGCCAAGTTTTGTTCTTTAACAAACATGTAAAACAAGCAACTTTCCTGAATCACCCAGCAGCTCTTTCAGGAAGACCAGGAGAGTGAGACATCACAGTCACCAGAGGAGAATACCTGTATGTTGCAAGACACCAACAACTGCCTGTACCCTACCTGCTCTGGTCCTCTGCTGACCCCACCGAAGTGACCCCTGAAGTCAGAGTCTTCACGGCAAAAGGCAGATGCGGTGCCTCTTAAAAGGCCTCCCCCACTGCAATGACCACACATCAGGTACGTGAGGTCTCAGACCTTCCCAAACAAGTAGCCAAAACTTTGGTGCTATCCACAACCAAAAATGTAAGGGATATTAAAAGATAGTGCCTAAAAACAAGTAGATTATTACTCATTTTTTGGAACCTTCTCACAATTGAAGTAATTCTGGCAAATCCTGAGAAAGAAGAAGTTGGGTATATACTTAGTTTGAACAACTTATGTGTTCCAGATCTTCAAGTAAAGCTGAATAGGACTTAGAGAAGATAAACTGGAGGTACTCTGGGCCAAGGACTTGCCATGTCACCTTCACAGTAATATAAGTCCCTCTCCCCAGTGAGGACCTAACACATGGTCTCTTGGGAAAGTGAACTCTGCTACTGACCGTCACAGCCCCCAAACCAGAGGCTATTCGATCTTATTCCCTCTCAAATATCATAACTACATTTTATCATCAAGGTATTTTATTGCCAAGTGGGTATAATTTTTACTTGTACACAGGCCTTTATGGAGAAGAATGTCCACTGGCATCCTAGGTAAACTACAGTTCTCTGGACTGAAAATGAAGAAATAAAAGCTTGCCTACAGGACTTTTTATGTTCATGTTTACTGAAAGAAAATTCAAAACTCACTAATTACCTTCCTCTGTTCATGTTCTTCTGACTACTTTTATGCCAAGATTAATAGAATTGCAACAAGAGAAAATGAAACACCATGTGGAACAAAAGTTCTTGGTTAAACTTAGCCTCATTCTCTGGTAACTATTAAGAAACCCCCATCTTTCTCATGGAAAATGTCTGTGCTTTTCAGTTAGGGTAAAACTAATGAACAGACACAACATGACACACAGGCAGCCGTGGAGACCTGACCCGGGTTCAAATAGCAGCTCACCCACTTCTCTCCTGGACGAACTGTAGGAAAGACTTCAACATCCTAAAGTCCTCTATAAATGTTTGATGGATTTTAAGTGGACGTTACAAAGGGAAGTGAGAACTACATTAAAAAGTTGGAAGGAGGATTTATATTTGCTAACTACTGTTTGGTGGAAATGTGTTAACCAGATTCCTTTCTCTGACATTCCTGTGTGTATCAGCAGAACAAATTCCTGGAATGAGGCTGGTTTAATCTCTACAGGGCGGTTGTCATCACTAAATCAAGGGCTCTGCAGGTTAGTCAGCTTATCTGCGAATTGTGGGAAATTCTCTGAGAGTTTTAGGGGCAATGTGAGAAAAGGCACTTTAAAAAAGTCTTAGCTTTCCTGTATATTTTGAAGCATTCGACAGATTAGTATTTCAATCCAACCATTTACCCAAGAGCTACCACACAGCACACCCCACTTAGTCACTGCAAGGACGCTGACATTGGCAACACCGACCCGATTCCCCTTCACATTTTACTCAGGCACTAACCTCACCTACTTATTATTCTACTTTGTACATCTGAAGGCATCTTTCTATCCATGAAAGTCTTGGGAATTGACCACCACACTAGACAACCTACTGCAAACACCCGGAGCCACAGGCTTTCACACTTTTGCCTCAGAAAGGTCATTCTGAACATGTGTGGACATGGCCACCATTTGCCATTACAAATGTAAAGAATGTTTATAGAAAGCTAGGTCCATGGTGATTCCTGGGTTTAAAATTACAGTGTGGTGAGTTGTTTACTAGATCCTGAATCTCTCCACAATGCCTGCTACTCAGAGGGGTTCATTTTGGGCAAGGCCAGCACCACACCTATGCTCAGGCTGTTACTAATGAGTCCTGCGCATGACAAGGCGAGGAGAAGCCACCCAGAAACAAGAAGGGCAGATGACGGAGGCACATTATGAAAACTGGAACTCCCTTCGAAAGTACCACCCTGCCCTTCATAAAAATTCTACCTACAAATTTTACATCATAAATCTTCAAGAGAGGCTCATGAAAAGATGATGGTAAAAGCTTCAACTGGATGCAAGTTCAGGTGTAGAAATAAGGCAGTAAAGAGGCATTCCGGCCCCCACCTGTTTGAGAGGTTGTGTGGCTCTAGTGGGTGCTGCTTCTTCAATCCAACCTGCCCCAGCCCTTCATGGGAGACACACATACCCTCTAACGACTGGAAGTGAAGGCATTACTTTGTCATGTCAGCCTATAAAACTAACTTCCAAAGCACACAGCACTAAAAAGACCAAGAGAAATGAAGCTTCGACATGGGATTTCCCCAGTCTCTCTTCATGTTGGGAACCTCCATAAACAGATATACAACCCTCCAAAATCAGAACAAACTTTTTCTTAATGGAGGCGGGGGGGGGGGGGGGGGGCGCACCTCAGCCCCACAATGAGCAATCTAATAATCTGTGGCTGGGAAAGTCAATTGTATCGCCTCAATGGAATGCAAAATGGCAATATCTATTGTTGTTTTTAATGTACTGGCCCTCTGATCCACATCTAAGAATTCCTAGATTCCATATATAGGGATGAACCTACAGATATACTCACACATGAGTACAGAGATATATTAACAAAGATATTCACTACAACGCTGTAACAGAAAACCCATTCATCATTTGTAATAGAGAATCATCTATGTGTCCTTCAACAGGTGGATGTTTTAATAAATGTTGGTGCACCCGCAATATAAAAACACTGGTTCTCGGGACGCCTGGGTGGCTTAGTCGGCTAAGCGTCCAACTCTTGATTTCAGCTCAGGTCATCATTTCAGGGTTGTGAGATTGAGCTCCACACCTGGTGTGGAGCCTGCTTAAGATTCTCTCTGCTTCTGCCCCTCCTCCCCACCCAATAAAAAAACAAACCAGCAAACAAACAAAACCACTGGTTCTCATACTCCGATGCCCGGGCATTATTTACTCCATACCAATTACATCAGATTTTCTGGTATTGGGGGCCCATAGTGATTCCAATGTACAGATAAGTTTGTGAACCAGTGCTACAGAATCCTAAGCCCAGGTTCAAAGAATGTCCTAGGTCTGTGAATACTGACATGGGAAAGATCTAACATGCTAAAGGAGGTAAAAAAGAGAAAGAAATCAAGCTACATAGCAAAACATATGTATCACCATTTATGTTAAAACTAAAACAAAACTGTATTTGTAACAATACACAAACATCTATATATGTGAACGCATAGAAATCCTTCCAGAATTGGAAATATAAACTGTAAAGTTGTTAAAGAATTTAGTAGCCAAATGCTTGGCACATGGAAGATGCTCAGTAAATAGTGGCTCTTATTTCCATGTGCATCTACGTTTTTGGAACCTATAGTTTCACATGGATAACGAACTCTTATAAGCACATCATATAGTATTCTACTGAAACTAGAAAGTTTGCAAGCCTTCCCAATAACCCCATTAAAACTCTAAGTATACACCTGAATAACTCATTAGTCTTATTTAAAATTACAGCTTGCAAAAAAAAAAAATAAATAAAAATAAAATAAAATAAAATTACAGCTTGCTTTGTGCATACTTGAAACCCATGCCCAAAAATGCAGACAGCTTCACTGTCGATATTATATTGATTTGTAGATCCACCAAAATGGCCCATTTCAAAGTTGTTCTACATCAGCCAACAAATCTAAAAACTTCAATGTAATGTTGGGGCGCCTGGGTGGCTCAGTCGGTTAAGCGGCTGCCTTCGGCTCAGGTCATGATCCCAGGGTCCTGGGATCGAGTCCCGCATTGGGCTCCCTGCTCGGCAGGGAGCCTGCTTCTCCCTCTCCCTCTGCCTGCCTCTTTACCTACTTGTGCTATCTCTCTGTCAAATAAATAAATAAAATCTTAAAAAAAAATAAAATAAATAAAAACTTCAATGTAATGCTAGATGCAACCTTGATGAACACAGAGAGGAAGAATACTCCCAAGTCTGCAGGTACCAGCCACAGGGATGACAATGTGACAAACTTTTAAAAAATGTTTTGTTTCATCTTAAATTTTGCAGATCCCAAGAGGCAATTAGTGGAGCCATTACGTTGGAAGTTCTTCAACTGGTCACAGGGCCAGTTTAAAAATAAAGTTGGGAAGTTCTACTATTGGCTCTTTTTATCTGTCTCTGTTTCACTTATACTTCTATTGCGGATCAGAAATTATAAGGGCATCACAAATATGGCCCAGAACAAGAGGCTTAAGGATGCTCATACATGGAATGAAACTTAGTACTTGGTACAGTCTTATGATGCAATCAAATATATTTAAAACTATATTTTTATAAAAGGGAATTCAGTACAATTTTCAAAATTCTTCTCTATTTTAGGAAATTTTAAAAAGGTATGCATCATCCACATTTACTTGGGCACTGAATGTTTGACTACAACAGCTTTAAGCTGGCTTCCAACAATTTTTTCCCAAATACATGCCCCTGAGGTTCTATCTTTAAAAGGTGAAAAGTTTGGGGTCCTTTTTTTTTTTTTTTTAAGATTTTATTTATTTGAGAGCGAGCGAGCAAGCATGAGCTGAGGGAACAGGAGAGGGAGAAGCAGAAGCAGATTCCCTGCCGAGCGGGGAGCCTGACATAGGGCTCGATCCCAGGATCCTGAGATCATGACCTGAGCCGAAGTCAGAGGCTTAACTGACTGAGCTACCCAGGCAACCGTGGGGACCTCTTTATCAATCATTAAAAAGTCACCACAGTGTTTATAGAACCAAATGAAAACACAGTGATTTCATAAATTCATAAAAGGCAAGAGATGGTCTTTCCTGAACCAAGATTTTATCAAGGAATTTTATGAAATTGAGTTCCGAATGCTGACAATAGTCCTACAAGATAAGATTCTAATTATTTCCTCGCTACATCTTCCAAAGTTTATGTAATTGAAACCTGATTCCTTCAAATATCACTAAATATTCATTGCAAACAGCTGGAGAGGAAATCTATGATTCTGAGAACTGCAAAATGATTACCGGTATACTGGTATCCGTCCCAGTGAACCAAAGTTACCATTACTGTGGAAGCAATGCATTGGGCGCATACACTGGAAAATATACACTGGAAAAGGGAAAAGTAAAATGGATTTTTCTGAGATCGTCACAAGATAATAGAAAATAAATACACACAAATCACAGGACAATGATGACCAGGTATGAACAAATGGTCCAGCATCAGCCAATGTTTATGCCTATCAAACTCTGGGAAAATATCAAAGACTGAAGGAACTCGATTTGATACCTCTTGAGTTAACAGGGGTTCCTTTGGCAGCACGTGAGTTCCAAGTCACTTCCAGAAATCCCAGATGACCTTGGAAGAGTGGGATAGTGATGCCATTTCAGAAAGTTAAGAAGTCATACAGAGATAAAGTCTTAAGGAAGTACAAAGGAGGCCTGTGATCTCAGAAGAACAGTGTTTTCCTTTTAATATGAACATCAAAACTGCCTAACCTGTACATAATAAAAGCGATGCATAGACCTTGAGGATAGAGACGGGATGGGGAAAGCTGTAAGAGCTAGCAGGCATTACCAAGGACAGGAGAACATGTGTGTTGAGTGAGTGAACTGGTAAACATATATCATCTCTTTTCATAAGCAAAGCTAACAATCCACCAAAATAGAAATAACCAGCAGCTACAATAAAGACTGTTTTCTCATTGGTGATTTCTCTCCATGTGACAAACATCCTGGGGAAGTTATTCACATAGCTTAATGATTCTGAAACTGCATGAGCCGAACATATAGTGAAGAAAGATCTTTACTGAATTTTATTACTACACATGGATTACTACACTCTTGATTTAAACCAGGCCAAAAAAAAAAAAAAAAAAGGCCGTTTCACAGTCATCAAGGCGGAAGTGTGAAGGAAGCTGATAATAGACAGTGTGCCCACTCCACCCTACTCTGTAATTTTCTATATAATTAGGTGAGAACAGTAATTGCTTTATTGCATAACTCAAGAAGACTAGACACCAAAGAGACTGCCTCTCTTGCAAAATTTGTTCTAAATGCAATAACAAAAAAAGCTGTTTCAAATTGTTACTTCGGGAGCACCTGGGTGGCTCAGTTGGTTAAGCATCTGCATTGGCTCAGTCATGACCCTGGGGTCGTGGGATCAAGCCACACGTCAGGGAGCCTGTTTCTTCCTCTCCCTCTGCCCCTCCCCCTGCTCACACTCTCTCTTGCTCTCTCTCTCTCTCTCTCATAAATAAAATCTTAAAAAAAAAATGGTTACTTTGACTTATATACAAAGCCTGGAGTAGTTGGACTGAGGATAATATTTGTACTTCATATTCTGAGAAATATTGTTAAACAGCCAAAAGTCATCAAGTGGCTAAAGTCATCAAGAAGCTATCAATATAAGACTGGTTAAATGATGTAGGGTACCTCTGTGTGATGAAATACTATACAACCATTAAAAAGAATGGGAGGGGCGCCTGGGTGGCTCAGTTGGTTGAATGACCAACTCTCGATTTCAGCTCAGCTCATGATCTCAGGGTCGTGAGAACAAGCCCTACGTAGGGCTCCGTGCTCAGCAGGGAGTCTGCTTGAGATTCTCTCACTCCCTCTCCCTCTGCCTCTCCCTAAACTCGTGCTCTCTCTCTCAAATAAATAAGTCTTTAAAAAAAAAAAAAAAAATGGGACACCTCTTCTATCATTAAGAGGTCTAAAGTATATCAGAAGTCCAAGTTGTGGAATCAAAATCAAAATATCACAAATGTAAAAAGGAATATACTTATTTGAACATGCAAAGAAATTGTCTTGCCTGTGATAAAATAAGAGCTACAAAAACCCATTAAGTAACTCCTCCTAGAGAATGAAATAGACACTGGAAAAGGAAGGAAACTTGTTTGTATCTTAGTTCCTTCTATTCTAATGTTAAAAAAAAAAAAATGGGCTTGGACTACATTTTTTTTTTTTTTTGCCTTGATTATCAAGCTGTTTCCAAAGGTTTAGAAAGTAACTAGTCCTTTTAAAAATTAAGTGACTTTCTGGGGCACCTGGCTGGCTCGGTCAGTAGAGCATATGACTCTTGATTTCAGTGTCATGAGTTCAAGCCCCATGTTGGGGGTAGAATTTACTTAATCAAAAAAAAATTTTTTTTAATGACTTTCATTTATCAGTTCTCTTCAATACGCCAGCCACTTTCAACATGCTTTACATCCATTTGTTATCTCAATTAATAAAAGAGAGAAGCAGTGAATCCTTAAGTGTCTCCCCCTAAGAACACAGTCCAAGGTCAATGAATTTCTACACTCTGACCTTAGTTGTTTAATTTCTGCACTTTTCCACTTTACCACACCCACCCCTACAATTGTTAGTTCTCAAAATGAAAACAATCTGTTCAACTGTAAAACACCAATAACGAACAATGACTTTTCTCCTTTACACTTATAATTAATTTAGAAAAGGAGGTGGGGAGAGAAAAGGAGAAGAAGCTACCAAACCATTTCCTAAAGACAATACTGTATATATCAATGCAATGCCAACTCATCACCATAGCAACAGAAACATAGCTGCTCACTTTCACCAGATAGTACAGTTCAGAATCCCCTTAAATCCACAGTATTCTTTGCTACAGAAGTAAATACTGCTACCTTTATCTTCAGAGAATCTGCTCTCTAGCTGGCAGCCCCAGGAGCATTTATATGAAAGACTAGAAGTGTCTAATGATGGAATTTTTTGTTAGGTATTTATTAGGAAGTTTCACCCAGAAGGAATGAACTTGCTTAGTAATCTTAATGTCCTGCTTCCTAAAGCCCATTCTAAAGCTACTGAAATACTAGTACAGTGTATCCTCTTACATTCATGGCTTCTGACTCAATCTTAAATAAGCAAGCAAATACAGTAATGGGGAGTATAAATTACAAAAGGGCACCAAATGGAAGCATAACAGCTGATTACAGAAGATGAAGGCAAACACTGGTAACTATTTTTTAAAGAAGGACAAGAAAATTAATGTCAAAATAAGAGATGGTATAAAACTAAAAGAGACCTCAGAGTAACAAAGTCAAAAAAGTTAGGCTATGCATTTTAAGAGAACATTCAATCTACATTAAGATGATGATAAAAAATTGCTTTATTTTTATTTATACATGATTTCTACATATATACCACCACCTTTTTTCCCGTGTCCCGTGTCTCTTTTTTGTTCCTCCTAAAATCATCATTTACCTTATACACACCACTTTCCATTCCACGAAAATAATCAACCAGGACAATCTCTTTTCGGTAGGTCTCCCTCCTATTCATCAGCAGTAGACAGAGTTGTGACAAACGCTCTTGCTAACCTGGCTACCAGCTCCTTCTGTGGTTTCTCCTCTTAAAAACACCACCCACCTCACGGAGTAGTGACACGTAAAGGTAAAAGCCAGTCTCTTTGTGGAAAAACACGCTGGTTAACAGCTGTACTTGCTCAGACTGGAAAAGCAACCCAGGACAGAGATGCCCACAGGTAATCAACCTAAACACACACACACACACACGCACACACGCAGGCGTCAAACTGGTTTTTCCTCATAGGTACAACTCACAGGCAGTCAAGAATCATTCCTCTCCCCCACGTACATACAGACAAATCCCAAGTTCACAATTCTGTGTGATAATTTATACATTTTTATTCATTCATTCATTCATTCATTCATGGGCCTAGTATGTGCCCACTCTCCTGTTTAGTTTTGGGATACAAGGATGAACAAAACAGATGTGGATCTTGCCCTAGCACAGCTAGTTCACAGGCACACGAGCCCAAGGCTTCTTAAGCCATTTCAAGGTCCAGACTCTGGCTCTGTGAGCAGTGAGTAAACAGAGTAGTCAATTTTCCACCTCACCTTTGACAGGGAAGAGCAGATTCCACTTGCTTCAAATAACAATTCAGTTTGCCAGTAACTTCCATGTTCCCTTGAATATAGCCGAGGAGAGGAAGTAAATGGAAGTAGAGGGTGATGTCTGTACTTAACAAACAGGGGACATAGGGTACCCTGCTAACGTTTGGAACCTCAAACAAGACACTGGCCTTCCATCTCCATCCATGAAGGATTAACTGCTACAGGAATTGCCCTCCCACTACAAATAACTAGACAAGTGGACAGAATACATGAAACAACTGTATTAACTACTAGACAAAGGCACTGCAGGACAGTGATCCCTGAGGGAAGGAAATTCCAAGTGAGATGAGCTCTACTATCACCCCAACGTACTAGGCAGTAGGGCAGGAAGAGGGAACCCAAGCCAAGCCAACCTCAGCGGTCTTGCTAAGCTGAGGAGTCAGAGATAAAGTTCAGGGAGAATGAGGCAGCAACTATGGAAATCTACAAAGGGGTCCCCTCAAATCGTTGGCTGAGTACTGCTCTGCACAAGAACCCAGGGTTCACACCGGGCTGGGAATAACTGGCATTCCCACCAGCCTGAGTAGAAAGAGCCAGTTTACAGAAAACATCAGGAAAGGTCCCAAAAGAGTCCTAGACCCAGGGCTTCAAAGCAGCTTCAAAAGGGTCTCACTGATCCCAAGTAACTTGACTACGTGCCAGAACAAAGGCCAACACTCTTTCAAGGGAGTCCTTCAGGCAGAAAGAAATTGATACCAGATAGAAATTTGGATCTATACAAAGCAATGAAGAATGCTGGAAATGGCCAACCTGTGGGTAAATATAAAACCAGACGCTGCCTCAGAGCTTCCCTCGCCATTGACCTTTAGGATGTGCTTTTGTAGAAATCCAATGACAACCCTAACAAGGTCAGAAGGAAAGGATCGAAGCAGGTCCTAGGTCTACCACTATCCCTCCAACCTCAGTCTCTTAGAGCCCTCTGGGCCACCATTTCCTCTGAATAATGCCCTTCCGTGAAATGTCATCACATTCTATAATGACTAGGAAGGTGCTTTGGAAATTCTAAGGACTGAGCAAATATTTACCAAGTGCCTTCTAGGCATATTTTAGGCCCTTTATGTCTGGAGCTCAGTTTCCTCATATGTAAAATGAAAATAATAGTACCCAGATCAGGGGGTTGTTGTTTGGATTAAATAAGTAAATATATGTAAAGTATAAAAAATAATGTCTGGCCAGAGTAAGTTCTTAGAGACATGATTATTATTATCATCCTACCATTACAACTACTACTGTTACTGCTGCTGCTAATTCGTGCTACTACTGGGCATATGATGATAAAAAAGACCAATTTGGTTCTTGCCCTCAGAGTCCACATTTGAGCTGTGCGATAAGGAAAACAATGCTTTGGGGATAATGCCTGAGAAAAAAGTGGGATAGCTAGGGAAAAAATTACTAGTCTGAAGGGGTCCCTAGACCTGAATTCCAGCTCTGTTCCTCAAGTAGCCCTGGGACCCTAGTTAAGTTGTTCAGCCTCTTGGAGACTCCATTTATCCTTACAGAGGCAAGTGAGACTCTTCAAGGATCCTTTCCAGTTCTAACACCCGATGAAGTGAACCAGAGGACCCATTTTAGAAGCATGTTGCTCCTGCCTTTATTTGAGCCATCTAATCCTCACAGCATCGAATCCCCATATAGGAAACAATTAACCTCGACAAAGGGTAGTTCGTGGTTTAAGAAAGCCGTAAGAAATAAGCTCTGGATTTAGGATCAGTATAAAAGTCTGCACATAACTCCTAAGCCTAGAACCAACACCACCTTATTTCTCTCTCTAAAAATGGGACGGAGTGCAATAGCCCTTTCCACCTATTGCTGGTAAACCACCATTTGGATTTTGAGTAAGCAGGGAAGCTCTTTTGGTTCCAATGTTTGAATTGGCTCCAATCAAACAGAATTCTCTCTCCTGTCTACAATTCTACAATTAAGAAGAAAAATGGTAGTACACTGTAGAAGCCCCTCATACCTGAGAAAAGCAGAACTATGTGAACAGCTAGCCTCTTCAACTGGTCGTTTATACCAGCATGCACCACCATTGGTGAGCTATCAATTACAAACACAAAAGCTCCCACAAAATTAATTGGTTCAAATCTTACAAAATATAGCTAATTTTAGCCAAGTCTCAAAAACCAATATTTTCTTTTTTAATAAACATCAGTCAAGATAAAAGTTCCACCGGAGGAAATAGGAAGTGGTGGAACCCTAAGAGAATGAATCTACAGCTGATCTTCCAAAGACAGTTGTAAAAGGAACTTTCCTGAAGTTTTCCCAACATGTTGCAGAGGATGAGCCAAGGATTTTGCAGAATCTTATAAACAGCCCCTATTAACTGTATTGGAGAGAACATGTCGCACAACATTCACTCGGGGAAAGAAATATTTTTCTGTATATACATATAAAATGCTAAGTATCATTTCAGGCAATTCCCAGATCCCCTGTGGTTTACCACAGGCCTCAGCCTGAACACACAACCAAATGCACTAAAGGAGTCCTTAAAGCACACTCGCTGGTGCATATGCACACACGCACACGCAGCAAAATTTGAGAACATGCTGTATCTGTCTTGGCACCTGTGATTGCTCTCTCTAATGGACACCTTTCTTACCTATTTATCTACTCACACACCTATGGGAACTACCTCATCTCCTCCTCCATGTGATTCTAAAGGGGTAGTCAACCAAGTGATCCTGCCTCTCTACTGACAGAAGTCGGCACATGGCAATGGCGTGGCCAACCGAGGCACTCTATCCCCTGGGCAGTGACTCATCTAGAGATGGGGACCCAAAACAAAGACCAGAGGTCTTTATGTGCATTGATGCTGTAGATGAGAGGATTGCTTTCTTTTTCCTGGAATCATGAGATACAAGGACCATAAACACATGGAATTTAGAATAGCTGCCTTTTCCACCATGTGTTGGAAACTGCTAAAAATGAAGCCAGCATAGACAACAGAAGAACTGAGAAATGGGACAAGAGGAATGGGGAGATGAGGAGGTTTTAATGACATCATTTAACTACTAGATCCAGCTAAGTCTCAAGTCAGATATCTTACCAGTGCATGTTTCAATGAACTTTTTTCCCTTAGACCAATTTAAGTGGGTTCTGTCCCTTCACAGTGCAAAAAACGAACAAACAACCTTGATTCATGTTCCACTTGACTAAATGAGATGGAAACTCTCACTTACTGAGTGCCTCCCAAGTGTCAGAGACCATGTGGAACATCAGTATGCATCATTTTATCTAATTTTTATCATCATGCTGGGAAGCAGATGTCAAATTTTACAATAAAGAAAGCAACCAAGAAAATCCGTAGAACTAGGAGGTGTCCGCAAGGATTTAAACCATACCTATCTCATTCCAAAGCCCATTCTCTTTCTACCAACTACACCCCTCAAACCACAAACCCGTGTCTCTCAAGCTATGGCATTATTTTCCAAGAATTGACCTAATAATCAAGCTGACAAACAAGCCATACATCCAAACACAAATGTTTCATTTTAGAGAAGGCTCTAAAGACTTTGCTGCTCACAAATCAATATGAATAATGTAACACCTCTTTTCTCAAATGATTCCTATTTTTGGAAACAAAATTTTGCCAGACTGACTTTCCAGGAATCTTAAATAAGCCAATGGGGGATTTATTCTCTGTGGCTTGGAAATAACACAAGTTTTGGTGTGTATGGTGCTGAAAAGACATAGTTAGAATATAGAATGTAAAAGTCATCATCATGCCTAAGCAGGAAGCATTCAGAAATAACCACTCCACCACCCTTTCTCAAAGATAGGCCACAATCCAAAATTTTAGTCATTCATCTCTAATTTTGTCCCCAGCACTAGAGTTTGTGAGAGACAGACTGTGTGGCAAGGAAAGGAATCTAACAAGGGTGGGGGGAGGCACAAGCAAAGCACAATTTAAGGAAAGTATCAAGAATCTGAAAATTCTACCATTAGGCCTTGCAAAAGAACGTATCACAGGTAAAGGTGTCAAACCAGTTGGGGGAGGTGAGAAAGAAGGGGGTGGAGAAACTGGAGTAGGCAAAGGTGTAGTCAATAGAATTTAATGTTCTGCTGTAGGCATAAAATTCATTAGCTACATCTCTCTTTTTCCATCTAGGAAAAGAACTAGCATGGCAATAAGGAAACTGTGTTTCACTAACCGGGCATTACTATCCTTTTTTGCAGGACTTGGGTGTAACAGGTGGAATTGAGGCCCCTATTTGGGTAATAGCCAACTGTCCTAACGATAGGTTGGATTATTTATTTTATAGAACCACAAGAAAAATGTAAAAGATGGGCGCCTGGGTGGCTCAGTTGGTTGGGTGACTGCCTTCAGCTTAGGTCATGATCCTGGAGTCCCAGGATCGAGTCCTGCATCGGGCTCCCTGCTCAGCAGGGAGTCTGCTTCTCCCTCTGACCCTCCCCCCTCTCATGTGCTCTCTCTCTCTCTCAAATAAATAAATAAAATCTTTAAAAAAAAAAAAAAGAAAAAGAAAAATGCGAAAGTTAAAACCATAGGGTATCACCCTATTTCATAACATGTAATAGTATATTCCCTTTGTAAGGTAATTTAGTTTTCTAAGTACTTGTGTATGCAGGGCGCCATTTGATTTTCCCAACAACTCTGAGAGGAAGAGAAGTACAGGCAACCACATACTGTTTTCACTTCTACTTTACAGATGAGAAACCATCACTGAGCACTAAAGTGACCTCCACAAGGTCAAACCACTCCTAAGCAGCAGAGTAGGGACTTGAATTCAGGCCATCCTTCTTCCAATATTCTGATCTGCCAGCCTGACCATCCTAGAATTATCTAACAAAGAGTAGCCTTGGGCTCTTTTGTTGAAAGCTTCTGATGGAAGAAACATCATTTAGGTTATGTTCCAAATAGTTGATTATTATGCGTCATCAATATATGTGATGTTTTAGAGGGCAATACACTGTACTTCCAGGAGGTGTCTATAGTGGCAAAAACCATACAAATGTAGGTAGTCCGGAGTTCTATTGGGTCAACTACAGCTTTACTGACTCTTCCATTCATCTAAACATTAATTAAGCAGCTATTTGTCAGGGGTTATATATGAAGGATTAAGGAATATAAAGTGGAACAAGCCATACTCTGTGCCTTTTAGAAATCAAACAGATAAGAGGGAGAGGCTGACTTGTAGATATGCTATGAGAACACAGAGCAAAGAGAAACTATATCCAAGACTATCTCTACAGAGTGGGAAACAAGAGAAATCACACTTGGTTCCAGTCATTAAGGAACTTAGAATCTAACAGAGAAGAGACTCATGAACACAGCAAAATACCGAACAATAGATATAAATGCCACAAAAGAGGTATTAAGTACTCTAAGTGTTCAGAGGACATAAAGGGCACTTCTAATTAGGATGACCTCAGAAATTTTTCAAAAAAGATGAAATATGAATAGGCCTTTAGAGAACTGTTATATCTTAGTGGAGCCTAAGGAAAAGACCACAAAAGCCAGCTGCCTGCTCCTTATAGAGACACATTCTGAGAAACTCCAGGTTCCATTTGGGTCTATGACAACCGTCTAGCTGAGGACTATGGTGCTGCTAAACTCCCTTGAACTTTCTCTCATTCATAAGGTCATAAAGACATCTCAACAAACAAACAAACTGGATGAAAGACATGCAAGACAGTCATCTCTCATCTTTCTAGGACCTGAGCCATTAGGTTAAGAACAAGAATCATTTGTGCCTCCAATATTTCTCTCTAAATAGCCTTTGGACCCACTGATGGAAAGACTGCAATGTCAAGAACAAATATCTGACTCTTCAAGATTGTCAATTATCTCCTCACCAATCATTCTAACCAGAACACGTAGTTCTGAAGGAGAAACAAGTTATGACACACACTAATTTGAAGACATAGAAGTTATAAATAAGACTCAGGAGTGATTCTAAACATTCTTAATAACTGGGAACACTCACCTAGCAAATTAGTCTCAAAAACCCATACAAATGTGTTTACCGCACTTTAAAATGATTGGTAGGTAAAAAACAAAAAACAAAAAACAAAACAAACAACAACAAAAAACAAACAAAAACCTATACAAATGTTTTTGGTTTATTAATGATGCTGTTTTAAATACTGCCTGGGGGGCGCCTGGGTGGCTCAGTCGTTAAGCGTCTGCCTTCAGCTCAGGTCATGATCCCAGGGTCCTGGGATTGAGCCCCACATCGGGCTCCCTGCTCGGCAGGAAGCCTGCTTCTCCCTCTCCCACTCCCCCTGCTTGTGTTCCTGCTCTCGCTATCTCTCTCTCTGTCAAATAAATAAATAAAATCTTTAAAAAAAACAAAACAAAACACTGTTTGGATTTTTATCAAGATTATTATAATCTAATTCTAACTGCTTAGTAGAACAAGTCAACTTTCATTGCATTTTCTTTAACTCTTTCAGTCATAAAAGAAAAGTAGAAACCCAATTCCAGAAGCAAACTCTGGGGCTATCATCTGTGAATCTGTAATCCTTCAAATAACAAAAAGAGCTAGTTCAGAGAGACTTTCCACAGACCAGCTGGTTCCTGCTCCGGGCAGCAGGGTGGGAAGAAGGGGAGAAGGTCCAGGACTAACAGTTTCCTTGGCTATTAGCGAAGTTCAGACATTTGGTAGTGTCTTACTAGTGTCGGTCCTGGTACAAAAACATTTATAAACTCAAGTTTTCACAAGTATGCCCAATGGCATAAGGTATCCTTGACTTATTCTAAAGAAAAGTACATAAAGTTCTCCATAATTTCAGATCATTCCATTTCCTAAATTTGCTGCATTAGGCTAAACTAAACCCTATATTAGCCTAGGTTGGCCAGGAGTGGTCAAAATAAACTTTTTCAATTTTCAGTTCTCCTACGTATTTCTCCTGGTATTTCCACTGCAATGCTCAATCACTAATGAATTTTTCTGTTACAACAGTGTTGAATATGTATTTCACCCTCTGTGAGATGTCTCTTTTGGAATGTTGCTGACCTGCTACAAGTAAGTTTCACTACATGTTTTCTTCTAAAAGAACAAGAACAGATGTTCATAATTCTCCTAGTTGTAAACCAAATGAACATATAGAGCCTCCAATTAAGACAGCTACTCTTCAAACCTCACTCTTTCACATATATTCTAGAATGTATAGGTTAAAACGGACGGACTCTACATAAAAGGTGGGCAAACTACAGCCTAAAAGCCAAATACAGCACCCCACCCCTCACCAATAGTTTTTGTAAATGAACTTTCACTGGATCACAGCCACACCTAGGTTTACACACTGTCTGTACCTGCTTTCTGAGTAGTTGCAACAGAGATATCTGGCCCCCAAAACCTAAAACATTTACTATGTAGCACCTTATAGAAAAGTCTGTTGACCTCTGGTCTATATTAAGTACACGAAACAAGAACAGTTTGGGGATGTTTTCAAAAACACATATTAAAATAAATTCACTCATTCATTTAACAAATATATATACAAGCATATATTAATTAATCTTTGGAAACTGTTCTAGGGGCTGGAGACCCATTAATGAACTGGAAAGATGAGGCCCCTGTCTTCAAGGTCATATCCTCGTAAGAGGAGACAGACAACCATGACTATTTCAATTCCAGATAGATAAAATAGGATATTTAGAGAGAGTAGCCAAGGACTCTGAAGCGGTGGTAATTCTTAAGGAGATGCAAAGTCATGAGGATGACTGCTCAGGAGATGCCACTGGAATGGACATTTGAATGATGAGAAGCCAAACATGCAAAGATCTAAAGATCATCCCAGGCAGAGGGAAGAGCAAAGGCTCAAGGGGAAGAAATGCTAGGCCTCCTCAAGAAACAAAAAGGCGACTAATGTACCTGAAGCACAGTGGAAAAGAGAAAGAGGCATAAGGTAATAAGGTCAAGGGGTCAGCAAGGGCCAATGAGTCATAACAAAATCATGATTCTAGTAAATTTCCATCTCCAGCTCCTTAGCTATTAAAAAACACTACTAGATTAAAAAAAGACTAATCATAGCATAAGGATTGCTTTGGCAACTTCATTTTGCCACAACTTCTTCCTTTTGATCTGCTGAAAATTACCTGAAGCTCAAATGCCAAGCAGCCCAAGAAAGAACACTTTGTTAGAGACATTTTCTGCTAAGGAAGTAATTACCCCTTCTCCCTGTACAAACCCCTCCCAAAAAAGACTGACTGCTCTTCTCATTGGAAAGACATAAAGTGACCATTTCAAATGGGGTTTGTTTTTTTTTTAAGAAAGAGAATTTCCCGTTATTAAGCATAATTAAGCCTATTTTCCTAAGTCTACTAGGCTATTCATTCAATGAAATGAGGTCTGTCTCCTCACCACCTCTGAGTACCAGCTGTGTGCATGTCCCCACCAGAAATCTTTTGAAGCAGTTGGCTGGTTTGGACAAAATGTAATTTTCCTTGAAAGCCTGGAAAGATACACCATATGGCTTGGTTTGCCATCTCCAAAGTAAATGGAGGACTGTTTCACTGCAGAAAATTTCAACATGTTGCTGAATAGCCACCAAATCAATCTCCTCTGTTAAGGCCCTTTCTTTTTCTTCATTTTTTTTTTTAGAAGATTTATGAATCTGAAAAGACAATTTTCCATGTTTAGATCCAAAAATAAAAGAAGTCAACGGCATTCAGAAGAAAGGCCAAGACAGAGGTGCTCTGATAAAACCATGACTCTCAGCGAACAACTAAATCTAGGGAGAATGAGTAGTTACGAGATATTCTGGAGGTATGACAACCAACTGGCCTTCACTAAGACATGACAATGCACAGATCTGCAGAACAAGGCCCGCTCATCGGTGAACACTGTGTGATGACAGGTATGGTATGGATGTTTATAAGCAGACTTAAACTGCTATAGAAGAGCAGTGTTGAAAAATATGCTGAAGCATGAACCTTCAAGCAACAGCAAAGCCAGAGAAAAACCAGCACGCAACTTCCCAAGAGAATCAGTTTTCTCCCCTGTAAAGCAGGGATAAATCAGTAGTAACCTGGGATGCCTGGGTGGCTCAGTAGGTTAATCTGCTGCCTTCAGCTCAGGTCATGATCCCAGGGTCCTGGGATCGAGTCCCACATCAAGCTCCTTGCTCAGCAGGGAGCCTGCTTCTCCCTCTGCCTGCAGCTCCCCCTGCTTGTGCTCTCTAACAAATAAATAAAATTTTAAAACAAAACAAAACAGTAGTAACCTTCAGGCTGGTGGACACTTTATTAGGTGCTCAATAAATAATATACTAATCAAATGCACCAATCACCTTACATGCTTTACCTCACTGAATCCTCATTAAACCGAGAGGTAGGTCCTATTTTGCCATACTTACAATTGATTAGAAACAAATGCCCAGAGGGGTTATATAATTTGCCCAAAAATACTCATTCAGTAAATGGCATCACCTAGATCCAAAACTGGCCAGCTCCAAAGTCTATAAGCAACAGAAGTTGCATTTTGGTGGTCCACCAACAAACTCTCTTAGACCTACTCAGTGTTGACTAATAATATGGTAGCAGCTAATGTTTGTTAAACACTTACTATATGCCAGACACTGAGTTCTTCTCAATGGACTATCTCATCAAGTCCTATATGATGTGGTTTTTATTACTGGCATTGTTTTACAGTGAGGCTCTGAGATTCAAAGATTAAGTATATTGCCCAAGGTCACAGAGCTGATAAATGGTGCAACTGAGATTTGAACTCGCTGTCTGGTTCCAGAGCCAAACTCTTAACCACTACACCAAACAGTCTCCTTAAAAAATAATAATGTTTTAAAATGTAGTTTTATTAATTGCCAAGTAGTTGGACATCCTATTTTTTTTTTTAAGATTTTATTTATTTATTTGACAGACAGAGACACAGCGAGACAGGGAACACAAGCAGGGGGAGTGGGAGAGGGAGAAGCAGGCTTCCTGCGGAGCAGGGAGGCTGATGCGGGGCTTGATCCCAGGACCCTGGGATCATGACCTAAGCAGAAGGCAGACGCTTAAAGACTGAGCCACCCAAGCGCCCCTGGACATCCTATTAACACAGAACTTTCATTCCCAAGCAACGACAAGTTGATGCACAGTTTGCCATCGTCCCAGTACTGCCTACTCTTTCTCCAACATCAAGGCTAGGAGTCAGCTGCCATTTTTCATTATTATTGTTTGCTCTTTTTTTTTCCCTTAAAATACTTCTTGGGCTTCATTTCTATCAAAAGTGGGAAATAGAAGACAGTGAGCCACATGTTCAAAGAAAAATGGGAGACAAATGGAAATGAATATTCTTGTGTGTTTAATATGCAAAGTGAATGACTGCTTTCCTTCCCATGCTCAGTTACATTACCTATCTGCTAGAAACATTTGAATTTGATCTGTCTTAATTTCTACATCATTATAAGCAGCAAAAGACATGTTGACAGCAAGTGTACAGCTGTTTAAGAGAGAAAACTTTAAATTCTGTCAACAGGATGATGGAAGGAGTCCCACATGCCATAGAATGCTGCTTCTTAAATTCACATGACTTGGAAGACTCTGGTCAATTTAGTATCTGTTTTGTTTTACAAATGTATATTTGCTTGGATAGAAAGAAACGCAGGCCCAGGAAGAGGCTCTGTGTTACCCTGTGGAACACTATTACCTCCCCGGGTAAGGGGACCCTTATTTGAAAAAAAGTCCTCTCAACCCCCATGTCATCGTCACCACTGTGCTTGCTTAGCTGCAATGTTTATTTCCAGTTACACTAGTCACTGTACAACCCAGTCAGACTTCCAGTTGACAAAGGCTACCTAAGTCTAGTTCCACTATGGCCCCACTGGAGACCTATTTGTAAGGAAGTGGTAAGAGGCCTATCCAGATACCTGCTCTTTCACAGAGAAATAATGGATTTGTCATGTGGTTTGCCTCATCTACATCTCAGCTGAAATTCCATTTGCAAGGGAAAGAGAGTTAATGATGGGCCTTAAATTTCTAAATCCACTAAGGCTTATACCAGTAAGCTGACAGCACTAAATTTACCCCATTGCTGTTCCATTATCTCATACATTCTACTATTAAAATGGGCGACGGGGCATTCATTTCAACCTAGTGAACTATTTATAGGCAGGAAAATAGCCATGGCCACCTATTAGGATGGAAACCACCATCCAGAGCCATGGCTTTGCTGAAGGGTCTCTGAGGATTTTCTAAGAACAGAAGCTGACCCACATGGTGGGGTTAAGCCTCCTTCCTTTGAATTTCAACCAAGAAGTTTAATCAAGCAGTTTTTATGCAAACTTATGTACTCTTACCAAGTTCCTAGAACCTATGACTATTACTGTTGACCCCTGTTAGAAGGTAAAAAAAAAAAAAAAAAAAAAAAAAAAAAAAGTGAAATCTTTCTACTTTATTTACTTCAAAATGAGAGCAGAATGAATATACAAAGAGCCAGGATAGGTCACAAGTAAACGAAAAGTTCCTTTTCATCTTATTTGCATGTTTTTTATTCTTGGTTTTACCTCCCTTTAAGAGCCATGTAAAGTGAGTTTCTAAATCAAACTCGCCAAAATCAAACCTACAACTCACCAAAATCAAATTCTAAATGATACAGTGGTGTCAGGAAGATTTCTTCCAAATATAATGGAAAACAAACTACAAAAAGCATCCTCTGCTCAGTGAGAACCAAGAATGTCATTACTAAACACATTAAATCAGTAACTTCCACAGCTGATGGGTCAGGTTGGGCAAAACGGCATAAACTAAAGAAACACCCTGGGAAGAACTTTAGTTTCAATACTTGCTGGCTCATCACAGCTGCAATATTCATAATCTACCCTTCATTTTAAAAAATTTATTAGATGACTTCTCTAACATTTTCTAAATGTAATATAACTTTAAAAAATCAATAAAAAATTAAGGTGTTTTAGAATTCAGAGGAGAAAAATGGAGGGTATTCACTCTACCAATGGACTGCCACTTGTAACTAGGAGAAATAAATTACTTAAAACCAGAGGTAAGTCTAAAACAAAGTAACCTTTTGATCTACAACACTTAAGGGAAGGACAGTGGGAAAAGGCAGGCAAGGAAGACAGGATTTATTCAGATTACAAAATGACATGTGTACTGAGTGTGCTGGCCTCCAGGTGGTTCTTGAGTAAAGACAAGAGTAAGGAAAAGCTATCAAGCATAGCACACATAAATATGACCCTGGCCCTAGGGGAAAAAAATCTGAGTAATGAAGCCCAAATATAGGAGCACAGTCTAAAAATAACCCTTCTGCCTCTACAGAGGTATTTTCCTGTTAGTGTTCATTTGAAATGTGTGGGAAGACAAAACAGTTTGAATTAAGTGAATTTCCAGATATTATAAAGTCAAGTGATGCTCTAAACCATATTCGACCAATAGTAAAAAATCAATTTCTCCTTCCTCTAGTTTTCTTGGGGGCAGGGGAACACAAAGGAAAATAATGGGCAAGAATGTCATTTTAAATTCTATGAGAAGCTGATACTATCTCTAGGTAAAACATCTTAATGTCTATGTCATGGGAAACATTAAATCCTTGGAATTGTGTCAGTGAGAACCACTATAATTATTTTTTTTCCATAAAGAAAGATGAATAGAAGATGACAGAATGTTGACACTGTGGTTACATTTTCCTATCATGCCACAATTTAAAAGATTTCAGTATCACTGCCTAGGGTGTTCCCTCGCCCCCCTTAAAATTGAAAAAAAAAAAAAAAAAGTGGTGTTTAAAAAAAAAACCCACAACGTATGGGTTGACATATGTAATTCCAGCACTTCTTCAAAAAATATTTAAAGGTTATCTACTAGTAACCAGATTCTATGCTCCATGCTGCCTCCAGCTGAGGTCAATCTTTTCCCCAATGGCAAGTAGAAAAAGATGGGCCTTACTTCTTTTTTCCACACTATTTAAAATTATAGAAATACAATGGTAGTGCAAAAATAAAGAAATGGAGTACCAAAGGATCCCTTTTCACTATATAAGAGCAGAGAGAAGGCATAAGAATACGTCCTTTTGGTCACATGGGAACAACAGTCCCACCTTGACTATTTCAGTACAAAGCAAAGATAGAGCATGGTGGTAATGACTGGGCAGAAGTCACTGAGTCCCACTGTGACACCCTGCCTTTGGAGCTATGAGTAACACCCATTCGATAGTCCTGGGCGTGCATATGGGTGCCCAGCAGTGATGGTAGGACAGAAAACGAGACCCCATCTCTGCCCTCAAGAAGAGTCAAGTTTTAGTGGAAGAACTTACAGTGTGAAAGATTTTTCCTATTCATGCTCAGGAGCACCAGATCTGGTCTGGGACGCCGTGGAAATCTACACAAGGATGTTGTTACAGATTACCTGTCCCAAAAATCCAGGCCCACATCCAAACTCTTTTTTTTTTTTTTTTTTTTTTGGCATACTTTATGCAGCACAGAATGAACACTTACAGGGATGTTCAGAGTTGTGACAAATTAAATTTGCAAAGCACACCTCTGATACCTGGCCATCCCAAACAAGTCCTTCAGGACTTTAACACAAAAGTAGATCTCACAATCTCACAGCCAGTTGTCTCAGTTAAACAATGGAAGCAAACAAGAAGGTGACTTACATAGGTGGTCTGTGATGGAGAGTCAGAGACTTGCCCCTTTTTCACTGAAAGCACATTTTCAGGAGTGTGGGACAGAAGGAAGGAAATGACAGGTACACCACACCTTTCCTGCTCATCTGTAAACCCATTTCTCTGGTGGTTCACTTTCTAAAGTACCCACTGTATTTACAATAGAGTCTGTATTAAGAATTAGAAGCTAAAATTAGAACATAAGAGAATTATTTTAAAGGTATACCATATATTAATTAAGCCATGGAGAAATGAATTATTTTGACTTAAGAGTAGTTAGTTGTTTCACTGGAAACACTGGACCTAGGCTGAACACTTCTTATTAAAATACAGAAGTGAGAAAAGAATCTGACAGAGACATGACTGGAGACCATTGGGCAGTACCACTCGATGTAAAATGATCCAGGGATGTTATTGCTATTGAGTACCATGGCCCATTCCTAGATTCTAGGGAAAGAGCCCTTGTACTGTATTTTCAGGACAAATGCCTCCCAATCTAATGAAGATCCTTTCTTCTTTGATCTTTCTCAACTTCTATTTCTCGTTAGTAAAAGGGGGGTTTAACCCATGCTGGCAGATACATGGACAAAAGCATGTTAAGTTGCCCCCCCTATTTCAGAGAACTGAGAATCCTGCTGAAATCTAGTGTTGTTTTTGCCTGTCTGGCATATGGATGTTATAGGCAATCACCTACCCCTTCTCCTTGCACTCTTGGGGTCACACTTGCTATCCCTCTAACCCTGCCAAAAATGTGCCAATGCTGAACAAAGACCTAGGATAGACGAAGTAGACTTTCTCCTCGGAATTCTAAGTCACTCCAGCTTTCTTACAGGTACAAGGGCTACCTCATATTCTTCAGGCAACTTTTTTTTTTTCCTTTTTTGCTTAAGTTTAGTTTCTCTTGCTTACAATCAAAGTAATTCTGATGCATCAGCTAAAAGAAAAACGATAAAGAAGTAGCGCCTTTGGTCCTACTTGGTGGCTTCTCTATGATCTTCCAGGGGTACAAACCAAGTCGGCCCAGAGAACAGCACACCAAGGAAGCAGGCATTAGTTCAATACTGTTCTACCAAGTTGAGTGTCCCCAGGGGCAGTCTACCAAATGGACTCCAGTGAAAAATGTCTCAAGCTCCATTCTCAACTACTGGAAAATAATAAGAAGTACCATGTTGATCATTCAAATGCAAAAGCATCATCAAGCAATTAAAATACATTTTGAGCCTATGTCCCACTGGATTCCTTGCACTTTTTTTTATTTGCCCCAATGCCATAAGGCTTGTGTTTCTTAACACATTCATGAATAAGAGGGTTCAGTGAGTATAAATATCAACCTATGGACAAATACAGGCAATTTACCACTCTTTTCAGTACTGAGAGCTTACATTTTATAGTACTGTGCAAAATGATCCCATGTACTATCTCTCCACTGATCTTCACAAGCCTCCTCTAAGTAGGCAGGGAAGCCAGGCATCATAATACTCATTTTACAAAAGAGGTAGTTAGATCAAACCCTGCCCAGAATCACAGAGCTAGCAGTGGAAATGCTGGCCCACTGACGGGCTCTGATCTCTGCCCACCAAACACAGCACTCTGCTGCACACCATGACAAATCCAGAATCCTAAAGCCACTATATTTAGTTCCAGGGGTCCTCATTGGTAATGGAAGAAATAGGGCTAAATGAATCTGTGGAGTAAGGTGGAGAGGAGAAGCAACGAATGGCAAAGAAAGAGACAGCCAAGTCCTACCTTGTGTTAGAGGAAAAAATAGTTTCAACAGTGTTGCTTCACTAACCACATTCAATTTCTGGCTTCTTCATGAAAGCTATTAATTATCATTAACAGACTCATAATAAGTATTATTGGAAACAATGAGTATGCTTAATAAAGAAACCATGTAATAAACCAGATCATTGTTCAAAACTAGGCAAACATCTTTAATAGAGAATATTCAATTTTAGTACCTTAAATGTTAAAGAAATGAAAAACAAAACAAAAAAACCCCACACTGAGCATGTTTGCTCTGGAGTTAATTAATCAGCCAATTTTAAGTTAAGTACTATAGATTAAATACTTACAGGTTAAGTACAGGTAGTACATACACTGCCCTTGCCTTTCAGGAGCTTAAAATTTAGTTAAGTTCTATGATATGTCCAGAAAATAGAGCCATCAATTCTCTGACTTCCATGGATCTCTTCTTCAGATCATTCTATCTCCTGCCAGAAGCTTCTGGTAAAACAAAACCACAGAAGGAGAGGCCTTGAAATGTGGATCAAATGCTTAAAATCAAGAACTAAATCCAAGACAATACTTTTCAACATGGCTCAATGATGAGTAATACAGATGCCATTCTGGAAAATCTGTGTTTTCAAAAAACACAGGAATCACTCTTGGGTCCAAACACAATCTATGGCTAGCACCCAGCCAAGGTAAATGTATGCATTTGGAGCAAGATATTAGATCAGAGTTAAAAATGAATAAAAGCACGGCTAGATGTAGTAGTACAGTCCCTGAAGCAAAGGAGCGGACACTTAAGGAATACTAGAAAAGCAGGACCCTGAGAACAAGGAGCCAGAGTAAGCGCTCAGTGAATCAGAACATGACAGCCAAGTTCATGTTCAAACTAAACATTATGTGTTTATATGTTCATGAACATATGAAAGACATTGACACTAATTTTTTACTAGACCTAAGATCAGTTCTGAAGAGTAGAAATTCCAATTTTCTACACTTTATCTCAAGTTTTACTCTTGGAGGAGGGAGTATTCTATCATAGTTTACACATAAATTTATCATGGGCTTAAAAAAAATTTTTTTTTAAAAAGTGCTACCAACTCTAACCAGGCATGAAAAATAATAAAAGAATAAAGAAAATGAGTGATTCTTCATGAAAGAGAGAATA
The DNA here is from genome assembly GCF_004348235.1 of Phoca vitulina. Lineage (NCBI taxonomy): Eukaryota > Metazoa > Chordata > Mammalia > Carnivora > Phocidae > Phoca > Phoca vitulina. Next base: position 31,966,922 of record NW_022589710.1, on the reverse strand, counting down.
TAAAAGCTGCTTTTTGAAGTGCTGAACAAGAATAAAAAGTGCTCTTGCTTGTTCCAGAAGACAGCGGAGAACAAGAACCAGGATACTCACACCACAGCATGGCAACGTTTATGCCAACAAGTGGCTAATTGCTATGGAGTTTTTTCCAGCCCTCAGGAAAATATTATTTATAAAATTTCATATAACCTCACGTACAAGGTTTCTGAAGATAGGCTGTTGATGGTGTTGGAGAGGGGGTGGGTGCTGGTGATAGAGAGTGTTAAATTCCTCTTCAGTATCATACCCTTGGCCTAAGAGGAATTTAGATATAATTTTGATGTACACACCATCACCACCAAATGCCCACTTTAGAAAGAACACAGTTATATATTCTTAAGCCACTGAGAATTATTCAAGATAATGAAGTTAAAAAAGGAATGCTTACATTGGCTAGGAAAGGTCTTTCAGTTAATTGCCACTCCTCTGTCCCTTTACCAGAACCTTCCTGGAGAGCTAACACGTTGTGTGCCTATGTTCTATGGCTTGTATGTAGTCTCAATCCTCGGATGTCAGTTACACAAAAGCATCAACAACTTAATAGTCACTGGTGGTAGGGTGAGGGAGTGGAAGACTTGTGCCCAAATCTTCTGGTCATAAATTTATAACTTGTGAATACAAATTTCAAGGTAGATAAATAGAGTTAACAAATATCCAGTCTTAAAAATATCTCCAAAGAACTAAAAGTCAATAGACATAAATTTAAACCAAAATGAAACCTAATCTCCCAAAAGACAAAGCCTGCTTAAAATGAAACTCATACATTCATGTGCTTTTAGGAAACATTCATGGCCATTAGGAAACAGGCCAATAAATGTACCTTGGTAAAATTTTAATTACCCTCATCTCACTCCTGGACACAGAATTAGAGGTATCAGGTTTTTGGTTTTTTTTTAAAAAGATGTTATTTAAATTAATTAACTAAAGATGTTACTTTAAAGTAATCTCTACACCCAATGTGGGGCTCAAACTTACAACCCAGAGATCAAGGGACCCATGCTCTACAGACTGAGCCAGCCAGGTGCCCCTAGAAGTATCAGTTCTAATGGAAGGGATGGTAGATAGTAATTATTTATACTGTTTCAGAAAGTCTAACATGCATTGGAATATGAGCAAGTCGACCCTTTGGAAACTGAACCATTGCAAGGAAACACTGCCCAGCAACAACTGAAGCATGAATGACACATTCTGTTACTTCTCTCATTTTAGGCTAGGAATAGGTAGCAACAATTTACCAGCACCTGAATTCACCTAAGCAAAGCTTTCTCTTTGCTGTCATTAATATCATGCTTGGACCTTATGGGACAGAGAAAAGTCTATAGTCAGCCAACTTTCCGTGACGACAGACATGCTCTATCTCTGCACTGTCCAAGAGAGTAGCCACCAGCCACATGTGGCTAATGAAGGTCTGAAGTGTGGCTAGTATGAATGATGAACTCAACTTCTAATTTAATTTTAACTAACTATAAATTAAATAGCCCCAAATGGCTAGTTGCTACCATTTTGGACAGCATAGGACATGTTTTATTTAGAAGAATCAATCTCAGACTTCTCGTAACTTCAGTTACAAACCACACACTGATATAGTCAGAAGCCCACTAAAGATATCACAAAGAGATGAAAGGACAGTTTTCCTTTATCAAATAATACTGGACTTATATTGGATAAACTGTAATGTAGATAAATCCACTCACAGTACTCAAGTTGAAGGTAGCTGTATGAAGTGTTACGGTGACTGATGCCTTAGAAGTCAGTCACGGACACTCACAGGAAGCTAGACCTGAGACCCGGCAGGTCAGACAGGCTGCCTCTGAGTTCACGGTGGCCAGCAACAAAAAAGGCACATGTACAGATTAGGAAGAACCAGTTTTCCAACCCCACCCACATGAGAACCAGCCTTTTTCAGACAGTTCTCTTTCTCCCAAGACCAGGTCAAACACAACGCCAGAGAAACAAAGATCTGTTTTAAAATTGTTTAAACTGCAGGAAACTCCTATTTGGGGGAGTGTGGGATGGTATTATGAACTCTCAATCCAGTCAAAGCATGGCTGGACCATAATAAGTCAAAAGAAATATATGTGTATATATTTAGAATTCAACTCTTTACAGTTCCAATTGAAGTAACTAAGCCAAATACACAGATTATTACAGAAATTACATAGAGGCGTAGCTAACAGAAAACACATCAACTGTTACTCTAATCTTAAAGTATACCAATAAATACTTCACAGTGATATGAAATTGACCCTTGAAATAGTTGTACTTAAAACCTTTTTTGAGGCAGCCTAATCTCTGCAATATAGGCATAATAAAGTGCATAGGCAATCTGCAGGGGTGTAATAAATAGGCAGCTGTCCAAAAATCACCCCCCCACACACACACACACTCAACAAGGCCAACCTCATTTTAATGAAAGCAAGACACTGACTTGACAGAGATAACACAGGACCTTGAATGCACGTGCCCGAGATGGGCAGTTTTTAATGGAGAGCAGACAGGAACAGGAGGTCCTGTCCTGATTTGAGTGGGTCATTTCAGGGAGGGATTCCGGCAAGTCAGAGGACGTACGACTAGATGGCGCTCAGAGGAGCAGACCAGCGAAAACAGGGCTGGAGAGGCCCCAGGGACAAATACCTTCCCAACCCTCCCTGTGTCACAAGGAGAGTGACAGAGGCTCACACTGGGTGTAGGAATGAAAATCTAGAGGCAATCTACGCTTGCAAACATCATTCATAAAGTTCTATCCTGCAAGAATAAAAATGAGGGCATGCGAGAAGGGCAGTCATCAGAGGCAGGCCTTCCCTGCTACAGTAATCTGATTACATACTGCCAATATACAACCCAAAGTAACCAACAGTGGCCAGAAGGCAGTGGGAGTTATATCTATGTACCAGGACTAAGAAAGGACATTTCATTTCTCCATTTCTTGTTGTTCTCAAGTCCTACTCCCTGCCTACTCCCCAGGTCCCACACAGAGCAAGGGATCCAGGATCTTGTCTTTGGCTGGTGTCCTGGGCCATTTCCAGGATCTCTGAACTTGCCTGTTCAAGGCCACGGTGGATTATGAAAGGTCTTCTCATCCTGAGCTCAGACATGGCAAATGCAACCAATGCCTGGTACAGGCCTGTAACAAGCCTGAGATGCTGCGGCCTGCAGAAAGCATGGTCTAGGGCAGGCCTGCCAGTGGCCCCGAGCCAGCTGACCAGCATCCAGTCACCGTTTCTTTTCCAAACACCGACTGAACAAACCTTGATTCAGCTCTTAGGTTACGCTCCAGTGGAGAACAGCACAGAGGAAGCACCAAGAGAATGACTGGAGAGAAACTATTCTGGGCATAAACCAAGTACATGTTCCAGTGGAATTGTTAATAACTCAGGGGTCTTTTATGTTTGTTTGAACCTTCCATGTCTAGCTGAGGAAAAGACATATTTCTTTTTTCTCCTCAGGGAGAATAAAAGCAGGAAAGTAAAATTCCTGGTAATGTCATATCCAGTCAAACAGGAAGGTTTGTAGGCTCAGGGCTGAAAGGTTTCCAGAACTACACTGAGCCAATCTGAAAATAATTTATTTGATTTTCATTTGTTTCATTTCCTCCAAAATTATCATTCAGCTCCCTATTCCCATACCCACCAAGACGAGAGGAAGCATTCCGTAAACACAACAAAAATATAGTATTTAAGAAACACCTGAGATGTAAAGAAATTGGAACCCTCATTCATTGCTGGTGGAAATATAAAATGGTACAGCCACTTTGGAAAACAATTTGGCAGTTCCTCAAAATGTTAAACAGAGCGTCTCCGTATGACCCAGCAATTCTATTCTTAGGTATTTACCCAAGAAAACTGAAAATATACATTCACTCAAAAACTTGTACACAGATAGTGATAGCATCATTCTTCATAATAACCAAAGAATGGAAACAACCAAAATGTCCATGAATAAACAAAATGTGGTATATCCATAAAATGAAATATTATTTGGCAACAAAAAGAACTGTTGTACTGATATATGCTATGACACAGATGAACTTTTGGAAACTTTATTCTAAGTAAAAGAAGCCTGTCACAGAAGGCCACATATTGTATGACTCCATTTACATTAAATGTCCAGAATAGGCCAATGGCCACATATTGTATGACTCCATTTACATTAAATGTCCAGAATAGGCCAATCCATACAGACAGAAAGCAGATTCCTGGTGGCCTGGGATGGAGATGGGGGTGGGGTGAGGATGGGAGTAGCAGGAGGATGACTGCAGTCACAGATGACTGCTAATGCCTTTGAAGTTCCTTTCTGGAGAGTTGAAATGTTCTAGGATTAGGGGTGCCTGGCTGGCTCAGTGAGAAGAGCATTCGACTCTCGATCTCAGAGTCGTGAGTTCGAGCCCCATGTTGGGTGTAGAGATTACTTAAGTAAATACAAAACTTTTTTTAAAAATTTAAAAGGAAGAAAATGTTCAAGGATTAGACGGTGGGGATGGTTGTACAACTCTGAATAAGCCCATGAATGGGGGAAAAAAAACAAATTTACTCTAAAATACATGACTTACGTATGTGAAATATATCTTATCAAGAGAAGAAAGAAGGAAGGGAAGAATCGAGGATGGAAATCAAGAAGCAGTGCTCGCTTCGGCAGCACATATACTAAAATTGGAAATCAAGAAGCAAAGGAAGTCAGACCTGAAATGTCTTACCTGGAAGGATAGACTGTTGGAGAGCTGACAGACGAAAGGAAAAGGTAGCAGATAGTTATTTTAATTGCCATGTGGAAAATGGCAAGAAATTCCTGCTTGAATGAAGTCTTCCACTAAGTTCCCCAAACTTCCTTTACATCTCAGCTTTACGACTTAGGAGCAAAAATTACTGCTTAATTATCTAATAGTCGGTTTTCCGATATAACATTCTCCTATGTTCCTTTTTTCTCTCTTCCCTTTATTTCCTAACTTTCTGCTCCACTGCTTCAGTAAGAAGTGAGCCGGGCCAGAGAAAGTCCTTTCCTTTTCTCATCATCGAATCTGTTAAAACATATGGGAAAGGGGGGCGCCTGGGTGGCTCAGTCGTTGAGCGTCTGCCTTCGGCTCGGGTCATGGTTCCAGGGTCCTGGGATCGAGCCCCGCATCGGGCTCTCTGCTTGGCGGGAGGCTTGTTTCTCCCTCTCCCGCTCCCCCTGCTTGTGTTCCCTCTCTCACTGTCTCTCTGTCAAATAAATAAAAATTAAAAAAAAAAAAAAAAAGGGAAAGGAAGAGGTTGAAACTATTGGCCAAAATGAGGCATTTGGCTTCGCCGCAGTGAAAAGAACAGCGTCTCCACGAGAGAGAGGAGGACCTTCCTGAGAGGGTCAGGAAGCAAGAGGCCTGTCAGGGATCTGCGGGAGCAGTCAGCACCACCTCGGCCCCGCCGCCCGGGAAGGCACTTAACGCTCCACACCCAGGTGTAGCGCCAGAGTGCACAGCACCTCCGCCATCTGTCACCAGACACTCGTTCCAGCTATCCTGGATCACCTACAGCCCCAAACGGCCAAGGTCAACAAGGAAAGCAACTCCTAGAAATCACAGCAGATCACGGCAGGCCTCGGAGGGACGCTGGCTGTGTGCTAACGCCCCAGGCAGAGTAGCGTAGCCCAGGCCGGGTATGTTAAGCATCCTATTGGCTGGTGTCTTGATGGCATGCTGATTCGATAATGGCAAAAGATGACCACTGCAGAGAAATGAGCCCTGAACTGAGGTTGTCCTTTGATAGATAGCAAAATCTAGGAAAGACACCAAAGACTCTGCTTGGACAGTGCTTAAAAATCAGGACAAGGTAAAGCATGCCCCAAACACAGCAGGGAAGGAGCACAGCACTGGGAGGAGAGAGAAGGGAAGCAGTCTTCTGCCCATGGCATCACTCTTCACTGTTTTAAAGTAACGTTTTTAAAAAAAAAAAAAAAGCTTCACCATCCCTCTACCCACCCCAAATAGTTAGAGAAGCCTACACCCAAACAAGGCAAACATTTACAAATATGTATACCACATAGCCTTGTATTCAAGGGTGGAAAGAGATTTGAGTCCCTCCCCTGGTATTACAACGTAAACAATTTTTCTTTCCATAGAAGTCTGTGCTCCACTCCCAGCAGGCAGTGGTGTCCGTTTACAACCTCCACTGCTCCTAGGAATAGCCGCTCGGGTAGGGGGATGAAGAGTGGCCTGCAAGCCAGACAACTGGGGTCCTCACCCTGGCTCCAATGTTCACAGGGTAACTCCAAAACACTCTGTGTAAGATGGGAATGTGAGATTATGAGTGTTTTTCAAGTTTTTTAAAGCTGTGAAACCCTTTATCCAAATAAAATCTCAAGGAGGATCCCAAGATGTAGAGTTTGAAGTAAACAGGCTGGTTAGAGCTGAAAGGGGTGTGGGGATAGGGGGACTCTCCCCAAGGCACCTCCTGGAATTGGGACTCCATAGTACATAGTATGAAAACAACTGATGAGATCCCTTAAAAATAAAAACTCAATCCTACTTTTAAAATTTAAACTGAGGGGCCCCTGGGTGGCTCAGTCAGTTAACCGTCTGCCTTCGGCTCAGGTCATGATCCCAGGGTCCTGGGATCGAGTCCCATATAGGGCTCCCTGCTCAGTGGGGAGTCTGCGTCTCCCTCTCCCTCTGCTATTCCTCCTGCTTGTGCTCTCTCTCTTATTCTCTCTCTCATGAATAAATAAAATCTTAAAAAATATATATTTAAATTGAAACCAAGAAAAAAAGACAAAGTGGTAGAGAGTAACAGTTTCTAATGCTGTACTCTTGGTGGGTGGGGATGGGGTAGGGGAGGGTCATGTAAATGTCTCACCCAGGTATGTATGCCCATTTTTCTAAGTGAATCTATATGTCGGGATTGATGAAACAAATTCATTTAAAGTGTTACTGAGTTCATGGTCATGTGGGAATCCAGAATTTTTTTTAAATTAAAAAGGAATCATCACATTGGGAACCCCTGCTAAAGAGAAAGCCACAATATTCCACTTGAATCAAACAAGTAAATCTCCTTAAAAAAACCTTCAGTGAACTTTTTATTTTAAAGATTCTACTACATATCATGTCAAACTAGTTAAGATTTCCTTGTCTATTAGCTGTGGCTATTAGAATAGTGCTTCAAGAAGGGCTCTGAGGCCATGTCCAGGCTGAGTAGGAAAGAAATGTCACATTAGATAAGCAGGAGATAAACACGTCTGCCATGGCTGTGTAGGGAATAGGAAGTGGAGGGAAGGACAGGTGTATGTGACAACCAGAATATGTCTGACAACCAGAATGTGTCAAATAGGCATCTAAGAGGTTAGTGGAGACCTGAGCTCTCTGATTCTATCATCACACTAAATTTATTACTAGGCAAATCACTTATTCCAGATTTCAATTTGCTAGCTCTAAAAAGGGGTCAATCCTGGCTTCTGATGCAGAATGCTCAGGATCAACTCAAGACAGTGAATGCTACCCTCCTTTAAAAAACCACTAGAGACAACAAAACTGTCACAGAACTGGTGAGCTAATTCAAACCTCGCCATTTTACATCTGAGGAAATTGAAGCCCAAGAGATTGTTGGCCAAAGTCACACAAGTAGAGAGCATGCTAAAGAGTTTGCATTCCCCTACTGGAGAGTTTTCTACAACATGAGCTGTCATAATGTGTGGCTTGAAATCTTGACTTAATTACTTGTATTAGTTCTCCTAATACAATATAAGGGCTTTCTATTTGATACTATAAAAAAAAAGTTCTCACTTCAAAAAAGTTCATGCCTCTCAACTAGAGGATTGTACTAAAAAAACTGTAGCGTTGTTGCCATAATATGCACCTATACTTTGTCCCTTTTAAACCAAGGTAATTAGAAAGGCTTCTTCAAGGGGCACCTGGCTGGGTCAGTCAATACAGCATGCAACTCTTGATCTCGGGGTTGGGAGTTCAAGCCCCGTACTGGGTGTAGAGATTACTTAAAAGAATAAAATCTTTTTAAAACAATAATAGTAATAAAATAAAATAAAAATGTTTCCTCAGTAGAAGATAAATTATACATTTAAGAATCTCGGTAAATTCAAACCAAATAATAGTTACCAATCTCGGTAGAAAATTAATGATGTTATATTTTACAAACTGTTTGTGAAAGCTTGACATACTTAGGACCAGCCCCTTTAAATAATGAAATCTACATAAAGTTACAAAATGTGACTCCATCAGTCATATATTCTACCTAAAACTTTTATAATAAGAGTTATCAGGGATTGGCTAAATCAAAAAATGACAGAGCAGGCATTTTACATTTCTTAAATCAATTTTTTTGGTAAATTCATAAAATAATATGGAACTCCTTACCATTAATAAGAAAAGTATGTTTGAATACTTTTAATCCAGAACTTTATCAGCCACAGAATAAGACTTTATAATCTCTATTTTGTTTCCTACAAGATTTTGCCATCGCAAATCAAGAAAGCGTTATAGAAAATTAACATAAGGGTGCCTGGGTGGCTCAGTCGTTAAGCGTCTGCCTTCAGCTCAGGTCATGATCCCGAGGTCCTGGGATCGAGCCCCACATCGGGCTCCCTGCTCAGCGGGAAGCCTGCTTCTCTCTCTCCCTCTGCTGCAGCTCCCCCTGCTTGTGCTCACTCTCTATGTTTCAAATAAATAAAATCTTTAAAAAAAAAAAGAAAATTAAGATAAAATATGTCATGGTCCATTTTGCACTGGAGATGTCATTTGTCCACAGAATGTGTGAATATTGTCTGATTCTCTACTTACAAAGGCATTTGGTACTCTTGGGAATTCTAGTCCATCAGTCAATTTTACAATGCATCAGACCGTTTGTGATTTGAGTGGTGCCTGGGAACGAACCCATCAGCTGGAGAGAAATAGCCACTCTTCCAGGCAAGAAAGACAGGAATTGATGTTTCGGAGAGAATGCAAAGGGAGCCTTCTCCTCAGGATCATGGTCCCTTACTCCAGAGAATCCTCTCAAAGGCCTCTACACCACTGGGTCAGACCATGGCAGGGACTGCCGGCCAACACTTGCCTTACCAGAAAGCTCCATGGGATATGTTCTGCATTTTGTTTGCTACTTCTTGAAGGAAGACAGACAGCCACAGTGCCTCAAAACAGAGTCCCAGAAAAAAATAATAATAACGTGAACAGAGCCATGATAACACTAAGTTGTCTTCTCTAAAGTATGCTGGTAGACACAGCATTATATTCTATTACTGGGTTACCATAATTATTTAAAATTAGTTTTAAAGCATGAACCTCTCTCTCTCTGCTTGGAAGAGGATTATTTTCTGTTTAAATTAGAACAAACCTAGAGCACTTAAGGTAGGAGAAAATCCATTTCCCCTATAATATGGACTTATGACACACTGACGTGAAGATAGTCGTATTGTGATAAATACTGCATTTTTGTAATATTGAGTGCCGTACAGGCAAAATGCTTTAAATATTTTAGCTAAGCATTCAAATATCTGTTCTACAATACCATTTATAAACAAAAAGGACTGGGTATAACATTTCTTTTATCACATAAACCACTCTAATACAAACTTCTGCCTCCCTCCTCATAATATTTGGATTATTTCATTGTTCTACCTCCTATTCTTCCAAACATGTTCAATCCAGTGGAAAAACTACATATCATCTCCCTGTCCTCTCTGCCTTTACAAGTGCCTTCTATGTAGGAGAGTCTCACTGTCAGCAGAAAAAGCACAGATAGTAAGAAACAACTGAGGCAAACTCCAGGAAACGCAAATTGGCCGTAAAATGACAGGAGCTGACCGAAGGTTTCCCTTCACATAATGAGAAAAGGGCTTGTTAAGATAACTAATTACGCAAATCTGCAGCCAGAGACCCTTATCACAGAGAAATATTTTAGGTCATTTTAAATGTGCCTGAAGGGCTCATAAGTTTCCTTCTAATGGGGTCCATGATTGTTTACTGCATTTATGAAAAGTTCTGGTAGCTTCATCTTTGCATTGCTAATTAATTTTGTATGATCTATTTAAAACACTGAGATTTAAACAGGTAAATGGGCAAGCAGGTCATTTGAGAAAGACAAAATACAAATGGTCTGGAGAAAAAAGTTCTATTGAACAAATTTCTAAAATGCAAATTAAAATACGATGGGACAGCATTTGCCAGTTGTTCAGTCACAGATAACTGTAAGATAGTAATACTCAGCATAAACAGGTGTGAAATGAAAGATGCTCTAACACTCTGATTCAGTCAACTGGCAAAACTTTTCTTGAGGCAGTATTTATTAAAAAAAACTTAAAAATTATATACCCTTTGACCCATTTATTTCATATCTAAGAATGTATCCTAAAAACAAAAAAAATCTGTAACATGAAAAAGATGTTCAAATGGTTTTTAATGGAAAAACATTGGGAAAATGATTATCCTATACAGCATATAAAGGAAATAAAGGCTGCCATCTAAGAAGTTTATTAAGGGTTTTAATAATCTCATACTCATTAAGATGGCTACCAACAAAAATAACCACAAAATCCCCAAAATGTTGATGAGGATGTGCACTTTTGTTGGTGGGAATGTAAAATGGTACAAGGGCTGTAACAAATAGTATGGCAGCTTTTCAAAATATTAAAAAAAGAACTACCATATTCTAGGCTCAGGGTATATCCCCCAAAATTGAAAGCTTCGTCTCAAAAGAGATGTTTGCATACTCATGCTCATTGCAGCACTATTCACAATAGCCAAGAGGTGGAAGCAACCCCAGTGTCCATCAATGGTTGAATGCATAAACAAAATGTGGTACATACATACAATGAAATACTATGCAGCTTTAAAAAAAGAAGGAAATCCTGCACATGCTACAAAATGGATAAATCTTAAGGACCTTATTATGCTAAGTAAATAAGCCAGCCACAAAAGAATACTGTATGAGTCCACTTACATAAGATATCTAAAGTAGTCACTTTAATAGATAAAGAGAGTAGAATGGTGGTTACCAGGGGCTGGGGTAAAGGGAGATGTGGGGGGAGGCAAAGGGGAGTTGTTTAAGTGGTAGTGTTTCAGTTCAGCAAGATTAAAGGTTCTAGATATCTGTTTCACAACAATGTAAATATACTTAACACTCTGGAACTATATACTTAATAAGGGTTAAGATGGTAAATTCTATGATGTGTATTTTTTACCACAATAAAAAGTTTTAGTGTCAACTATACTTCAATTTTTAAAAAAGTTTTAGTAACATGAAATATGCTTATGACAACATTTGGTTGGGGGAAGGATGCAAAAAAGTACAGATAATATATAATCAAAATTTTTTTTCAAACTTCATAAAGATGTATTCCCATAATGTTAACATTATTTGCCTCCTTGGTAAGATTTCTCTTATTCCTTTATACTTCCTTTTTTTTTCATTTTTTCATATAGTAACCTGTATTAATTTTATGATAAAAAAATAAGTTTCTGACTTAATAGCTTGAAAACAGCCTTGATAATGCCTCATGCTGGGCAGGATGACATTTTGTTAAAGGAGGGACTACTGTTAAGAAAAAAAAAACAAGATTTAGAAACAGGCAAAATAGATTACTGGGTATCTTTTCAGTAGAATGCTATTTGTGGTCTAGCAGGTCCTCCAGGGATTATCTTTGACCTTCCCCCCCGCCCCCTTTTAAATAGGCCAGTGGTTCTCAAAATGTGGTTTGGGGAGGCCTAGAGAGCCTCGGGCCTTGTCAGGGTGTTTATGGTTCAGAACTATTTTCATAATAATATCAAGATGTTATTTGCCATTTCTCTCTCATTCTCTCAACAAGTACACAGTGGAATTTTCCAAAACTTTCAATACCCATGATGAAGTCATCACTCAGATGATAACATAAAATAGGTTTCATTATTTTTTTTAATGAAAGAATAGTTAAAGTTTCTCCATTCTGATTCTAATCTAATTAATACATTACACAGATTTCTTTGGGGTCTTCAATACTTAACAGGATCAAAGCATCCTGAAACAAAGAAGTTTGAGAACCCACTGGGCCAGACTATTTCATAGCTCTGTAGGGGTAGGAAAGTTAATTTGTAAAAAACACACAGCAGCAGTGTAATGGCCCTTATCTATAACAAAGCAAACAGATTTTGCCTGGTAGAAATACAACTGATTTACATACATGTAGGAAGAAAAAACATTAATTTTTATAGTGCTTTAGGATATTAACTAGTTTTGTATCTACTACGAATTTATTGCAGCATTTCTGCTTGTGGACAGGAATATGGATCAATGGATGTACAGACAGAAGGATATATATCTTTTTTCAAAATTTTTTTTAAAATTTTATTTATTTGACACAGAGAGAGACAGCCAGAGAGGGAACACGAGGAGGGGGAGGGGGAGAGGGAGAAGCAGGTTTCCCACAGAGCAGGGAGCCTGATACAGGGCTCGATCCCAGGACCCTGGGAACATGACCTGAGCCAAAGGCAGACACTTAATGACTGAGCCACCCAGGCGCCCCTCAAATTATCTTTTGAACTGGTACTAACATCTTACTGGTTCCTTCACTAATAAGTTAAATAAAATTGTTGATGTGTTTATTTTATAATTTTGAGAATCTTATTTTTTAACTCCGAAAATAATTCTTTAGCATCAACTATCCAGAAACAGATCAGTTTCTGCATGCAGGCCTTAATACTAATAAAAACAGACAACTCAATTATTAATAACCTTCTAAAACAGAAAGCACCAGGCACAGATGGGTTCACTGGTGAATTCTACCAAACATTTAAGGAAAAAAATTATACCAATTCTCTATAATCTCTTTCAGAGAATTTAAGTAGAGTATTTCCTAACTCATTCTATTAAGCCAGAATTATGCTCATAGCAAAACCAGACAAATATATTACAAAAAAAATTAGCAAATTGAACCCAAAAACATACAAGATGAATTATACACTACAGTCAAATGGGATTTATCCCAGGTATGCAAATCACATGATCATATTAATAGATGCAGGAGAAGTATTTGGCAAAATCCAACACCCATTATGATTAAAACAAAAAACAAAACAAAAAAAACAATAAAAAAACCTCTCTGTAAACTAGGAATAAAAAAGAACTTTCTCAATTTGATAAAGACTATCTATAAAAAACAAAGAAACAAAAACAAAACAAAACAAAAATCAGGTTGCAGGATACAAGGTTAATAATAAAACTCAACTGCTTTTCGATATGCCAACAATGAAAGAGTGAAAAGTGACATTAAAAACAATACCAGTGACATTAGGCACCCCCCAAAATGAAATCCTTAGGTAGAAGTCTAATAAAATATGTACATGACCTATATGAAGAAAATATAAAACTCTAATGAAGAAATCAAAGAACAAAATAAATGGAGAGAGAATCCATGTGCACGGATAAGACTCAATATTGTCAAGATATCACTTTTCTCCAACTTACCACACCCATTTGTTTACATACTGTCTATGGCTATTTTTCCTACAATAATGACAGGAACAACATGGCCTACAAAGATGAAAATATTTACTATCTGTCCCTTTATAGAAAAAGGTCTGTATCCCCTATTTCTAAGTAATTATGGTCTAATTAAGCTGTTACTTATCTCAACCCAATGCTATTTTTTCCTTCAAAACAAAATTTAAATTAGATAACCTCTTCTTTCTTTCAATGGCAGTCATATAAAATTGTTCTCCTAAAACAATATTAACTGTTGCATTTTTAAAAAATAAAATATTTCAATGGTAAGAATTTTAAATATACATCATGTTCTTTGAGGACAAAGGATAGGTCTTTGGAGAGCCTACAGATAAATAATTAGCAAAGCCCTCCTACAAAAAAGCAATTATTTTATGATCTTCACAATTTTTAAAATCTGGTTATTTTCTGAAATTCAAAAATGAAATACCTTTCTCCTTAAGAATTTTTTTTTTCCTTTTATGGAAGCTAAAACCCGATTTAACAAAAACACTAGGCCAAAAAACTAAGCAAATCTAAGTATCACTTAATGAATCTATAGGTTGTATATTTCCTATAAGAATTTAACCTGCATTAATTCATGCACTCTAAGTATAACACTTAAACTGCTCTCAGTAATATGAGTCCAAAAAACCTAGCATACTTGCTCTACTCCCAAATATTTTTCTAAGTATCTATCCAAACATGAATCTAGTAAATTATCTATCTATACATTCCTTTCACTAAATAAGCTTTTTTACCGCTAGTGACCAGACAGGTCCATGGCATCAATTATTTTCATCTTAACTAATTTATAGGAAATGGATGAAAGAGAGAGAGATGTTGTACCATTAGATCTAGACTATGGGAAATTCTATAGGACAAATAATCCAGTTCTTTTCACAAGTATGTTGGAAAGAAAAATGTTGCACAGGATTTAGAGAGGCTTAAGGAATATTAAAACAAAACAAAAAACAAAACCTGCAATGTGTGAACCTTATTGGAATCTTGAGTTAACAAACTTTTTAAAAAGTGTAAATTTGAAAGCTGATGAGATGTATGGTAATTTTAAAGAAATAATATAAATTATTTTATGTATGATAATGGTATTTTAGTTACATTTTTAAAGAGTTCTGATATTTTTGGATATAAATGCTAAAATATTTACAGGTGAAATTATAAGATGTCTGGAATTTGCTTTAAAATAATCTCAGAGTTGGGGCACCTGAGTGGCTCATTCAGTTGAGCATCCAACTCTTGATTTCAGCTTGGGTCATGATCTCAAGTTCGGGAGATCGACTACTGACTGCATACAGCTCCACACTGGGCCTGGAGCCTCCTTGAGATTCTCAATCTCTCTCTCTCTCTCTCTCTCCCCCCGCAAAATAAATAAATAAATCTTTAAAAAAAAAAAAAAAATCCCAGAGTTGATATAAAGTAGTTGGGGGCAAAAATGAAAGATTCACCATGAATTGATCATTGATGAAGCTGTGGATATATGTAAAATTCTCATATTAGCTATATTAGTCATTCTACGTGGGTGTATGTGTGTAGGAAACTTTCAATAATAAAACATTTTTAAAATATCTTCATTTTCACTCTACTTGAAACAAGAAAAGTAGGAATGGAAAGCCATTAATCTGAGAGGGAGAGATTTTAGGAAGACAGAAGGGGTCCAGAAGCATATTTGTGAGGTGTCATTTATTTCCTGGATTTTTGGATGTTCATCTTAATAATCATCAACAGTTAACTGGTGTAATTTCTGCTATCTGGTATGACAGGTAGCACTCCCCATTACCCTTTGAGAGTGGAACCTATGATTATGAGGAGACATCACTCTGATGGTTATGATACATTGGATGGTTAAAGGGAGATTATCTTGGGTGGGTCTGGCCTAATCAGGTAAGACCTTAATCTTCGCCTTTTCTCTGGCTGATGGCAGAAAAGGAAGTCAGAGAAATGTGCTCCAGCTAGCCTGCAAGAAAGGAAACATGCATGTGTGAACTGCCAATGTGGGCCACGTGATATGAAATGTGGGTGGCCTCTAGGAGCTAAAAACAGTCCCTTGCTGACAGCTAGCTATCTTCAGTTCCTATAGTCACAAAGAAATAAATTCTGCCAACAACTGTGGAGCATGGAAGAACCCATGAGCCCCAAATGAGAACTGCAGCCTTAGCTGACATGTGAATTTTAGCCTGCTGAGACCCTAAGCAGAGAACCTAGCCACAGCATGCCCAGACTTCTGACCTGGTGG
The DNA here is from genome assembly GCF_004348235.1 of Phoca vitulina. Taxonomy (NCBI): domain Eukaryota; kingdom Metazoa; phylum Chordata; class Mammalia; order Carnivora; family Phocidae; genus Phoca; species Phoca vitulina. Next base: position 31,951,205 of record NW_022589710.1, on the reverse strand, counting down.
GGTTTTAAACCACTAAATTTGTGGTAATTCGTTACATAGCAATAAAACTAATATGTCTGGATAAGCATCTGATACCCGAAGAGTACACCACAGTACCCCAAAGCTCACCTTCTGCACATGAGTTTATGATCCCATTGACACTAAGTGAGTACCTAAACCTTCAGCAATTTAACTTTTAATGCAGTGTTTCTCAAAGGATCATGAATCCAAATTTGAGAAACCCTGAGCTACATAATCCCTTATAAATGAAATATTCCTTATCCAACACACACAGTTAGCTTTACAGGCAAGATTACATACTTGAGTGCTTTTTACAGTGTGAAGGCTTCTACAGCAAAAAATCCTGCAAAATAATCATATGGAACAAGTTTAGGGCAAATTGTGACTAAGCCAAATGTATCACCAAAACCTTTAGCTTTTCATCACAGTAGGTATAAAACAGTACAAAGCTTTCTATCCTTTAATGCCCTACCTCATGATTAGGAGGTGTGAAAAAAATAGGAGCCAGAGTCCATTTCTTTATAACAAGGTTTCCAATGTCTCAGGTGGTCCATAAATATTAAGGAATCATCACAACTATCCTTTCTCCATTTTATATATGTTATTTAGGGGAAAAAATTGAGAGGTACATGAAGAAAAGAAATGGGAAAGTATGTCATAGGTATTATCCCTAAGGTCTAAAATTCTAAGGTTGCACTTAAGTAGGATTCTTTTTAGCCCTTTTTTTTAATTAACAGCTTTACTGAGATATAAAATTCATATGCCATAAAATTCATCCATTTAAAATGTACAGTGTAGTGGTTTTCTAGTATATTTACAAACTGTGCAACCATCACCATGATTTTTAGAACATTTTCATCACCCCTAAAAAGAAACCCTGTATTCTTTTTAACTGTCATTGTTTCTTTAATACCATGTAATGTTTCTCTAGTACCAGAAAACATTTGGTCACCTGAAACACAAAATCAACACCTGAGGAAGAACTGAGGGTAGAAGATTTGATCTACAGGCATAACAAATATTGGAAAAACTGTGATTTGGGATTGGAGAGTACTGCTTCTTATAACTGATGCTATGAACATTCCTTTGAAAACACGGACATGATCCAAATACACAAAACATGAAACTACTTGCCAGTGAACGCAAAAAAATCTTTCATTGGAGAGACTTCCCCTACTGCACAATGTAACTTGCTTATATCAGAAGCTGAAGACGGAGGATGATCAGGGCTTTATTTAAGTAAAACAAGTGTTCTGTATTCCAAAGGCAAAAATCTGGAATTTAAAACAGCATTCTTAAATGTTCACACCCAACATTAAAACATATTTACAAGCCAAATGAATAAATGAATGAATGAATATTTTGAGGTGTTGCTTCCATGGCTTATGAGATGGTCCATAAAATGCTCTGTATATTTCCCCCTGAAACTTAGCTATTCCCTTGCCTCTGCTATGCTTGACAGAAATCTGGACCTGAAATTCTAAGTAGAATCCAAGTAAAGGGAGCCATTTTATTCTATTTTCCACCTTTGGTAGTTATAACTCTGGGACTCTGTAGTCTGGGCTCCTCCATGGCACATGGCATAGACTAAGGAAAGAAACTTGTAACAAACAAATCCACCCTCTGTTTATGAAGCCAGAAGAGTCTAATGAGAAACTCACTGAGTGAAACATAGCTGTGGATTTTTCTAGAATAGAACCTAGTAAAGCATTTACTACTACCACCCTTCCACCCACTTTATCTCAAAGGCACTCCTGGTGTTTGCCATTTGTAATGGGGTAGTTTGTTTCCTGTTCTTTTAAACAATAGGTGAATGTGCAAGTTGAATCTCCTAGGGAATCATCTTGAAAAGAAGGTAATGTCTCAAATTTTTCAGATCTTTTGCTCATCCACTTGTTTTCAGTCCTGGCTAATTATCAGAATTACCTGGGGAGCTTTAAGATTAGGTCCAAACCCAGACATCTACTAAATCAGAATCCTGATACGTCTCCTTTTTATATCCACCACAGAGGATATTCTGACTCCCATGCAGGGCAGAGAACCAGCAAACAGCCTTCAGTAAGAGGCATGGACCCCTTTAGAAGTCCCACCTAACCCTCTGACAAGGGACTTTGGCTTCTGTTTTAACTGAAAACTGTGTGCTTCCCGAAGCATTATCTTTGCATTAGTTGCTCAAGACCTGAGCTTGGGTTAGTTAATTAAAACTTCATAACATTCCCCTTATGTACACTGAAAATCTTACCAATGTTTTTCTGAGAGCCAATTTTGAGTGTTGCCAAAGCCCAAGTTTTAGATTCCATTTCTAAAGACATTCTTGGTTGAGGAAGAGGGAAAAAAAATGAAATATCACTCTGTTAATCTTTTTCAGAGCCCTTCCCACACTGCTAATGTGAGATAAGCTGTCATTTTTAAAGGTTGAAGCCCCCCTCCCCTTTTCTAAGCATTTTGGCCTTTGACAATAATGACAGAGCCAACCTTTTCTTTCCCCAAAGCCTCATCTTCCTTATCCACAGATAACATTACTGACCAACCAACACAGGCCATGGGCTTCAAAGTTGTTTACCCACGAGCTCTGGTGGGCTTGCCCTGACCCAGCATCAGTGTCTCACGGAGTCCCCTGTTGTGACCAAGAATATGTCCTTAAAATGTGGCTGGCCTCCCAGGCAGTGGTCATGGAAGAATGGAGAAATGACCTCACAGGGTCTAATCCACTGACCTTTACTTTGCTCTCACCAACTGCCCAAATAAATAAAAACAGCAGGGTTGCTCGGTTTCCCAGATGAATTCCAATTTATCCCTAAATATCCAAGCCGTATCTAATGTTTAAAGTTCTCAGGCTATCCAAAATCTGTCAGCTGGCTCTCAACCAAGGCCAATTTTGCCCCTCTGGGGACATTTGGCAATGTCTGGGGACGGTTTTGGTTGTAAAACAGGGGGAAAGGTTGCTACTGGTATCTAGTGGGTAGAGACCAAGGATGCTGCTAAACATCCTACACTACACAGTAGAGCCCCTACAACAAAGAATTATCCTGTCCCAAATGCCAATAACACTGAAGTGGAAGAACCCTGGATTGGGTCATTTGCCAGCCCACTGGTTTGAAGAGACTTCCATTACAATTTTAATTTATTTTAAAATAGGGATCGCAAACTCAAACGTCTCCAAGGTCCAAGGAGATAAAGAAATATCACATAAAGTGGCTGTGTATGAGGCACTAGAGTGTGGTGGGGCCCGTACCAAATCAGAGTGTAAATGCTGCCTAAAATCAGTTTTTAAAAATAACACTGTGTTAGCCAAACAAAACATGACAGCTGGCTACCATCCTGTGTACCACTGGTAGTCAAACTCTGGCTTAAAGAGTTTATCAATTTAAACAGAATTGGATGATCACCCCAAAACACTGTCTAGCCTCATCTCTTACATCCTGTGAAATTTCCTGAGCGCCGGGACTGGGGAACATAACTAGACACTGTTCAATTAAGAACAGACTAGGGATCAGATTTTAAGGGTTTAGCTTCAGCATCTCAGATATACAGTGCTAAGAGCAGGGGCCAAGGTTGGAAACGCTGAAGGTGAAAAAAATGGCATCTTCCTCTTCCTGATTTCCATTCTAGGGACACCCAGTGGGTATTACATCAATATTACACAATGCCATACAAGTACGGTCGTTATTTTATGACACCATTCTCACAAAATTTTGTAATTTTCACATCATTTCACAGATGAGGAAACAGAGGCCGAAGAGTTTGAGGTGAATTGCTAAGATTACCCACATCTGAACCTAAAATTAACTGGTGTTTCTTTTTTCTCTGTGCAATTACATCACATCACAGCAACCAAAAGGTGAAAAGATCTCATTTCAAGGTGTCAAACATTCATGACTAAACTCTCTACCAACATAAATAAGTTATACATAAATGTTGAATTTAAACCTACTCATCACCATCCTCTTTTCCCATCAGAAAAATATTAACATGTTGGCCCCAAGTCACTGTTTTAAGATCTCTTTTCCACATAACAGAAGAATTAAAAACAGGTTAAGTATCTCCAGCCCTCCTTCAGATCAGGCTGCAGAGAGGAAAGCCAAGTCAGCAAATGGAACACAAGAAGAAGGAAGCCGGGATCGGATCTGAATATCCCCGTGTGTATGCATGCTTTCTGCTGGAGGAATTCCTGGCCTAAGGAGGCAGTATAAACAAACGCAATCCAGAGGGAAACAAATGATAAGATAAGTGAGACCCAATAACCCCCTCTGTCCTCCCCTCCACCTACTTTCCCCAACTTATTCCAGCAGAAAAACAATCTAGCTTGGGAGGATTAAAATGTAAGCAGCCCCCTCTCTGCTACCACATAGCTCCCTATTCTTCATTAGGAGGTTAAGGGGGAAGAGAGGCTCCTTTGTGAGGTCAGAGGTTGTGGTCCCCCTCACGTGAAACCTGGCAGACTGGGGACAATCTTCTCCTTTGCCCAGAGGGAGGCTATGAGTGCAGACCTGACAAGGAGGCAGTTCACCGCTCCTCCAGACTCAAGTTACAATTCAAGGAGTATAGTAGGAAAAGATGGAGTACGTTAGAAAGATAGCTTCAGTCACAGCCTGAAAAGAAACTGGGTCAAACTAAAAATAGTATATATATATTTTTTATATAAACCAATCCCTTAGCAGAAAATGTCATAGGCAAGGCAGTTTCTTGCCACAGTTCCTGGAACTTCTGTAGTGTCACCTGCACACGGACTGTCAAGCCCTAAATGGGTCATAGAGGTTTTCCAGTCCAATCCAATCTCCATCCTTGATTTTTAAAATGCAAAAGTATAATAACAGGCCTTTCATTTAACGTTCTGAACACGATGCAGTCTCAACCATCGCCTTCAATTCCAGCCCAATTCATTCCACGCTGTCTCTGACTTTCTGCTCAAATTACCCCTGAGAACGGAGTAATTGCTGGGGGGGAGGGGGTGCACCTCTCATGCAAACAAGACTGCCACACACAAACAGAATGGGAAATAAACAGAAATGTTATTGTTGTTTCTTTTGCCATCATCATCCTAAATCAAATAACCACTAATAATGGGGTGCATTTAAAAAAATAAATCCAAAGTCACTTACCTTGGATGAAACCATATGACATTTTCTGTATCCACAATTTCACCAACTTTGAAGAGTAGGGAGTGTAGCAAGGGACCTTCAAATATTTTGTCTGCTTCATTTCTTTAACTTTTTAGAGTATTTTTGGTAATAAATTCTCAGGATTTAGAAGGGCCCTTAGTCTAATCCTCTTATTGCAGAAAAGAAGTTGTGATTATATATATACATATATACAATGAAATATTACTCAGCCATCAAAAAGAATGAAATCTTGCCATGTGCAACAACATGGATGGAACCAGAGGGTATTATGCTGAGTGATATAAGTCAGTCAGAGAAAGACAAATGTCATATATTTTCACTCATATGTGGAATTTAAGAAACAAAACAGATGAACATAGGGGAAGGAAAGGAAAAATAAAACAAAAACAGAGAGGAAGGCAAACCATAATTGATTCTTTATACAGATAATAAACTGAGGGTTGCCTGAGGGGAGGTGGGTGGGGCGGGGTGGGCTAAATGGATGATGGGCATTAAAGAGAGCAATTGTTGGGATGAACACTGGGTGTTATATGTAATGATGAATCACTAAATTCTACCGCTAAAGCCAATACTACACTATATGTTAACTAACTTTAAATTTTTTTTAAAAGGCAAAAAAAAAGAACTACAGGTTCTAATTTAATTCATGTCTTAACATTTCACTGCTCAGTTTTACCAAATCTCTGTGAAACAAATACAAATTTAGACACAAGAACAATCTAACTGACCTGGTGAATGACTTTGACCACCATCCTTCCCTCTTCTTCTAGGATGCAAATCTGCGGAGGTTTTATGGACGAATAGCAAAGCCAAGAAATGGCACCAAAACATCCACTAATGATTTGTCACATCCCCAAGAAACAGAAACAACCAAGGCTATGGGGCTTTGGCAAAGTTTTAGGAAGCTGCTCTTAGTTCTAACTCACTCTTCATAGGACACCTGTCAGAAGCATATAGTTCCTTGGCAAAGTGCTGGCAAAGCCTTGCCTCTAACTTAACGGGGTCTGAAAAAACTAAGATCCCCATCAGTTCATTTTGTAATATGGCACCATCTTTTGCCATTCTGGTGACAGCTATGCGTTAACATATCCACAGTGTACTGTCTAGTCTCCTTTGTTGCCAAAAGCATGATGAATTTTAAAAAAAGGGAGGGGGGCACCTGGATGGCTCAGTCAGTAGAGCATGCAACTTTTTCTCTTTTTAAAGATTTATTTATTTGAGACAGAGAGAGAAGGAGAGCGAGTGCAAGCAGTGGGGGGCAGAGAGACAAAAGAGAGACTCTGACACAGAGCTTGACACAGGGTGATCTCAGGACCCTGGGATCATGACCTGAGCCAAAATCAAGAGTGCGACACTTAACTGACTGAGCCACCCAGGTGCCCCTGAGTATGGGACTCTTAATCTCAGGGTTCCAAGTTCAAGCCCCACCTTAGGTACAGAGCCTACTTTAAAAGAAAAAAAACTAAATTAAATTTTAAAAAGTTAAAAAAAAAAGGTTGATTAAAATTACAGTAGTTTGTGGCTCCAAAACAAGGCAAAACTAACCCATGGCCTTGATCTGGTTTGTACATCACTAACAAACTGAGCTTAGCCAAAAAGCAGAATATAAGAATCTATTTCAAAAAACAAAAGCTGGGCATCTCTATTGCCCAGACAATGCCCAAAGCTGGGATCTGGGCTATCTACTCTTGGAAGCCTGAATTCAGAAAGCCCATCAGATGGGCAATGTTTGCCAACTACACAGAAGACTTTTTTTTTTTTTTTTCCAGAAATGAAAAGGACAAAGACTAGTTTAACAGTTGACCCTAATTATGTACCTGTCAGAATACAAGGTACCTTCAGTTCTAATCCTGGTGCAATTTATAGAACAGAATGAACTCAGGTTATTACTAAAGGTGACTGACATACTCAGGAAGTGTAACAAGATGAATAATAAAAAAAAAAGCTTCTGAAATCAATGTCTGTTGAATGAATATTATGTTTGAGTAGCCAAATTGCTTATAAGCCCTTTGTTTTCATTTTCTCTTCCTGGCAATATATTGTTAGGGCATAACTTTCCTATTATTTCCCTAAATGACACAGTTTGAGTTTTACTCAATTGTCTTCATTAAATATTGTCAAAGTGGCACAATATCCAGCTTTAAGCCGAAAGGAAAAGATCTATTGTAAGTCAGGAAATCGTACCAACTACACTGGAAACTGAACCTGCTTCCCTCTGTTTCCACATTTAATTCACAATAGTGGCTATGGTTTAGAAGAACTGCAATCGTATATTTGATACCAAATTTGCTCCACTGTAAAAATAAATAAAAGTCTCCCTTCTGAGGTGGGCAATAAAAAAGCTTATTTTAATATCTAAGGATAACCCAATATTAGATTACATGTTTGACTACTACTCAAGTTTTCATTATTTCCCTTTCAAAAGAGCTTTCACAATTTATGTTAAAAGACAACAAGGAGGAGGGAAGCTCAGAAGTTATGGGAGTCACAGGCTTCTGTGGCTCTGTTCTGGGTGAGCAGGGTTTTTTTTTCAGATAAGAGATTCAACCTATTGAAAAGTTATCTCAGTTAACAAATACAGTCTAATGCTGGACAGGCTCCAAATGGATTTAGAGATGGCATATAAGAGCATTTCTTTTTTTTTTTTTTTCCAAATAATTTGCCTATCACCCACATAGCCAAAAGGAGGGAGTTCAAAAGCAGTATATCCAAATACACAAATGCAACATTTTTAATCTCGTGCAACATTTGCTGCTCCAGAAAGTCAGACTTTAAGGAACCATTAACTGAAGAAGCATTTTTACTCTCAATCGGCCCAGCACTTACTGCCCCAGCACTGTTTCAGAATTGAGATACAAAGGAAGTTGTGATCCCCCCTAACTCGATGGAGAGAAAAGAATGTACCACATAGGAAAACCAGAGGCAAAGCAATCATGTGGGGTGTAAAGAACTAGGCTGCCTGGCTCCCTAACCTAGTCTGCCACTGACCAGTTGCATGACCAGAGCTAGGCAAGTTCCTTAACTTCTTCATGCCTCAGTTTCTTCATTTGTAAAATGGTGATGATAGTACTCAACTCATAGAGCTGTTAGAGGAATCAACGGTTAAGCCCATGTAAAATATTAGGAAGGACCCGGCACAAGGGTCCTTGACTATTGCATCGTACCTTGACTATTAGCATCATGCTGGTTGTGTTAAGTTCTGTGGTCAGGCTAAGGGCTCTAAGGAGGAAGGAGCAGAGGGGGTCAGTAAAAGCTGAAGCAGGGAAGGGTTCCTGGAATCTGTGGAATCTCCTCAAGATGGATCTGAGAGCACAAGGAGAATTTAGAACCTCAGAGGAGCACCCATTCCAAATGAGGGAAGCCATTACTGCAGAAAGTCACAGACGGTGTAAAAACCAGGAGTGCTTAAACATCAACAAGGAAAATAAAGCTCACCAAAGCTGAGTATGTATTTGGTAACCTCAGATTAACTGCAGGGGAGGGGGGACGCAGGGAGAGGCCTCCATATACTTGCTGCAGTGCTCCTGGATTAATTAGTGTTTAATTAATTTTTAGACCTGGGTGCTATGAATGCAAACTCACTTTGAAATACTCAGTTCCCTCCTCCTGGAACAGTGGAAAGGATGTCAGAAAATGAAAAGGCAAACTTTTTCTTTTTCCTGCAAAAAACAGCCTGCTAGAGTGGAATATAGGTCACCAAAATCAACTTGCATCTCATCTGCATCTGTCCCTTTCAGTGGGGATACTAAGTGGTGGCTTGGAGGAACCGGAGGGGCAGGGAGGCACTTCAGATCTCTATCAGCTGCCCTCAGCCACTCTAAACACAATCTACAGAAAAAGACAGTATACTTGCTAAGTGAATATAACCTCAAAGGAGGTATCCTCCACCCCAGTCTGCTCCACCGACCAGATGATACCCCCAAGCCACATAGAGAAACTGCCCTCCTTATCGATTTCTTAAACAGTACCTATGCAATCAGTTACCTCTAAACTGAGCTCTCAGGAAAATCACCAAGAACAGATTCTGTGAGTGTTTAGGATACATACTCACTTGGAAGATTTCCTCCATTACCAAGTTAGAAATCGTAATGCCAAAATAAGTGACAGTAGTCCACATCCCTTATTCAGAAAAGAAAAAAAATTCACAGAATAGAAAAATTTTCGTTTTGACTGTGCCCTCTCTAGAATTTAAACAAGTTTGCTAACCTAAATTGGCAAAGTTGCTTTGTTTCCTGCAATAGAAGGAGAGCCTTAAAACTTGGAAACACCAGGAGCATGAGATGAAGCCAGGGAGGGCCCCACAGAAGTTACAAGCTCTGTGATTATTTCCTGAACCAAACACCTAAGGCTCTCAGTGGTACCAAGCTTTGTTGGAAAGCTTGTTTCCCCTGATCCAACAGCTGTAACTTTTTAACTGATTTCACAGAAGACCTCAAGATTCTCAAGCCAAAGCCACTCTTTATAACATCCCCAAAATATTTACACAATGAAACACTTTCAATCTTAACCATGTTTTGTTTGTAAACACCTTATTTGTTCTGATGACCATAGTACCAACACTAAAAGCAGCCTTTTAAACAAAGTAGCTCAAATAAAACCACACACACACAGGCATTCTTAACACCCAGAGCCTATCCACAGAGCAAGAAAGCCAGGATTCAAATTCCTTGGCACCTACTCACTAAGCTCCTGTGAGCACCACCCAAGGACATGACCCACTGCACTCTCGCTAGTATCGCACCTCCTTACTAATTTATACTTCTAAAAACCCACAGAATCTGACTACTGATAACAGAATGTTACAAATATTGGACAAATGTTTCCTACCCCCATTTCTTCTCTCACATTAGCCACATGGGACAACTGATCCTGTTTTTGGGTAAACTCTACCCCAGATGAGAAAGCCATTGTCCACCTCCTCTACCCAGCCGGTGCCTCAGGTACCAGAGGTGGCCTGGCAAAAGCCTCTAGTTCTCTTTCCCTTGGTGTGTCTGTGTGTGCCTGTGTGTGTGTCTCTTCTGTCATATACCTCCTGGGAAAGTTATCTGGGTCAAGGATAGTACAAGAGAAATCTAGAAATATAGAAGTACCTGCTTTGGGGTAATAAGAATTGTATTAAGAACTGTAACAAGAATTTTAAGAAAAAAAAAGTCTATGTGAGTGAATGTATTCCAAAAACAAATAATTACAAAATACATCTATTTCAAACACATGGGAGGCCTTTTATACTTCAAGTTATGTGCTACATGGGAATTTTCATTTATGCTGAGATGAAACTACTTCACAGAAAGCTACAGGAATATTACAACTGATGCCAGAACTATCAATGGAAAGAATGCAATCTTGAATCTCCAATCATGGTTCTACTATTGAAGCAACAAATATTTATTAAATACCTGCCAGTGATCAAACACTAATTGCTAGAGAGACAGGGAAGGACAAGACAAAGACCCTGCCCTCAAAGACCTTAGGGGAGTGGGAAAAAAAAGCCACACATTAGAACTGTCAGAATTATAGAGACACAAGAAAAATTGATTAATTGAAGGAGATTTTCAGTCAATGATAAGTTCTAGGACAAAAATAAAGAGTGAGTGACAATTTCTGATTCTGTTTCCTCATGAGGATGTAAACACCTACTTAAAACAAGATGATGAATGTCAACCACCTGGCACTCAGCATCCCCAAGCATTTACCTGCACACGAATGCACATGCATAGACACAGATATAGCCTTTCCCCCCCCTTAACTGCGATATCTGTGATAATCCACCTTGGTATGTAATAAACGCAGAAGGTAAACAAAATATTTGTGTAATTCAATTATACTTAATGCAATTAAATTACAAATAACCGCATTCATCAAGAATCTATAAAAAGGCAAAACCTAAACAATTCTAAGATACAAGGATAAATAGAGGTCCAGATAGAGGGATAATACTAGTAATATTAGAAATATTTTTATAGGGGCGCCTGGGTGGCTCAGTCATTAAGCGTCTCCCTTCGGCTCAGGTCTTGATCCCAGGGTCCTGGGATCGAGCCCCGAATCGGGCTCCCTGCTGGGCGGGAAGCCTGCTTCTCCGTCTCCCACTCCCCCGCTTGTGTTCCCTCTCTCGCTGTGTCTCTCTGTGTCAAATAAATAAATAAAATCTTTTTAAAAAATGTTTAAAGAAAAAAGAAATGTTATTATGAAGAGTAATATGGCTGCCTTGCCCACTTTGAAGGACTGCCATGAGGAGCCAGGCTATTTTGCCAGTCAAAGCATACAAGTAAGGCTCAGATATTAACCCAAAGAGATATTAACCTAAAGCCACAGTGTCAGAAGCTAAATTTAACTCATCTTCAGATTGTTTTGAGAAAAGACAATGACCAAGTCCTTGTAGAGTCATAAGATTCTATACCGCGAAGCAACTTTGGGAAACGCTCTCTATCCCTCCCCCACATTACTACTGACCAAGGTCCCCTGAGGTAAAAGGTTAACCCCAGGATGGGGTAGCCAGCAATGACAGAGCCCCAGCAGGACCCAGGCCTCCTAGATCCCTGCCCAATCTGCTTCATTCTCAAGGACCTGCAACCCTCAGGCAGGTGGCAGGCTTTTAGATTTTATGAGAACCACAAGGGATGATACTGACTTCCATAATTCAATTTCAGTCATTAATTGTCCCTATAAACTTCCAGAGAGCTGCACCTAGAGCAAATTGAGGCCCTTTACTGGTGGCCAGAGAGCTCTCTTCATGCAAAACAGAGGACACGCCCTCCTTGAGAAAGCTGCCTCTAACACTGTCAGGTATGTTGTTAGGAACAGTATGCATCTAGCCTGAAAGGCAAAGATCATTCCATTGTAGTTTTCAGAGCTTGCCTCAGGAAAAAGGCTCCAAATTATTACTTCCGGAGAGGGGGAGAGTCCAGGTACGGGTACACGAGAGGAAAAGGGGTCTTGAACTGTGTCCAAGCTACTTCTAAGAGAATGGCGAGAGGCCTGGGCTGTGAAACGCGTGAAGGAGAGAGAGCAGCTGGGCCCGGAACGAGCATTTGACCACACCCACTGGCCACGCCCTCCCAGCTGCCCGCACAGCCACATCGAATTGAAACAGCAGTGGGAGCAGTTAAGATTCCGACGACAGGAGTCGCCATGGCAACGGGATTCATCTTGCAGACAAACTCCGCTTCAATTCACTAGGTCCTTCTCCAGGCTCAAGCAACTACCAACTCAATGAGAGCAAAACGGTCACGGGTAGCATTTGCTCTTGTTGATGCTCTCCTGCTGGTGGAGATGGGATGGGGGACCGAGTTGGAGGAAAGAAAGCGTAGGTATCTATTCCTGGGCCCACTAAAATATTTGGGGGGGGGTGGTGAGGGAACACAACACCCCAACGCCAGGCCGTGAGCAACTTGATAAGAGCCATTCGCAGGGTTTGATGAATGAATGAGTATACGAAAGAATGAGAGTGCTAGGGAAAAGAAATCCAGAGGACTTTATAGAGTTCTCGGGCCTCGAGCGCGTCTCAAGTACAAGGGCAATCCCATCACGAGCGGTTGGATTTTCGACACCAGCTGGTTCCTATTGCCCAGCCCTCCTGCCTCACAGCGAGGCTTATCATCTGATTATTCGACACCCCGCACCGCCTTACCACCTCCCAGCCCAGGGCTCCGGGCAGATGCTTCGCCCCCGCTCAGGTGCCCTTTGTGGAGGGAGCAATCAGAGCAGGGGGAACCAAGATGCACCTTTCCCAGGCAGGGAGGCGGGAGCGCTCTGCGGCGCCTCAAACCCGCTCCGCAGGCGGCGCAGCCTCCACTCACTGCTGTCCGCCAACACCCCCATGCTCCTTCTGCAGCGCGGGTTTCCCTCCTCTCCTGTGAGACCTTTAGCTTCCAACTTTCTTGGAATTACAGTCACCCCGTCCCTTTCGAATAAAGCTTGAAGTGAGGGCTGCAAGGATGTCTGGGGTTCTGCTCGGACGCGGGCCGGCGGCTAAACGAGTCCCTCCTTCCCTGTCGCCACCTCCGAGTCCACCACGCCTGCCTCGGAGCCTCCCGGACCAGCAGCTCCCTACCGCGGCAGGGCCCCCAGCCGAGGCCACGACCCCCCGGCGCCCCAACGCCGCAGCCTCGGGAGTCCACAGCAAGGCGGCGAGTGGTACCCTGCCTGCTCTTTTGGCATCCCAGCGCCTCAGAAAGAAAGGAGGGAGGGACCCCTGTCCTCGGGGGCGCCTTCCTCCGGGCTCGCCTTGCTTTTCGCCGCGCTTGCAGCCATTTTCCCAAACCCAGCTTGGCAACCGGGAGCTGTCTAGGTCCCTTTCCCACCCATACCCAACCTGAAGGACGGGTTTAATATTTACCTACTGGCCCTGGGGCTCAGGGAAGGCAGCGGGAGGGCGAGCCGCGAACCCAGCGCCGGGCCCGAAGAAGCGCGCCCAACCCCGCGCCACCGCGCGGTGCTACTTAATGAATGAGTGCGGCGGGCGAGGCGGCACGTCCCCCTTACCTGAGCAGCCCCTGCATGCTGGAAAGGCGGCTCTGCGCTCTGGGTACAATGGGATCCGGTTAAACAGTTTCCTTCACAGCCGCTCGTAGGTTACCAACTCGCAGGTGACATCACCCTCTCCTCGCCTGATAGGATACAATGTGGCGCCCACTGCGCATGGACTCCCCAGCCGGGCCCGCAACCCCTGGGAGTTGTAGTCTGGGTCTCCCAAGCACAGCCCGAGTAGCTACGCTAACTGGGGTTCGAAGAACTACACTTCCCGAAATATTCCTCGGCCGCTTCGTCCCCTCCCTTTGGTCCCGCCCCCGCCGGGACCCGCCCCCTCCCCGCCCTCCAGCCTTGCAGTGTTAGCGGTGGTCGTTCAAGAAGCCGAGCTGCGGACAGCGCGGGCGGGGGATGTGGGGGGAGGGCACCCTGCGGTCGTGCCCTTTGACTTGACCTCCACTCTGCCCAGTGCGGGCTCTGAGGGCCACCAGGGGTCCGGCGCTGGTGCGCACGGGCCAGGCAGTTCTGATCAACCCGGCTCTTGGCCCCAGCTGGAAAGAGAAGATTAAGCCTTTCACTGCCGTCCTTGCGCGTAGAAACTAATTAATAGGACGCACTGGTTTCTGGGTTAAAAGCCGCCCTGGAATTCCCCCACGTCCCCGAGGATGAGGCGATGCCGGCCCCGAAGAAGAGAAATCCCTGTGTGCCCCACTTAGTACAATTCACCTTTCTGTCCTCTTTCCTTCTCCCGTTTAACGGAGTCCGGGTGACCAACCAGAACGCAGGGAACAGCTTAGTTGGCTGAGCTGACAGAATAACGGAGGCTGTCACTAGTAAAAAGGCGGCGTAACAGACAGTCGCTGCAACCCTCCATCAGGGAGCCTGCTGCTGCTGCAGAGATAGTACTATCGCGCAGCCATGCTTTTGTTCTTCCCTGCAGCTGACTTCCCGCCCTGACGCTCTCAACTCCCAGGAAGACGACGTCCTTGTCTGAAGTTTTAATAAACGACACATATGTATACGTGTACTTTTAAATCCACAACACGCTCCCCTCATTTCCCATACCTTTCTCTCAAGTATTTTTTTTAAATGACCTAAACCAAGCAACATCGTGCTGTTCGAGAATGCTGTGATCTTAGTACAAATGTTGAGTTAAAGGTAAGCAAAAGGTGTGTAGCAGAGTTCTGACCCTTTAGGAAGATTTTATTTTCGTATGTAAAATTTTACCGTGACATTTTTCATTATTCAATGAATACCAAGTATTATCAAAAATTAACACTGAGAGCAAATCTCCAGGTGTCTTTTTAAGTGAATAAAAGAAATCGATGCATCTAGTTACTCCAGTTGTAAAGGTAAATTACAGTGGTACTTGATGTATCTCAATCACAAATAAGGATCAGCTCACACCCTTATTTCCACCAGCAAAATCTCTAGAAGACTGTACAAAAAAGTTAATGATTAAGATTTCAAACAACTCCACCTAATTATTGGTGGAAAGCTTATCACTCTTATTTTTTCATTTCATTATGCAACACTAACTTGGGTTCAAGAGAAAAATATTCATGGAACTGGTTGAAGATCTCAAGGGAGAGAGAGAGATGCTTTGTTTTGCTGAGAGAGGAGTTTTAGTGCTGAATTCTGATTTTCTTTTAACAAGCCTATTCCTTACAGATCATACACATTTTTCTCCAGTGAAGGAAGATAACTTTGAATGTTCTGAGCTACTCTATCCATTTCAAATATTGTGTTAAATGGAACCCAGACAATGCAAATGTTCCCTTGGCCATCAGATCAAGAGTATAACGGGTGATATTCTAGTTAATGGGTAGGCTTAATGTATTGCAGCTCATTGTGGAAAAATATTCAGAAAGAAATTTGACCTGAAATGATTCTAAAGGCTCTCCAGTTTTATAACTGTGTAAAGCTTTTAGATGGAAACATAATCAGTAAGCCTGAAATTTATTGAGTCAATAAATTGGATGTGGAGACTCTCTATAAGGCAGGGCTTATCCTTATAGATAAAAGTATATTATTGAGGTGCACTCCAAGGAGTAACTTTATAGGACAAATCACTTTACAGCAATTTCTCTTGGGTCTTCAGCAATGAAGGAGAGGATGGAGCCTGCCTGCAGAAAAAAATTCCATTCTCTATAGCAATTAATGTTATAGGGATGTGCCATGTTACACAGCTCCTTTCCATATGTAAAAGACATCGTATACGGTAGACTCTAAGCACAAAAATGTGTGGATGCACACATGTGAGCTGTCCTTCCTATTCAATGGATATGTCGATAACATACAGAAAGTAAGGTGTTATATTTGGAAGCATTTTTCTGTAAGTGGTGATGGATTTGAACTGATCCCTGCACATGGTTTCATTGGTAACCAGGGGAAACAAAGATGGCTCTTCAGCAGCAGAAAGGCAGTCTGCAGACGTGGGACCAGAGGGAGATTAACAACTTCTACCGAGACAGAAGGGAACTGTCTCTCTCTTCCTCTCTATGAGACGCATGCACATACATTCACATACACTCATTGTGTGTGTTTGTATTTAATTCTAAGTGACTAAGTAGTCTCATGAGACATCAAAAACACCCACTCTGTCTAGCTTAATTTACATGCTCAAAGGGTTTCTTTGCCTTTTTTCTTTTCTTTTTTAAATGATTGCTGTTATTCTAGAATGATCTTATGAAAGACCCTGTCTTGCCCCATAATCGTTGCCTATTAATTAGGAAACTGTGGGACTACTGAGAATAGATTTAATTGACCATCTACAGGTGGAGGAGGGGGAAGGTGTCTTAGGGTATTTTGCTGATCTTTCAAAAATAACCTCTCTCAGTTCTGGTTACAAGGTTTTACTCTACACCTTGGGCTTTAGATAAGGGAGGAAATGAGATATAAACAGAGAAAGAATTTTAAGTTTGTAGCTTTGCATGTGTTTTCACACAATAGCTTGGTGTTTTGCAACAATTGAGGTTATGTGCTGAGCCCAGGTTTGGGATCATGCCATTTTACCACTTTTGAGCAATGTAACTTTGCTTATTCTGTGTTGCTTACTCCCTCTGAGCCTCGACTTTCTTATTCTTCAAATGGAGTTAACGACAAAACCTACTTCACAAGGTTTTTGAGCATTAAATTAGATGAGACAAATACGAGCCCTTCTGCCATTGAAAATTCAGATGCTGGTTCTTGTTATCATGTGCAGTTTTCCCCTGAAGATTATCTCAAATGTCAACCGTAATTATGAAACAGTAAAAAGCTAATTTTTAAAAAATTTGTTCTTAACAAGAAACTATTAGAAATTATATAGCAAGCACATATTATCTCACTAAATTGTAAGTAGGCAAAATGTACTTTGGAATAAAAAAATGAGAAATCCAAATTGAACAGTGCTTGGCCTTGGCTTGTTTTCAGATCCATGCCTTGTCCTTCCCCACTGCCCCAAGCTGTCCTCACTATCACAGGCCATCTGCCCCCGGCTCCTGAGTGGAGAGAGGCCCTGCTGAGAGGTTGGAAGCAAGAGCAAGCGTGAGACCAGGGTATTTCTCCACTTCCACTTCTCCACCACTGGGTGATGTTTCCGGCAAGGGCAGCAGCATTTCCCACATTGGGCTGGTCCACTGTGGTTCCAGCTTCTTCCAGTTCACCCCAGCCTCTGTTAATGCCACCTTCTCCCCTTGTCCCTCCAGCCTAGGGGCAGAGGGGGCTTCCTGCTGTTGCTAATCTCTCATTGTCTGTTTGGCTTCTCAGACTTTCTATCACCCCATGACCAATTCCCTGTACTGTATTATGTCTGTTTTAAATACTTAGAATGGTTTTTGTTTTGCTGGTGGAACCCATAACTGATATATTTGTGTCATAGTTCAAGTTCTAAGTTCTTGTGTCTAAAGACACAAGTTCTTGGGTCTAATACTTGTGTCTAAAGTTCAAGTTCTTTTAGGGGCAGGCAAGAGAAACTTTTCTATGGCCAGTTTATGGAAAATAATGAAAGTAATAGGATTAAGTGAAAGGATTAAGTAACCAAGGCTCCACCTACCAGCTCAGAGAAGAAACAGTGATAGTTTTTGGAACTTCTCTCCAGAGTGCTGCTCTAACAGCCCTCAGTCTCCACATCTCTTTGTTCCAAGTCACAAATTCCTGAGAGAAGCTGATAGCCCTATCTCAGGGTGACTGTCCCTGAGGTAATTATCTACAGCAGTGGTTCCTAAAGTGTGGGGCCCCAGACCTGCAGCATCAGTATCACCTGAGAACTTGTTATAAATGCAAATGCTTGGGTCCCATCCACAGACCTACTGGAAAAGAAACTGCAGGGCTGGGTCCCACAAATCTATGTTTTAAAAAGTCCTCCCGCTGATTCAGAACCACATGAAAGTTTTTGAACCACTCCTCTGTAGAGAAGATGACAAGATCTTGTGGCTTAAATATGGTCACTGAGGACCTATCCCTGTGTGTCTGGGTGTCTTCCCAGAGAGGAAAAAGGGTTATGAACTTGGCAGCCACCCCAAGAGGTGTTGAGTAAAGCTGGTAAATCTGTCAAGGTCTTCACGGTAAAATTTGGTTCTTCCTGAGGGAGAGGACTTTAGAGTATTCTGAGCCAACTAATCAATTTAGTCACAGCAAAGTCACTCGGAAAAGACTCATTTCACTGTCTTTAATTAAGAACTCGGAAAAGCTGAAAAACCAGCATCAGGGCAGTACAAGGGAGATGCAATCTTACAGAAATCTAAGAACAGTAACATTAATAAGATCAGACCACAGTAAAAGGGGATATGAAAATAGCTCCAGCCACTCAAAACTCTTCAGACCAGTCTCATCTGAACGGCTCCTGGGAATTCAGAAACAGAAACTCTCCTTTGAGGGGTGCCTGGCTGGCTCAGTCAGAAGAGCATGTGATTCTTTATATCCAGGTCATGAGTTCCAGCCCCACATTGGGTGTAGAGATTACTTTAAAAAGTTAAAACTTTAAAAAAAAAAAAGAAGAAGAAAAAGAAGAAACTCTCCTTTGACTATCTTAGCTAGGATCCCTATACTAGCTTATTCATAACTGGTTTATGCTTGGCCCATCTATGAGACCTGTACTATTCAATTCTGTAGCCCCACTGGCTATTTAAACTTAAATTAATTAAAATTAAATAAAATGTAACATTCACTTCCTCAGTCACAATTGCCACATTTCAAACAATGAGGCCACATGAGGATAGGTTTACTATATTGAGTATCTCAGATAAAGAGTATTCTTGTCATTTGAGAAAGTTCTATTGGACAGTGATGCTCTATCACCTTATGAATTTTCAGAGCCTGTCAGGCTGAAACCCATCTTTTTTTCTACATCTTTTCCAGGTCAAAATACAGAGAAAGAGAGAATGAAAGAGAAAAAAGAGAGAAAAAAATCTGATTGTTCCAGTTCAACATTTTAAGCCAGATCATGCCAAATTTTCATCGACTAGCATGAAAAAGGCAGATAACCCAACCCAAAAAATGGCCAAAAATCTTAACTAGGCACTACACATACACACATACAAATCCCATATCCAAATGGTCAATGAGCATGTGCACATGTGAAATTGTGACATTTCAAAGTGAGCATGTGAAATTGAGCATGTGAAAAGGTGCTCAAACTAATTAGTCATCAGGAAAATGCAAGTAAAGACCACAGTGGGATACTACGACACACCCATCAGATTGGTTAAAATTAAAAGGACTAACTATATTACTGATGGGCAACTAAATCATACAGTGCCAGTAAGAGTATCAATTTGAACAACTGCTTTGGAAAACTCTTTATTAGTGTCTGCTGAATGTGAACGTACACATAGGTATATTACAGCTCAACAATTCACTCCTAGGAATATACCCAACAGAACTGTGTATAGGTGTTCACCAAAAGACACATATTTGAATGTTAATAGCTATTCTATTATAGCCCAGGGTGGCCAGGCCATATTTGAGATATACGAAAAATATTGTTGGTTGGTCTGAAATTCAAATTTAACTGGGAAGTCTATAGTTTTACTTGTTGAACCTGGCAACCTCATCGTAGCCCCAAACTAGAAATAGCACAGTTGTTTTTGCAAAGTAGAATGGATAGATAGATCGTGGCATAGGCACATAATTAATACTATAGAGCAGAAGGTGGCAAACTTTTTCTGTAATGGGCTAGATAGTAAGGTCTTGTGGGCCATGTGATCTCTGTTATAACTACTCAACTCTGCCATTGTAGCATGAAAGCAGCCAAGATGTAAAGAAATGGGCACAGCTATGGTCCAATAAAATGTTATTTACAAAATCAACAACTGGCCTGTGAGCCATAATTTGGCAACTCCTGCTCTCCGGCAAAATGAGAATGAATAAGGCATGTCTACTTGTAAAAATATGGATGAGTCTTCACAAAAACAACATTAAGCAAAAGAGTATATATTGTATATATTTACATAAAACTAAAAAATAGGTAAAAATAATAATGGTGTTAAAAGATGGAAGAGTAGTTACCTTTAGGGGATAGTTACAAGGAGGAGAGCTCTAGGATGCTCGCATTGCTCAGATTTTTTGTCTGGGAGCTGGTTACATGGGTATTTCACTTTGAAAATTCATCATGCTGTACATTTACAATTTGTGTGCTTTTATGTCTGTGCATTATGTGAAAATGAAATAGTTATATAAATTTAAAACTAGGCCAGATTATCTCAAGATCATGCCCGTAAGAATTATTTTATGAATTCTTATACCCAAGGGCTTTTTTTTTTCTAATTATAACAGGAATTCATGTTGTTTTATAGAGAATTTAGAAAATACTGCTACTTAAGGCAATAAAATCACCCATAAGTTTACAAACCAGAGAGAAGTATTAACGGTTCTTCCTCTGCCCTCCTCTTTCAAACCTGGGATCATTTTATTTTATAATTGGCTTATCTTATTTGAAAATAAATCTTGGGAATTTTCTATGTCAGTACATTTTTTTTACATCTGCATTTTAATGGCTACATAATAAAATACTATGTCAAGATAACCATCCTTTATTTCATCAATCATCTATTGTACAAGAAGTCACTTCCAATTTTTTGGTATTAAAAATAACTCTGATGTACCTCCTACTTCAATTTTTGTGCCCTTCCATGAGTATGTCTTTAGAAGTAGAAATACAGGGGCACCTGGGTGGCTCAGTCGTTAAGCATCTGCCTTCAGCTCAGGTCATGATCCCAGGGTCCTGGGATCGAGCCCCACATCGGGCTCCCTGCTCCACGGGGGGCCTGCTTCTCTCTCTCCCT
Source organism: Phoca vitulina (assembly GCF_004348235.1). NCBI lineage: Eukaryota > Metazoa > Chordata > Mammalia > Carnivora > Phocidae > Phoca > Phoca vitulina. Next base: position 31,930,351 of record NW_022589710.1, on the reverse strand, counting down.
CTCCCGCTGCTTGTGTTACCTCTCTCGCTGTGTCTCTCTCTGTCAAATAAACAAATAAAATCTAAAAAAAAAAAAAAGTAGAAATACAACGCGGATGCTTTTGATATGTATTGCCAAATTTCCTAGATACTTGTTTTTATTATTTGTGGATGTTACGATTGATGTTTCCTATTAGCCGAGGTCTGGTTTTTGCTGAGAGAACTGAATCATGTCCTGAAAGGAACTTAAACTGGTAGAGATGAATTCTAATAATGTCAATGGGGAAGCTGAAGGAACTTTCAGATAGGAATGAATGTCTGAGGGAAAAGGAAGCACCTTCTGTTGTCCATAGTTATCTGGCCCTCGAGGATATGCTAGGTGTGTTCATATGCTAGAGATTCATAACAAAGTACCACAGACTGGGTGGCTTAAATAACAAAAATTTATTGTGTCACAGTTCTGGAGGCTAGAAGTCCAAAATCAAGGTGTGGGCTGATGGTTCCTTCTAAGGGCTGTGAGGGAAGATCTGTTCCAGGCCTCTCTCCTTGGCTTGCAGTTGGCCGTTCATTCCCTATGTCTCTTCACATAGTCTTCCCTCCATGTGTGTCTGTCTCTGTGTCCAAATTTCCCCTTTTTATAAAGACTCCAGTCATGTTGGATTAGGGCCCACCTTAATGACCTCTCTTTAGCTTGATTATCTCTGTAAAGTCCCTATTTCCAAATAAGGTCACACCCTAAGGTACTGGGGGTTAGGATTTCAGCATACGTATTTGGTGGTGAGGTGGGGGTGGGGGGAGGGACAAAATTCAACCCAGAACACAAGGTGAACCCAAACAAGAGAAAATGGGCTTTGTTGATCTCAGCACTGTTACACACCAGCATGTTATAGTCACATAAATTTAAAGAAGTTGAACATCTGATTATGAAATAAAGATAGGATCTAAAAACTGAAGATAGCAACCTGAAACTTATCAAGAATAACAAACAGAAAATGCCAAGTACTTTCTGCATCGCGTGGCTTTAATGCTGACTGTTTCTGGTTTGGAAGGCTGAAGTCTTGCCTCCAGGTACACAGTCCTGTCACTCTGGATCAGGAATTCTCATGTGAAGACTCTACTGACCTTCCATTGGTAAAAATTCCCTGGCCATGCATTTTAGATAAACCATCCCAAGTTAGCTCTCAAAATATCCCCTACTGAGTATGTCACATAATTTTCATTTTCTTTTTCTCTTTAAACATCCAATCTCTGCGTGGGCTCTTTAACCCCAAAATGGTCAGTCTCCATGTGGCAAAACCTTATCTACACGTAGAAGTTGGGCTGGGTGTTCTGTGGAGGGAAAGAATTCTACTTACTTTTTCTGTAACTTTCCTCGTTGGGAATTATCCTGGCAGATATAATCTCCTTTGTAGCTGAAATATTACAGCATGTAGGATTTATGTAAGAGCCTTGTTTCACAGCAGGTTATGCTAGCCTTAGACACTGGATTTGGAGATTAGGGGCGACTTTAGTCCTGTATTACATGAGAACCTTGTGATGTGGAATTTCTCATGGAAAGCCACACATATGCCATACAATATGTCATGGCATATTATCTTTGTGAGAGTGTTTTCTCTTCACCAAACTGTGATTGTAACCTTTTCTCTTGGGTTGTCTATGCCCTCTCCCTGTGTCTCAAGCTCCTAAAATAATATTTTGGGTTGTCAGAAGACTAACCACCCAGCTAAAGTGGAAAAGGAGATATTGAAATGCTTTATTCTGGCTTTGCTTTCCTGCAAGTGACAGGTTTTCTTCTCTGGGATTTATGTTATTGTTTTAGGAAATTATACTCATTTAAATCTAAACATAGTTAAAGCAAGTAAAACATAACCCCGTTACTTTTCACTCACGTGTAACAGTGATTCTGAATAACAGGGTTGTCCCCCTCTTGACTTACACATGAAAGTGAACTATGCTGGAAGCTATCCCACCTCTGGCTACAAGCCCCCTAGAATTTGCAAGTTGAAGAGCTTTGAGTAAGGTCAATGCTAGGATGGGAACCTCTAAAGAAAACCCAGATGTCTCAGATGAATATATGATTTTAAATGTGTTTGATTGTATCCATAAAACTCTGGTGGCAGATCCCTTCAGCTAGCATCTCGAGAAGCCTTTTCACGATACATATCCCTACTTAAAATGTATAGGTGAAGAGTCCCCTGCTCAAGGTAGAGCTGCATCTGTGGCAGGCCAAAGCCCCATGGCCCTGCCTCACAAAAACCCATCGTTCGATTTCAGGGATTTTGTGAGCCAGTTGATTTTGTTTTGTTTTGCTTTTTGAGAGAGAGAACACACGAAGAGGGGTGTGTGTGGAGAGAATCTCAAGCAGAATCTGAGCGTGGAATCTGACCCGAGGCTGGATCTCATGACCCTGAAATCATGACCCGAGCTGAAATCAAGAGTCCAATGCTTAACTGACTGAGCCATCCAGGGGCCCCTGTGAGCCAGTTGTTAAACACCATTAGTATTAAAAACTTAATCATATAAACTTATAGTTAAATAAGTTATATTAAAAACAAAGGTGAGGGCGCCTGGGTGGCTCAGTTGGTTACACGACTGCCTTTGGCTCAGGTCATGATCCTGGAGTCCCGGGATCGAGTCCCACATCGGGCTCCCTGCTCAGCGGGGAGTCTGCTTCTCCCTCTGACCCTCCCCTCTCTCATGCTCTCTGTCTCATTCTCTCTCTCAAATAAATAAATAAAATCTTAAAAAAAATAAAAATAAAAACAAAGGTGATAAATACTCAAAACTCATCACATGTTCATTGTTACTATATTTTACTGTTATCTATGATCTTGAGATTCCACCTGAAACTGAATGGTGCAAATACTACATCATGGAATACTGCAGTACATCCCTCCTCAACTGCACTCTGGTCAGTCCAGTCAGGGACATCACATTGGTAGCTAGAAATCAATCATGGTGGGAAGAGTTACATCATAGAAATCTGCAAATGCTACAAATTAGAGCTTTCCCTGCAGACCCAGTTGTTAGCTATTTACCGGCACCCTCTATCCCCTGCATTTGTAATAAAAGAGAACAACCCTCCTCAAAATGCTGTGCAATGCTCTGTATTTTTCTCTTGTGGCTTCATTCTGCTATTGAGTTCCAGAAATGGAGTACATGTCATTTTATTCAACTTGGGCAGAAGTGTGGCATCAGATCCTGAGCTGAGAAAAGACCAGTTCCTTACTGGGTGCAGGGAGCTGAGCATTTTCCCTCAAATAGGAAAGAGAAACATGGTGATAGGCTTGGGGTGGGGGTGAGGGGTGGGGGGAGTGGTTTTGAACCAGGAAGAGAGGAAGTCAGCCTGGTAGGTATCATCAGATGGAATGCAGAGAGAATTCTGGAAAAACCACACTAGTACTGAGGCTGCAGCAGCTTAGAACAGGGCCCCACATGCCGTTCTTAAAAACATTTTCACCAGTCTGCAGAATAATGATAAGAATGAGCTTAAAAAGATAATGTGGTTTTTTTATGAAATGAATTTTTTCATTAAAAATTACTGTTTTTTTAAGGGATCATAGATTAATCATCTCAAGAGTATAAAGATAACTTTATCAGAAGCATGAGGCTATTATCCAAACTATATATATGGGTAGTTTATTCTTAACAATTATTTTGTCCCCAGAGTTCATTTTGTGCCCATTTCACCTGCTTGCAATAGAGAATACTTGTTTTTTTTTTTTTTAAAACAAGAAAACAAAAAACAACTAATGTTTTAAATGGTGATCAGGTTCCCAGGCTAGACCAAAAAAGCAAACACACCACAGAATAGTCACAGCATTAATCGTGCTAGCCTGAAGTCTGAATGGTGGGGAAAGGGGACAGCCTTGGCAGGAATACAGAGGGTAAAAGAGAGGAAAGAGCATTCCTTTTCCTTCTCCTGAGCCAGTGGATGGTGCCCTAGGAGAATCTGAACCAGGTGAAGCGTGTCCTCATCTGTTTCCTTACCTTGTTTTGGGCCTTGCTCTCTCCGTAGCTGGTGCCCTTCTCACCAGACTTGCATTTCCTTGTGGCACTCAAGTGTTCTTCACCATGGTACCTTCCAAGGTCTGTCTGAATTCCAAAGGTGCTCCAAGTCCAGCAGATTACTTGCCCTCTCCTCCCCTCAGTCAGAGCCCCTCCATCTATTTTTCCAACACAGCTGGTCTCAGGGGTCATTGAACAAGTTCACACAAAGGTGTGAATGGCTGATAGCTCCTAATTTTCTAGAATCATTTTAATTTTTAGAAATGAATCTTGCAAACACAGGTTATTTCTAGTTGGCACTAGGTTGCAACATTTAAAAACCAACAAACAGGGGCGCCTGGGTGGCTCAGTCGTTAGGCGTCTGCCTTCGGCTCAGGTCATGATCCCAGAGCCCTGGGATCGAGCCCCGCATCGGGCTCCCTGCCCAGCGGGAAGCCTGCTTCTCCCTCTCCCGCTCCCCCTGCTAGTGTTCCCTCTCTCTCTGTCTCTCTCTCTGTCAAATAAATAAATAAAATCTTCAGGAAAAAAAAAGCCAAAGCAAAAAACCAACAAACAATATGAAAACCAAGTCAGAGTAGGCGTTGTGGGGGGAGCAGGGGAGAGTATTGGAATAGGAGGGAATGGGGCAGGTCCCACAGAAACACTGCAAGTGAGTTGCTTAATCCTTTAAAATGTGTTTGTGATTTTCACAAACTCCTCCCTTTGACCCACAGATTTTCCTGAACTGGCCAAAGTCGGATTTTAGTTAATCCTTGTTTTGGTAATTGCCCCCTGGTACAAGCAGCCGCAGAATAACAAATGTTTTAAGATTAAACATTATAATCCTCTAAATTTTTCCAGATTCATATTTGAAAAGCTCCTCGTTTCCCATGAGGGGTTTTTATGGAAACTGTGGAGCTTTTAGCCATAGAAGGGGGATGGTGTGAGGTGAAGGGCGTGAGCAAACGTGTGTGCATATATATATGTGTGCGCGTGTGTGCATGTGCACACACACTGTGTGCTGGGGTAGATGTATGTACACTTGCACGAACTATTTATCATTTCATAAGAAGAGCTCAATGTGTAATTAAACACACAAAGAGCTGCAATAGACTCTAGCTTTGCCCAGCTTAGGAGACATGTCTTAAGCGGCTCTAAAACCTAAACTCATGTCTAAAATCCCTTCTAGCCAGCTATTCCCTTTTCAGACCAAAGTCTTTCCTGCTGTGGTTACCGAATGCGTACTCTATGTACAATTCTAATCTCAGTGCTTCTTTTTTTCCTGGTTAAATGTATACTTACTCCCCTATGCTTTGCACAAAACAGGTGTCTTCTGGTGCTTGAATTGCCTTTTGATCTATTGTTCAGAGTTAACTAGAACTCTATTATCATCTCTCAATCAGCCTTCACTCATTAGCAATAAATGCTCATCAATTAGCTATGGTTGCTCATCTATAAACCTGCGTGCTAATGAACAACCACAAATGCTGATGAACACCCGTCAGGTGTGAACAATAGAAGGGAGTTTGCACAGATGGTGATCATTGTGGGTCAAATCTTTATCTTGCATTCATCGTGGGTGAAGAGCCATGCAAAACACAGAAGGCACTGTGGCCTCTGACCTTGAAGAACTGAGAGATGAAAAAAGTGAAAATAAGACTGCAGCTCTCATTTCACCACGAGGAACGTCACCAAAGGAAAGGAGAGAAATCTCAGCAATTTGAGAGAAGTTCAGAGAAAGACTTTTTTTTTTTTAAATTTTATTTATTTATTTGACAGAGAGAGACACAGTGAGAGAGGGAACACAAGGAGGGAGAGTGGGAGAGGGAGAAGCAGGCTTCCTGCAGAGCAGGGAGCCCGATGCGGGGCTCGATCGCAGGACCCTGGGATCATGACCTGAGTGGAAGGCAGACGCTTAACGACTGAGCCACCCAGGTGCCCCGAGAGAGACGTTTCTGAAATGGAAGCTGTGCTTCAGTTTGGGCTGGGTTGAAAAGCAATAGAGTACCTATCTCCCACTTACCTTTTTGCCAGGCAGCACCTGCTTACTTTTCCGTTCTCAGGCACTGCTGTCTGAGAGAAATACAAGTCACATATATACTTTAAGGTGTTCTAGTAGCCACATTTAAAAAAAAAAGTACGAAAAAACAGGAGAAGAAAGCAATTGTAATAATATATTTTATTTAACAAAATATCTTTTCAACATGTAATCAAATAAAAATTAAGTAATTTACATTCTTTTTTTTACACTGTCTTCAAAATCTATGTATTTTACACTTACAGCCCATCTCAATTCATACCAGCCACATTGCAAGTGCTCAAATAGCCACACGTGGCCAGTAAGGTTACATAGGGAACAGTGGAGGTCTAGAACATTCCACTCTGGAGGGTGTTCCATGTGTGCGAAAACTCACATTTACTGGGGGGGAGACGTTTTGCTTTCCTGTTCTGTCTCCACATCCTACGGTCAGAAATTGGTTGGAGGCAGGAAAGGGATAGGGCAAATCATTTTAGAGTTTTCTAAGGAATATTTAGCAAGTCTTGTTATCATCCTGAGGTACTTTGGGACTGAAGACAGTCCGTTGTCAAAAACAGACTTTCTTTGTGATGCATCAGAAGAATTCCCTGCATTCTGGGAAGTTTGATTTATGTCCTTACACGCTCATCACCTATGTGATAGGCCCGGCCCTGGCTCCCCGCACCGTTCCTCTGTGCTTTAGATTGAGAGGAATTCCCTGGCCCATACTATCTCTCCTATCGGGGGCTCCCTAAAGATAATTCATTCTGAAAGCATTTCCTTCTGTCTCTGGTCATCTGTAAAATGCCAAGGCTCTGCCTCTGAGGGAGTAACTGATAATAGCTTCTACCTCTCTGGTGTTGGAACTCTTCAAAGCAAGCTCAAAGACCCTATCCTCACCTCAATTGTTAGGACTGGCCCTTTAATGAAGAATCCAGGTTTCTGAAAAATTCCAGTGATTCGGTGATTAGTCTCTGGCAAAGGTTTTTGAGTTTGAGAGCGGGTAGGAAATCTTCCAGAGTGTTTATTTCTGCTGGTGCCCTGGCCTCTTGCCCCAAGGGTCAGGCCTTGGGAGGAGCTCTCCTTTTCACGAGGCTCTCCAGATAATTCTGAGTCAGGTGGCTTGGCTCTCTACGGTTTAGAAATACTGGTGGCTACTGGAACCCAGGTTCCTATACATGGAACACATTGCTGTGTCCTCAGCTGTCCCACATTAGGACGTAATACAATAAATCACTTGCATTTTCATTTGAAATTATGTTTCAAATCCTTTTTGCCCATCAGAGGGGTTCCCGTGGCAGCATGAAATTCTGGGTGTCTTTTTGGGAAAAGGAGCTGCTGGACAGTTGTGTGTGTGTGTTTTTTTTTTTTCAGATAACAAAAGGGAGGAATAGAAGCCAAATAAAAATCAAATATCCCCTAGGGCAATACTAGGTGTGCCATTGACTTATCTTTCTTTTTCTTTTGTCAGCTTTATTTTAATTAATAAGGCTCTCTTAAGTGAGAAAATACAGATAAGCTATAAGACAAGTTGCCATAGATCCATCTTTCAGAAATGTTCTTTTTCACAAAATGGATTCCTAAGATTAATTCTGTTTGCACCTGCCTTTTTTTAAAAAATATTTTATTTATTTATTCATCAGAGAGAGAGAGAGCACAAGCAGTGGGGAGGGGCAGAGGGAGAAGCAGGCTTCCCGCCGAGCAAGGAGCCGATGCAGGCTCGATCCCAGGACCCTGGGACCATGACCTGAGCCGAGGCAGACGCTTAACCGATGAGCTACCCAGGGGTCCCTGCACCTGCCTTTTTAAAAACTTTAATCTTATACTTCCCTGTAAACTTAAAAATGTCTTCATATTATTATTGTTGTTAATGATAGTTTCTTCTACCAAAGGAAAGGTATACCATACCTTTCTTCTACAGTATACCATAATTTTATCAACTCTCTATGTTGGAACTTTTAGGTTGTTTTTTTTAAATAGACTTTATTTTTTTAGGGTAGTTTTAGGTTCACAGCAAAACCGAGAGGAAGGTACAGAAATATCCCATATACCCTCTGCCCCCACATAGGCACAGCCTCCCCATTATCTACATCCTTCATCAGAGCGGTACATTTGTTATGATTGGTGAACCTACACTGACACATCATTATCACCCAAAGTCCCGAATTTACATTAGGATTCACACTTGGTGTCATCCGTGCTGTGGGTTTGAACACATATAACATGACATATATCCACTATTAAAATATCATACAATGTGGTTTCACTGCCCTCAAAATCCTCTGTGCTCCTCCTATTCATCCCTTCTTCCCCCAAACCCTAGCAGCCAGAATCATATACCATAGAGCCTTTCAGATTTTTTTGTCTTTTTTCCTTTCCTTCCTTCCTTCCCTCCACCCTTCTTTCTTCTTCTCCCCCCCCTTCCTCCTCCTTCCTCTTCTTCTTCAACAAAGCTATGGTAAAGATTCTTTATATACATCTCTTTTGGGGAAGAGCTTGAATTTTTAATAAATAAAACATAAAAAGCAGAAACTAATACCCATTTCCCACTACCCAAAATTAATTACTATTGATGTTTCAAGACATTATTTCCCAGCTTTTCCATGTGTTTTTAAAGTATACAAATATTTTTAAAGTATACAAATATTCTTCTTTAAAAAAAGAGAGATGAGACTGTTCTAAGTAAAATGAAAACTCCCTTTGGTGACTGTCTTCTAAATTGGTCCCCTCCTTTCTCTGGAGAGAAGTAACTATGATGAGTTTGGTGCACATTGTAATCCATTTTTATACATAATATACATACATCCTATATGTATCAAAAACATTTAGTAAAATCTTATTTTTTTTACATAAACAGTATTGTTCTGCATATATCATTCTGTAGTTTGCTTTTTCTTTCAGTAATCTTTTTTTTTTTTAAAAGATTTTATTTATTTTTTTGAGAGAAAGAGAATGAGAGAGAGCACGAGTGGGAAGAGGGTCAGAGGGAGAAGCAGACCCCCCGCTGAGCAGGGAGCCCGATGTGGGACTCGATCCCGGGACTCCAGGATCATGACCTGAGCTGAAGGCAGTCGCTTAACCAATTGAGCCACCCAGGCGCCCTCTTTCAGTAATCTTTTTGATAATCTGTTCCTGTGTAGTTCTATAGAAATCTAACTCATTCCTTCATATTACAGTGTTACTATCTCTCTCTTTTTGTAAAGATTTTATTTATTTATTTGAGAGAGAGAGAATGAGAGAGAGAGACCACATGGGGGGGAAGAGTCAGAGGGAGAAGCAGACTCCCTGCTTAGCAGGGAGCCCGATGCGGGACTCGATCCTGGGACTCCAGGATCATGACCTGAGCCCAAGGCAGTCACTTAACCAACTGAGCCACCCAGGTGCCCCTACAATGTTACTGTCTCTTATTTATCTGTTCCTTATGTATGGAAATTTAGGCTGCTCCTCTTTTTTGTGGGGGTTCTATTACGAATAGTAGGTGAACATGCATGTGCTTATTTCTCTCTCTTTGCAGATGTGTAGCTTCTCTAGGTTAGACACCAAAGGGAGAGTCACTGGTCGGAGTAAGCATAATATTTTTTTTAATAGACAGTGTCAAACTTGTTTTCCAAAGTGGGTATACCAACAATACACATCTGGATTTTCAGAACCTTGACAATGCTTGACTTTGGAAAAAACGTTAAGCTTTGACAGTGTCATGGATGAAATATAGCTTATTGTTTTCAGTCCAGTTTCTCAGATTAGTAGTGTAGTTAAGCATCTTTTCAATGTTTAGTAAGTAAACATACACTTATGGACAATTATCTGATTATATTCTCAGGAAAAATTCCTATCTGATCAAAAACTGTATTTTAAGGCTTTCAGAAGATATTTTGAAATTTCCATCTAAAAATTTTGTAACTCTTTATATTCTTATTGAAACCATGATAAAATATTCATTTTCCACAATCTCACAAAACTGTACTACTCAATCTTTGCCAATCAGATAAGCAAAAAGTGTGCATTGTTTTAATTTTTCATTTCTTTGATTATTGGCAACATTTTTTTTAAAAAGTCATATCCACATCTTTAAAAATTCACATTCTTATTCATTCTCATTGCGAATTCTCATTCACATTTCTTCTTTTTTAGACTATGGTTTATGACTTCAGCCAACTTTTACATTGGGATATTCTTTTTCTTATCAACCCACTGTCATATAATTTACAAATTCTTCTCAGCTTGACATCGCTTTTAACTTTGTTCATGGTAATTTAGTTATATACACATATTTTTAAAATTTTAAGTGTTTAAGTATTAACATATTTCCATTATATTTTCTGCCTTCTCTTTTATTTTTGAATTATTTTTTTAAAAATATGGAACATTTGATGAATTTGCATGTCCTCCTTGTGCAAGGACCATGCTAATCTTCTCTGTATTGTTCCAATTTTAGTATATGCTGCTGAAGCAAGCGCTGCCTTCTCTTTTAAATAACTTATATTTCTTATCTCAAAATGCATGTGCATTATGAAAATTCACTAAAATACAAATAAAAGAAGAAAGTAAAACCCATGTAATTTTACCACCTAGAGATAAGAATTATTAATATTTTGAAGTATATCCTTCCAGACTATTTCTATGAATATCTACTACACTTAAGTATTTTCCAGTAATTCTGCAGAGCATGTGACTCAGGAATAATGTCCTAGGCCAGTGGTTCTCCAGCTTCGACACACACCAGAATCACACCTGAAGATGCTTGTTAAAATACAGATTGCTGGGTCCCACGCCCATAATTTAGTGAGGGGACCCAAGAATTTGCATTTCCGACAAGTTCCCAGGTGATGCAGATGCTGCTGGTCTGGGTACCATACTTTGAGAACCAGTTTTAGGTTCTCCCCATCTAAACCATCACATTACATTCACTTCCCTACTTAAACCCTTTTTATGGTTTCCTCTTTTCTGCAGGACAAAGTCCAGACTGCTTGGCAAGGCACACGGGTCTTTTATGATCTGGCCCTGAGCTGTTTCCTCTCCAGACTCACTCTTCACACTTGGCCTGGCTCTCCACCCCAGGAGGCTGACCTGCATGGACTATATCAACAGGTTCTGTGCTCTGCCTTGTGGGTCAGCTGACAGGAGACTGGAGGGTGGGAAAGATAGCAATCACGGTAGTCCATCCCCTGCCCCACCCTTGGGCTTCTTCCCTCTAAGGGCTGGCAGTGGCTGCATTCCTCCACCTCGCGTCCAAATCAATTTGATTCTTTCCTGTAGCTATGGCTCTCACTAAGTTCTGCTCATTGCCTCCTCCACTCGACCTCAGGCTTAGGGACCGTAACAACTTCCTGCTGTTGTTGGTCTGAGGTGAGCTTCAACATTCCTTTTGGATTCTTTTACCTCTGTCCACACCTCTGTGGTCAATCTCTTCATCGCATTCTCTTTAATTGCCCCTTTTTGGTCACTCCTTCTCTTTCCTGATGAGACTGGCTAATCCAGGCCCTCCTTTCCATTCTTACTTTTTTTTTTTTTTTTTTTTTTTTAGAGATTTACTTATTTATTTGAAAGAGAACATGAGCTGGAGGGGCAGAGGGAGAGGGGGAAAATCTCAAGCACACTCCCACCTGAGTGTGGACAGACACAGGGCTCGATCTCATGACCCTGAGATCACAACCTGAGCCAAAACCAGGAGTCAGAGGCTTAACCAACTGAGCCACCCAGGCACACTCCCTCCTTCCTATTCTTATTTCCCACAAACCTTTTTCTAGGCATGACTTGGTCACACATTTCCCGAATATAGTTGACCCTTGAACAACATGGCAGGGGTTGGGGCGCTGCCCCCTGAGCTGTTGAAAATCCATGCATAACTTTTGACTCCCCCAAAACTTAACTACTAATAGCCTACTGAAACCTGATAACAAAGAGTCAATAAATACATTTTATTTATGTTATATGTATTATATACTGTATTCTTACAATAAAGGTAGACAAAAGAAATGTTATTAAGAAAATCATAAGGAAAAGAAAATACATTTACAGTTCTGTACTGTGCTTATTGGAAAACTCCAGGTATAAGAGGACCTCATACAGTTCAAACTAGTGTTGTTCAAGGGTCAGCTGTACCATGTGGTTCACAATCTCTTGCTTTTCTCTTTGGCTGAAAAGTCCTTTTACTTTATGCAGAAAACTACTCCTCTGTCTTTAATCCATAGGTCAAATGTCATTGTCTTCATAAAGATTTCCCTTCTCTTCAAATTTACTCCATATTTCTCAGACTTTTTCATATACAGATATATTGAGATATATTTCAGAAACTATAAAATTCACTCATTTAAAGCATACAGTTCAGTGGCTTCTAGAATATTCTGAGTTATGCAACCATCACCACAATCTGATTTCTGAACTGTTCATCACCCCTAAAAGAAACCCTGTATCCATTAGTGGTCACTCCCTTACTCCTCTCCGCCCCTGAGAGTGGCAAACCACTCATCTATTCTCTTTCTCTATGGTTTTGCCTATTCTGGATATTTCACATAAACAGAACCGTACGCTATACTTTTGTGACTGACTTCTTTCACTTAGTATAATATTTTTTTTTCTTTTAATTTTATTATGTTATGTTAGTCACCATACAATACATCATTGGTTTTTGATGTGGTGATCCACGATCCATTGTTTTCGTATAACACCCAGTGCTCCATGCAGTACGGGCCCTCCTTAATACCCATCACTGGGCTAACCAATCCTCCCTCCCCCCTCCCCTCTAAAACCTGTTTGTTTCTCAGAGTCCCTAGTTTCTCATGGTTCATCTCTCCCTCCAATCCCCCCCCCATTTTTCCCTTCCTTCTCCTAGTGTCCTCCATGCTATTCCTTATGTTCCACAAATAAGTGAAACCATATGATAATTGACTTTCTCTGCTTGACTTATTTCACTTAGCATAATCTCCTCCAGTCCCATCCATGTTGATGTAAAAGTTGGGTATTCATCCTTTCTGATGGCTGAGTAATATTCCATTGTGTATATGGACCACATCTTCTTTATCCATTCATCTGTTGAAGGGCATCTCGGCTCTTTCCCTAGTTTGGCTATTGCGGACGTTGCTGCTATGAACATTGGGGTGCATATGGCCCTTCTTTTCACTACATCTGTGTCTTTGGGGTAAATACCCAGTAGTGCAATTGCTGGGTCATAGGGTAGCTCTATTTTTAAATTTTTGAGGCACCTCCACACCGTTTTCCAAAGTGGCTGTACCAACTTGCATCCCCACCAACAGTGTAAGAGGGTTCCCCTTTCTCCACAACCTCTCCAACATTTGTTGTTTCTTTCCCTGCCCATTTTTGCCATTCTACTTAGTATAGTATTTTTAAGGTTTATTCATGTTGCAGCATATATCAGTATGTCATTCCTTTTTATGGCCAAATAATATTCCACTATATGGATATGCGACATTTTGTTTATCCATTCACCAATTGATAGACATGTGGGTTGTTTCCAATTTTTGGCTATTATGAACAATGCTGGTATGAACATTCATGTACAAGGTTTTGTATGGACATGTTTTCACTTCTCTTGGGTATGTATCTAGGAGTGGAAAGTCAGGGTCTTATAGTAACTCTATGTTTAACATTTCGAGGAACTACCAAAGTGTTTTTCAAAGTGCCTTTACCATTTTACATTCTCACCAGCAGTGTATGAAGGTTTCAATTTTTCTACATCCTTCTCAACAGTTGTTACTGTCTGTCCTTTTAATTATACCCTCCTAATTTGCATGATGAAGTTCTCCTTGTGATTTTGATTTGCATTTCTCTAATGATTAAGGAAGTTGAACATCTTTTTATATGCTTATTAGCCATTTGTATGTCTTCTTAGGAAAAATTTCTATTCTGGAGTCCTTTACATATTCTGGATATTAGTCTCTTATCATATATTTGATTTGTAAGTTTTTGCTTCCCTTCTGTGTGTTGTCTTTTCACTTTCTTGATGGTGTCCTTTGAAGCACAAAAGTTTTTCATAATCGTGATGAAGATCGACTTATTTATTTTTAATTTGGTTTCTTGTGCTTCGGGTATTGTATCTAGAAAACCATTGCTTAACCCAGGTAATGAAGGCTTATTCTAATGTTTTCTTCTGCGTTTTCTAGTTTACTCTTATATTTAGATCTTTGATACATTTGCAATTAATTTCTGCATATGGTATGCGAGAGAGGCCCAATTTTGTGTTTTTTGTTTTTTTAACATGTAAATATTCAGTTGTCCCAGTACCATTTGTTGAAAAGAATATTCTTTTTCCCATTCAACCATCTTGGTGCTCTTCTTAAAAGTCATTTGAACATAAAGGTGAGGGCTTCTGGGACTTTTTATATAAAACTTTACCATAGCACTTACCACATTGACCTAATTTAATGGAATGTAAGCTTCTTGAGTCTAGGAATGGACCATGTCTGCTGATGTACGTAGAGCATAATGCCCAACATACAACCGTACTCAATATGTACCCTACTACTTAAATACATCTTAGTGTTTTCTTCTGCTATAATGCAAATGAGATCTAGGAAGGGCCATTATTGATTCCTTACCATGGAAGAGTTCGTCAGATTAAGAGGTAACAGGAGACCTTGGGAAGGAAACACAGGGCAGGTGGGTTTTGATAGAGGAGTTCGGACAAGGGACCATCTTCAGCATCCATTTCATCGGTTTCACTCGGCTAAGGCAATGCCTTGGGCAACTGCAGGTGCACTTCCCTGTGCTGGGTCCTTGAAAGGAGCTGTGTGGAACCAGCAAAAAAAGAGAAATTAGGATGTAAAAGAAAGGAGCTGAAGAAGAATTCACCTAATTAACAATTTTGTCAAGGGCCAGTCCACTTTCTGGGAAGCACAGAAGTCAAAAAAGTTATCAGAGAAGTTTTGGATGTTCAGGTAAGATGAGCGGGTGGGTGCCTGTGATGGAGCACGTCGTCACCTATTTAGTCAAAGAGGCAATAAAGCATTTACGAATAAACACAGAAACTAACACAGTTAAAAAGAACCACAGCTCTATCATAAGTGAGGAATCTTTGGGGGGGAGGTGCTTAAATAATAAAAGATATAATAAAATCAACATGGAGCACAGAACATTTTTCTAAGGCACAGAATTTTTATTTATTTATTTATTTATTTATTTATTTATTTATTTAGATTAACATATAATGTATTATTTGTTTCAGGGGTACAGGTCTGTGATTCATCAGTCTTACACAATTCACAGCACTCACCATAGCACATACCCTCCCCAATGTCCATCACCCCCCCACCCCACCCCTCCCACCCCCCACTCTACTCCAGCAACCCTCAGTTTGTTTCCTGAGATTAAGAGTCTCTTATGGTTTGTCTCCCTCTCTGGTTTCGTCTTGTTTCATTTTTCCCTCCATTCCCCTATGATCCTCTGTCTTGTTTCTCAAATTCCTCATATCAGTGAGATCATACGATAATTGTCTTTCTTTGATTGACTTATTTTGTTTAGCATAATACCCTCTAGTTCCATCCATGTCGTTGCAAATGGCAAGATTTCAATTTTTTGATGACTGCATAATATTCCAGTGTGTGTGTGTGTGTGTGTGTGTGTGTGTGTGTGTGTGTGTGTGTGCACATCACATCTTCTTTATCCATTCATCTGTTGATGGACATCTTGGCTCTTTCCATAGTTTGGCTATTGTGGACATTGCTGCTATAAACATTGGGGTGCATGTACCCCTTTGGATCACTACATTTTTGAGGAACCTCCATACTGTTTTCCAGAGTGGCTGCACCAGCTTGCATTCCCACCAACAGTGTAGGAGGGTTCCCCTTTCTCCGCAACCCCGCCAACATCTGTCATTTCCTGACTTGTTAATTTTAGCCATTCTGACTAGTGTGAGGTGGTATCTCATTGAGGTTTTGATTTGTATTTCCCTGATGCAAGGCACAGAATTTTTGCTATCTAGGCAGATTACACTTAAAGAATAATCCTTCATGTTGTAGGTAAAGGCATTAATCTGTAAACAAACAAAAAAGCAAATAAAAAAAGCTCAAAACTGAGCAAATATTACTAAGATTTTTCACACACTACCTAGCTTCTTTTCAGACTCACATATTAAAAACTAAGGCAAATAAAATTCACTTTCCAAGTCTTGTCCTTCAGAGTTATTTCAGCTTTCCTTTTCTCACTATATAAGGTATGTGGTACTTTGAGTTCTCTTCTCAACCAATTATAATATCTGGCTAGTTCCCTTAGCATTAGAAAAAAAAATACTTTTCACATGTTTATTTTATATTTGTATGAGAGTCATTATTTTATCCTTGTGTAAAAATTATTCTTTAACAGATGACACACAAAGTCCTGCCACCTTTTGTCACATGATTTTGTGACCAAGAACTCACAGGATGGGAAACAATAATTTTCCTCTCTAGACTGAGAAATAGAAATAAAATCTTTTACTTCTCCTCAATACTCCTCTCTCATAGTCAGTTCTTTGGGGTATTAGAAATAATTCTAGTGTGTAGACTTTTATGAAAAAAAATTATAACATAGTAATATGCTTCAGCTTTGTCCATCTTAAAGGTCAAATTACTTTATTTCCTCAGTTTTTCCTCTACATTGATTTTTATTTCCAAAAGCTTTTTGTTTGTTTGCTTTTCAGTTTTTTATAACATTCTGTTCTTGTTTCATGGGTATATCTTCTCTAATTTTTTAAAAAGATTTTTATTTATTTATTTGAGAGAGAGAGACAGAGCACAAGAAGGGGAAGGGACAGAAGGAGAGGGAGAAGCAGGCTCCCGCTGAGCATGTGCGGCTTGATCCCAGGACCCTGAGATCATGACCCGAGCTGAAGGCAGCCGCCCAACCGACTGAACGACTCAGCACCCCTACACCTTCCCTAATTTCAGTAAAGTTATTAATAATGATTTCTTTAGGAGAGTTCTTACATTATTTTTATTTCCTCAAAGTACTGCCTTTTTTTTTTTTTTTAAGTTTGGGGTTTAGTTTGATTTTCATGTTAGGAGCTTTCCTGAGAGAGTGGCAATCTCTGACTGCTCATGTTTGAGAGTAGGCAACTGAAAAGTGCTTTGGAAGCTCTAGGTGTGTTGTGTTTACCAGGCACTTCTTCCCTCTCCATGCCCCTCTTTCTAACCCACTCTCCCGTACAAGATTCAATTCTAGAACTACCTCTTTTTTGGAAGGGATTCTGGTGTCCCACCCTGCCTCAACACTTTCCCATCCCCCGATTCCACCCTACATAGACTGGGGACGAGTCTGGCTCTGCTCTTGGCACAGTCACATACAGCAAGTATCTGTAGAAAGAATGAATATAGGAGGGGCGCCTGGGTGGCTCAGTTGTTAAGCATCTGCCTTCAGCTCAGGTCATGATCCCAGGGTCCTGGGATCGAGCCCCACGTCGGGCTCCCTGTTTAGGGGAAACCTGCTTCTCTTGTGTCTCTCTCTGTCAAATAAATAAATAAAATCTTTAGAAAAAAAAAGAATGACTATAGCAATGTCCACCTCTGACATGTCCTTTATTTGCATTACTCATGGTTCCTTCTCAATTGTGGAAAAATCAGAAGACCAACAACTGATAAAATGTTGAGCAAATGGGGGCACCTGGGTGATATATATATATATGTCACATCTTCTTTATCCATTCTTCAGTTGATGGACACTTGGGCTGTTTCCATAATTTGGCTATTGTAGATAATGCTGTTATAAATATCAGGTGCATGTGTCTCTTCAAATTAGTATTTTTGTATTCATTGGGTAAATATCTAGTAGTGCAATTTGCTGGGTCATAGGGTAGTTCTATTTTTTAACTCTTTGAGGAACCTCCATATTATTTTCCAGAGTGGTTGCACCAGTTTGCATTCCCACCAACTGTGCAAGAGGGTTCCCTTTTCTCCACATCCTTGCCAACACCTGTTGTTTCTTGTGTTGTTGATTTTAGCCATTCTGACACGTATGAGGTAATATCTCATTGTAGTTTTTATTTGTATTTCCCTGATGATCAGTAATGTGGAGCATTTTTTCACGTATCTTTTGGCCATCTGTATGTCTTCTTCGCAAAAATGTCTATTCATGTCTTCTGCTGATTTTTTAATTGTATTATTCGTTTTTGAGTTTGATAAGTTCTTTATAGATTTTGGATACTAACCCTTTCTCAGATATGACATTTGCAAATATCTTCTTCTATTCCACAGGTTGCCTTTTAGTTTTGTTGATTGTTTCCTTTGCTGTGCAGAAGTTTTTATTTATGCAAAAGTCCCAATACTTTTTTTTTGCTTTTGTTTCCCTTGCCTCAGGAGACATCTAGAAAGAAGTTGCTATGGCTGATGTCAAAGAGGTTATATTCTCCTCTAGGATTTTGATGGTTTCATGTCTCACATTTAGGTCTTTTATCCATTTTGAATTTGTTTGTGTGTTTGGTGTGAGAAGGTAGAACTCCTAGCCTCAGGAATCAGACAACAAAATGAAATAAAAAGCATCCAAATTGGCATGGAAGAACTCAAACTTTCACTATTTGCAGATGGTACTCTATATAGAAAACCCAAAAGACTCCACCAAAAACTTGCTAGAACTGATACACAAATTCAGTAAAGTCACAGGATACAGAATCAATATACAGAAATCTGTTGCATTTCTATACACCAATAATGAACCAGCAGAAAGAGAAATTAAGAAAGCAATCTCATTTACAATTGCACCCAAAACAATAAGATACCTAGGAATAAACCTAACCAAAGAGGTAGAAGATCTGTACTCTAAAAACTATAAAACACTTAATGAAAGAAATTGAAGAGGACAAAAAGAAATAGAAAGACATTCCATGCTCATGGACCAGAGAAACAAATATTGTTAAAATGTCTGTACTACCCAAAGCAATCTACACATTTAATGCAACCCCTATCAAAATACCAACAGTATTTTTCACAGAACTAGAACAAAGAATCCTAAAATTTTTACAGATCCACAAAAGACCCTGAATAGTGAAAAAACCTTGAAAAGGAACAGCAGAGCTGGAGGCCTCAAAATTCTGGACTTCAGGTTATATTACAAAGCTGTAGTGATCAAAACAGTCTGGTACTGACACAAAAATATAGACACAGATCAATAGAACAGAATAGAAAATCCAAAAGTGAACCCACAACTATATGATCAATTAATCTTCAACAAAGCCCAAGAGAATATCCAATGGGAAAAAGACAGTCTCTTCAACAAATGGTGTTGGGAAAACCGGACAGCAACATGCGGAAGAATGAAACTGGACCACTTTCTTACACTGTGTTTTTGGATCAAGGCTTTCAAAAAGCCAGGCAAGCAGCCTTACAAAGTCACTTGTAACTGAAACCTGGAGTTTGGTTCCCTGTGTCCCTCATAGTGAATGTCTGGACTGCTCAGGGCATAATGCCTTATAAATGTCAACTTCGTATTTATCAGCACGACTCTTAGCTATAGCAATCAATAAGACATACCCTTCTTTTGCTAATTGCTGCAATAAATGGCATCTGTCCCTTTACATTAAGAAATCACATTATACTTGTCTGCCAATTGACCGAAACAAAAAAGCATTTCCAACAGCGGTACCTCTTTCAGTGTTGTTGCTTTTTCCTTTAGCACTAAAAAGGCAGATAAGATAAATAGGATGGGACTCCTGCTTCCCTCACCTTGCCTATCCCTTACATGGGCACTGACCGTGGAACTAAATGAATAAATGAACTTTTCAGGCCTAAATGTCATATGCAGCACTTCAGACAAATAGGAAAGTTCTAGAACTCTTTTCCACAAGCCATCTCTCCACGTAGCAGTGTCAGAGAGCTTTTACCCTACGGATGTGATTGAGTCTGGGGGCCTGAGAAAAAGAAGCACTTGTGTTATAGGCTGTAATTTTTTATATTTTTTATCCCCAGGTCATTGGATGTAGGTCCAACCTGATTTGGTAGGTCCAAGGCCTGATTACACAGTTATCATCTTCATTAACAAAGAAATATTGCATATTTTCCCCATATCTGATTAATGGATTATTACCTTATATATATTGCAACTTTCTCTATGTTTCTCAAGCCATTCATCATTTAGCCTTTCCCTCAGGCATGAATCAGGGCTTTACTTTTGTGCTTCTTTAGAGTATTTTTTTGACAGAGTAAGTCATAAAAGCTCAAGCGTATTCATTCCCTTTTCAATTGGTGAATCTGATCCACCATAAAGCATTCTAACTGCATGAAGAAAGGAACTGTGTAAAAAGCAAGTATTATTAATGTAATACTTCCCCAGGCACATCTGCCAACCAAAATATTAAGCTCCCTTTAAAGAAAGGCTTGGGAATTACTAGTTTATCGTTCAGTGAAGGGTTTGTGTGTGTAAAACTATTCCAAGCAAGGTTAATGTCCCTGCAATGTCATGTCATATGTAGTCTTCCAAAAGGGACACTTTGGAGTCTGTACCTGTTTGGGAGGTGCCCTAATTTTTCTTAATTACTGGAATGCCAGAAAAGTGTGCTTTTAGCTTACTAGGCCAGTCTTGGATACAGTTTGTCAGCCATCTCTTTATGCTGAAAATATAAGTACCTGAATGGAAGGGTTTCTATTTACCGCTTTTCCATTTAAACACATTGCCCATATCTGCTACAAAAATAGATGAAATAAACCAAAATGCTTACTTAAGTCCAAACAAAAATCACTGGCCCAATTTGTTTTCCTGAAAAGCTCAGAGTATTCGTTCTAGCTTAGCTTCCCTCTCCCACTCTGCTCCCTTCCTCTCTCTTTGCTTTGAATTCAACACTTGAAAAATCACTGGTCCTTTTTGGGCTAGAATTGGAACCGACCCCTCCCACCCTCCCACCCCCAAGCAAGGTTACGGTGAGTTTGTGGCCAGGCATCGCGGGGCTGAGCCCACTGTCGCTCCCGGAGGGGCCTGGACAAGCACTGCTCACAAGCCAACAGTTGTCACAGACAAGCCTCTGTCTTTCCCAGCAGAACACGGAGGGCGCTGAGTCTCCCTAACCGCACAGGGCATCTAGATTGGTTTTTTTCTCTGAAAGGGCAGGTGGTCTCCATCCTACCCTTTCCCCCTTAGCCTGCACATCCCCAAGCAGTAATAGTCACTCGAGGCTTTGGACATGAAATATGATGCAAGAGTAGGCAGGGAAATCTTAGACAGGGAACAAAGCCATCTGAGAGCCGTTGCATCAGCCTAGGACTTTGATTTTTGTGTTTGTTTCTTAAATGCTAGTTACTATAGCTACCAGGAGCAACAGATATAAAGGTGATAATGGAACCCGTCAGTGGCTTTTCAGGAGGACTGTGTAGCACGTTTTCTTTTTGAGCTTTTCTGGCACCGCATGTTCAGTCAAGGATACCTACTTCAATTAATGGTTAAATTGGAATTGAAAATGAATCATAATTAGCCACCTGACATTGATCATCTGGGACCTCAGAATTCCAGTACTCTGGTTTTCTGCCAAAGGGAGAAGTCTGCATGTTATAGAGCTAATCAGAAAGACGGTCTCCGAAGTCCATCTGAAGACTTAACCAACATTGTTATTTTTTTCCGATTTAAATGCCTAAGGTCAGATTTATCCTATTAAGTTTAATTTGAAGAAACAATTGGTAGCAATTCCCCTGCTTTCCACTCTTCCTAAATAATTAAATTAGCATTTTACCATCCCATTAGACGTTGCAAAAATTCAAGCCTATGAGCCACGGAGTCTCGAGTAAAAGTTATAAAGACTCTTCATAAAAGCTGAAGACCAACCTATACAATTTTATGGAATTTCTCTTGTTTTGCCATCTATTTTCTCTTTAGTGGCCCGCATATAGTCTAAGTAGCCATTAAAAACTCTTAACTTCCCTTTCCCTGAGTTACCCAGTTCTATTGTCAGAGGCCATGCTATTGGTGAAATTTCACTTCAGCAAGGTCTGCACTGCACAAGCAAGCAATACCGAGACTTACAAAAGAGCTCCTCGAGCTTAACAGAGAAGCAAAAAGCAAAACAGCTTCTCTGCTCCTGATGGAAATGATTACCAATTCGAGATTACCCACAGAGAAGCCTCTCTCCATGATGCATGGAAAAGTTTCCAGAACATAATCTAATAATAGCAAAAATAAATAGAAATACTAAATAAATACTCCAACAAACCCCTAGCTCACATCACAAATGGAAATCCAGAGTGCTGACAGTGTGGCGAGTTTTTCCTGTGACCCAGAGCGTGCGGGAGGTAGCACCCAGTCTCGGTGATAGTGTATCAAGGTGTGGAATGTCACTGTGCTTTTCCATGTGGAAAAAGTGATGTACAGAAAATGGGTATGGCTTGCCCAAGGTTATCTCGCACAGAGGCGAATGTGTGATGGACGCCAGCATCCTCGTGCTCAGCCGAGGCTTGCTCTTCTGTTACATTGCCTCTTCCAGCATAGAAACTCTCTTTTCACCGGGAAACCTTATTACGCTTTCCTTACATCTCCTGAGCCTAGTCTGGTGGTCAGAAAATAATTATTTTAACAGAAGCTTTAACAATATATACCAGCAGTGGGGCCCCTGACTGGCTGTTGGTGGAGCATGTGACTCTTGTTCTTGGGGCTCTAAGTTCAAGCCCCATGTTGGGTGTAGAGATTAGCTAAAAAATAAAATCTTAAAAAAAAAAAAAAGTATGCCAGTAATGTGTGTTCATTATAGAAAGACTGAAACTATATTCAAGAAAAGGAAAATAAAAATCAGCTGTAGTTCTGTCATTTGCTTTTCAGTACATGCCCTTTTAGACATTTTCCTTGGTATTTTTATGATATACAAATAATACGTAAATAGGTAATTTTTTTAAAGCAAGATGGGATTGTATAATGCATAATTTTATTATTTTGCACATGTAGATTGCTAATATACAAATGTGTTAATAAACATACTTCTACAACTTCATTTTTAAAGGCTAAATAATATTCTATTATACAGACTTCGATAATTATTAACTACTTTTTTATGAATTATTATTTTATGAGGTAGAAACACTGAGAAATACTGGGATGAACATTTTTATAGTTAACGTTTGCACACATCCTTAATTACAAATACTTAATTATTCATTCATCAGTTATCAGTCTAATGACGTTTTTAAGCCTAGCAACTTAGAGACCATGTGCACCATAAAAGCACATTCCTTCTGAAGGATCTATATCCTGCACCACATAAATAGTTATCTGTTGAAAGCGACCTCGAACTTCACAGTCATTTCTATTTTGGTAATAGAGGCAGGCAGGATTTTCGCATCGGGGAGACAGGAGAGATGAAGAGTTGAAAGCCCTGGCTAAATAAGATTTTTCATTACTGGAAGAGTTCAGTTCAGTTCCATCCCATACAGGAATGTTCTCTAAATGCCAAAGTGATCAAAAACACGACCCGTGCAAAGGGACAAATTGTGGGGAATAAACTGTGAAGGTCAGATTATCTTCTGAGAAGCCACATGGAGAAAGAGAACTCCCGATGACAGAATCCCATCCATGAGCAGATCAGCCTTGAAATTCGAACCTTCATGGGATAGCATGCATCCTTCTAGGAACTGCAAATCTCCTTGATCTTTCCGCCTGCAGCGTTTTGGAGATGTTTACAGTAAAACTGTAACCTAAGACTTGCCTTTCAGGAAAAGAATAACTGGTAATCCGATCCTAGAAAGCTTTTTGCACTGGGCTTTTTAAATAGTAAGGGAGTGGAAGGATTTCCCTCCCCACCATGCCCCATGAAGCAAAGGGGAAGGGAGCTCACATGCATCCAGCGGCTTCCGCGAGCTGGGTACTGTGGCAAATACTCTATGTGCATCCTCTCCCTGCTGCCTCCCAACCACCTCAGAAGTGACTCATTGTTATTCCATTTTATATAGGGGAGAAACTGAGATTCAGGAGGATTAAAACATTTATCCCCAATCACGTGGTTGGCTAGTTGCAAAGACTAGGTTTGAACACAGTGCTATCAAACTGCAAATCACATGTTTTTTTCTACCACTCTTATGTATTTAAAAAATCTTCCCCACATCTTATCCAATCTTGGTAATTCCTCTTTGCCTCAGGCCTCAGCCATTCAGGCGTTGTGAGCTGGGGTTCCCCTTCCACGTGGTGGCAGCCCTCAGAATATAGCCATGAGGTGACCTCTAGTTTGATGAAAACTCTACCTTCTTCAGGTGACTCCCAATTCGGAGGGGCTCATAAGTCTGTGTGCTTTGTGAGTGGCACTCACGTGGGAGCCTTTAAACTGGGTGCTATCGACTAACTTGGGACGGATACAAGGCCCTCATTTCAGCTCTCTATTCATAGAAAGAGGCTTGGAGCCAGCCGCATGTTGAGGAAAACTTTTATGAAACTCTGATGAGAAGGACTGCAGAATAATAGTTAAAGATTATTTCAACATCACTAGATTCTGGTAATTCAATCAATTAGGGATAATTTTTTTAATAATAATTAAAAGCCACAATAGCACTTAGCCTTTATTAAGCTCTCACATGTTCCAGTTACTGTCTAAGCATTTTATACATATTCTGACCCCACCTGGTGCACTCTAATTCAATTTTGGCTCTAACCACCCAAAGTTAGCACAGACCCCACAAGTGAAGGGCCCGATCCTCCACAAGCCTGCCCTCACTTCAGATGTCAGCCACACTTCGGAGGTCCCCAGGCCACCTATACTTCTGACTGGCTACAGATTTGGGGGCTTGATAATTCACTAAAACAAGCACAGAATTCAAGAAAACACTATACTTATTATTAAAGTTTTACTTTAAAAGACACAAATCAGAACCAAATGAAGAGACACATGGAGTGAGGAATGGGAGGGTCCCAAATGCAGCGTTTCTTTCTTGTCTCCTTGTGGAATCAAAGTGTGTCACTCTCCTGGCCTCAATTGTGTTCCCCAACCAGGAAGCTCCACTAAGCTTTGGTGCCCAGAGTTTTTATTGAGATTTCATAGCATATTAAATCATTGGTCATATGAATGAACTCAATCTCCAGCCTAAGCTCCCTCTCTGCCCTCCAAAAAGGTAGGGAGATTTGGCTGATACCACATGGCCCAAAGCCCCAACCCTCTAATTACATGGTTGGTCTTTTGGGTAACAGCCCCTATCCTGACCCATCTCCATCTTGATAGCACGAACTCAGCAACCCAAGAGGCTCATAAATAACAAAGACATTTGGGAAATTCCAAGGGTTTTAGAAGCTTCTTGCCAGGAATCCAGGACAAAGACCAGAAAAATTTTTTATTATCCACTAGTCCATGTTATTTAATTTGCCCCTTATAACATTTCTATGAGGTAAGAATTATCCCTATTTACAGGTAAGAAAATTAATGTTTAGAAGAGCTATACATCTAGTCAATGATAGAGCCAAGATTCAAACTCAGGTCTTTCTGGCCTCAAAGTCTACCCTTGATCTATCTTAATCATTAGGCAATATTACCTTCTATGTAAGCCCCTAATCACTCTTAAGAATGCTGTGTATGAGAGTGCATGTGCACGTGCGCACACACACATGTATTCTGAAGCTTGTCATTTAATGACTATGGAAATGTTCTAATTGAACCCCAATATGCATCCCCCTCTGAGCAAGAAAAGCCCTTGAGTTTTAGATTTTTCCCAATACTTTGCATCTAGCTGTGAAGAGACAGGATGCATGTGATTTCTGGGGCATGTCTTTGGAAAAGAGGTTGGTTGCCCTCTATGTTCTCATGTCCTGCTTTTGTTCGCTGACACATGGTCTGGTACTAGTGAGCCACCATCGATCATGAGGTTGAGAGCAACTCCTTAACAGGAAGCAGGGCAACAAAATCAAAGCAACCTGGCTTCCTGTCTGACCTTGAACCAGAGCCACCTACTTGCCTTGGAATTCCCAACTGCCTCTGGCCAATAATGTGTGAAAGAAATAAATTCTGATCTTACTTAAGGCACTGTAGTGTTGGGTTATAAGATCTTGACTTGTATTCTAACCAGCACAGCTACTAGTCTAAAGGTTTTTCTCTAGACTTCAAGTATTGCATAGTGACAGGAAGAGTTAGCATGCCTTCGAGTGTTATTTGCTTGCAACATTACATCAGGCTCTATCCCTATTTGTCTCCTGAGTGCTTTAGTGATGGGTTCCCCTGGATATACTCTCCTTTTGTCAGCCTGAAATGCTTATGTATGGAATTGGCCGTCCACAGGAGGAAGCCGACCGTTCCTTCTGTACGAATGCATTCTGCTATTATACGACAGTTATATTCTTTTCTTCTATTGTGAAGCACTGTTGATAAATCTCAAAATGGAGGGGGAAATGCCATCAACTTTCCTTCCTCCAGTAATTCAGACTTGCACTCAGAACGCTGCTTGGCAGAATGTGATTTGTGCAGTGATTGGCCCTGTGTCATGGCACTGTCCCTAAGCTGAGCTTGTTCTAAAGCTAAGCTCAGCCAGTTGTGCTGGATTTTGGTCTTGGAGCTTAAAGTTTTACTGGAACCAGTATCCGGGCCTTTGTTTAAATTTCTTCTCAACAGGCTCAGATACATTTAAAAATAGAACTTAACCCAATGTGTCTCACTAGAAAAGAAGTAAGAAGGGTAAAGAACACTAGTTTAACATTCTTAAGCTTATAAAATCTGCAACTACTAAAAACCGCACTACCTTGGTCTTTTAAAACTCAACCTAATGTTTGTCCCAGTGAATTCTTTTATAGCTGCTCCTTAAAAGCAAATACTAACAACCTGCCATAGGGTTGTTTCTGAATTGTGTTCACTGAAAAACTGAACACACATTTTCAAAGCTGGCCACTGTTTTCCAAAAAGTCTTTTAAGGAAGTAGTTTAATTTATGCATAACTGAAACTTAGAGAAGGGTGTATTTATTTACATAGTTTGGGATTCCCAAATTACTTAACAGTATTTAAAGCCAGAGAAATGATTTTGTGTGAAGAGAACACACAATGAAGAAAAACCAAAGCTTTCTTCGTGTCTTCTTTCTGGATTTCAGGAGGACCACTTCACGGTGGCAGATGACAAAGTAACACTCTCTGAGGTCTACACATAAGATCGTCAAAGCATAGTCATATTTATATTTGAAGGGCTGAGACTAACCAATCACAGAAAAGTGGATTGGAATGGATGCAATATATAGGAAGATGAGGAGGCATCCTTTCAAAGATGGGGTGCCCAATTGTTCCCCTTGTTTATCTGTCATGGAAAAGGAAGGCTATGAAGAAGACAGCCATGCTGAGGGCCCCTGAGAATCCTATTTCATTGTTCTTCTTTCTACATTTAACCAAACATATTCTTCTTTTATAACATAACATTACTCTGAGCTACTTTAATCATCTAAATTTTCTTAATTCCTAGCGAAGGAAAATACCTTGAAATAGAATGGGGAAAATGAGAATGCAGCATTTTATCTCTTTCATTTTACAGGGGACTTGGTAGGAGTGATGGAGAGTAAAACCTACATGGTATTTTAAAAGAGGTTTTGCACAACAGAGGACAACTTGGGGAGACTCAGCAGAGGGTGTTGTGAAGATGGCAGATCCATGGTCAAAAAGGAGACCAGAAGGCAGCAAAGACAAGCTCCCTCTTCCTCCCTCTTACTCAAGTAAAATTTGCTAGGTTTCTGGTGGAGTCAGAGGTTCAACGATCTCTGGCTGTGCCTGTTACCATAAAATTCCTTCACCCCAGCATCAGCTATTTAAAGAACACACATGTAGGGACGCCTGGGTGGCTCAGTTGGGTAAGTATCTGCCTTCGGCTCAGGTCATGATCTCAGGGTCCAGGGATGGAGTCCTGCATCTGCCTCCCTGCTCAGGGGAGAGTCTGCTTCTCCCTCTGCCTGTCGCTCCCCCAGCTTGTGCTTTCTCTCTCTCTCTCTGTCTGACAAATGAATAAATAAAATCTTTTAAAAAAATGTTAAAAAAACATACATGTAAAAACACAGAAAAAAATATCAAGAAAAGAGTTTATGTTTGAATTATGAAAGCAGGGTGAAAAACAGATTAATAAGACATACCAGATGCTGGTTACATACAGGTTGGTTGTTGATATTAGAAATGCAAATTTGCTGGGCGCCTGGGTGGCTCAGTTGGTTAAGCGACTGCCTTCGGCTCAGGTCATGATCCTGGAGTCCTGGGATCGAGTCCCGCATCGGGCTCCCTGCTCGGCAGGGAGCCTGCTTCTCCCTCTGACCCTCCTCCCTCTCATGCTCTCTGTCTCTCATTCTCTCTCTCTCAAATAAATAAATAAAATCTTTAAAAAAAAAAAGAAATGCAAATTTGTTGAATGAAAAAAAATCGAATGAGGGGGCGCCTGGGTGGCTCAGTTGTTTAGCGTCTGCCTTCGGCTCAGGTCATGATCCCAGGGTCCTGGGATCGAGCCCCACGTGGGGCTCCCTGCTTAGGGGGAAACCTGCTTCTCCCCCTCCCACTCCCCCTGCTTGTGTTCCCTCCCTCGCTGTGTCTCTCTCTGTCAAATAAATAAATAAAATCTTTAAAAAAATAATTGAATGGAAGCATCTTTTCCTGTAAACTTAGTGTAATTATGGAGGGTTCATCTTTATAAAATGAGCAAATCAAGTGAATAACATCATAACTTGACTGAAATATCCAGGAACTATCACTGAAGTGCAAGTCAGTTTATGTAGACTTACCCTATTTAAATAACCCCTTTGATGCTTCCTTTGCTTTAAATGTGAGATCAGTCATTCCATCAAGCCATGCATTGTTTTGGAGTTTCTCAATCCTATTCTGTATACTAAAGGATTTACATGCAAATAACTGGTAGGCATCTGTGCTTAGAAAACTCCTCTCTTCTTACAACATAAAATGTTACTAATAAGTAAAAGTCTGACATGAGTTGTTTTTTTTTTTAGATTTGTTTATTTATTTTAGAGAGAGAGAGACTGTGTGTGGTGGGGAGGGGCAGAAGGAGAGGGAGAGAGAGTCCTAAGCAGACTCCGTGCTGAGCGCAGAGCCCAACGCGGGGTTTGATCCCAGGACCCTAAGATTACAACCTGAGCCAAAACCAAGAGTCAGACGCCTAACTGACTACACCACCCAGGCACCTCTGATATGAGTTTTATGTACAAATAAGACCAAACCATTTGAGAGATGATCATCCACCTCTCTGTTGGTGACAATCTCTCAGCCTTGGGCAAGAACATGATCAACATCATCAAATATTTACTCAGTACCACAGGAATGCTGTTTCTGCACTGCGCCCCATGCCTGCTCTCTTCTGGTGCTTTAAATAGAGTTGAAACTTCAGTCCCTCAAGGAAAATTGTAAGAAATCATTTGTGAACCATGCTCTAAAAATTGGTATTTTTATGTACTTACATCTGTCATGTAACTCACTTATACTGGAGCCAAATTCCAAAAATCTAAATTTTTTAAAACACCAAGATTAAGGTAGACTTGATCTTTGAAACTAAATATCAGGTGACTGAAAACTTTCAGCCTATGATTTTTTTTTTTTTTTGGAGTAGGTTGGGGATGAGGAAAGCAGTCAGGGCTCTGCATAGACTATCTCTATTATCAGTTTTATACATATTCATATAATATATACACTTTACACATATATAAATATATATAATACATTTAATCTTTAGATGATTGTATTATGGATACTGTTTCAGATCTTTAATTTGGGGGGTATTCTTAATAAATAGTTTTATTCTCATTTCATTTTCCTGATTGTATGAAATTATACATCTTTACCAGGCTCAGTGAAATCCTAATACTTGGGTCTTTTCTTCATAAGAATGGTTTATTTCAGTATTATTCTTTCCTCTCTGGCTGTGAGATCTACATTGGTGGCTCAGAAGGGTTGGTTTAACCATAACAGTATGGGTCTGACTGGAAAGAACATCTGCCTTCAGAAACAGCGCCATCTCTGAGAAGCAGACCTGTAGCAGGGCCTGGTGGGAAATCCAGGTAAGCAGAACACATAATCTAGAGTAGTGTTCCTAAAACTTGAGGGTTCACAAAAACCACTAGGATAGCTTGTTAGAGACATAGAGTCTTGGACCCTACAGCCAGAGGTCCTGATTCAGTGGGGTTGGGTGGCTCAAAATAAATGATATTTTTAACAGTACTCCTGAGTGATTCTGCTGCAGGTGGTCTGTGGGCCACACTTTGAGAAATACGGACCTAGTGGATTGCAACATTGGTAACAGATGATAGTCGGGGATGGCAACTGGCAACAGGAATGTTGCCTCCTGGGAATGGGATGTTGTGGAAGATGGATAGAGCCTCGGCTGAGGAATTCAGATACAGAAAATATTCTTCTGAGAGCTGAACTGGCAAAAGCAGTGGTAGGGAGGAAAGTCCCAAAGATCCCATTTCCCCAGCTGAGACAAGTCTCTAGCCCTTGGAATGAGGAATATTAAGAACAAGACAGTGCTGTATCCAGGACGACAGGGCCCTAGGCCCAGGGAACAAGGCACCCATCTGACCCAGGGTGTCAACTGGAGCCTGGGACTCGGTGTAAAAAAGAACCCTTGTTATGGGTTGAACTGTGTCCCTTAAAAAGATATATTAAAGTCTTAATCCCTACTACCTGAGATTGTGACCTTTTTTGGAAATAAAGTCTTCATAGAAGTAATCAACTTAAAAAGAAGTCATTAGGGTGGGCTTTAATCCAATGTAACTGGTGTTTTTATAAAGGGGAAATTTGGATGCAGAGACAGACACACCCAGAGGGAAGGTGATGTGAAGATAGACAGGGAAAAGACGTCTATGTGACTAGAGCAGTGTACCTACAAGCTAGGGATTGCTGGCACATGCCAGAAGCTAGAAGAGTCAAGCAAGTTCTCTGATAGAGGCGTCAAAGGAAGCATGACCCTGCCAACATCCTGATTTCAAACTTCTAGCCTCTATACCTGTGAAGTAATACATTTTTGTTGTTTTAAGCCAACTGGTTTATGATACAGACCCTAGAAAATGAATACAACCCTCATACTTCCCATCCCTTTTGCCACTACCCTGGCTCCAGCCACATGACCGTCTGTAGCCTGGGCGAAGCCCTCCTCTCTAGCTTTGCTTCTTTCTTCTTCATTCTCCACCCTGTGGCTAGAAGAGTCTTTCTAAACACAAACTGATCAGTTCATTTGCTTGCTTAAAACACATTGGCTTTCCATTTCTTTTGGGATAGAGTCCAAACCCCACGACTGTTGCATCTAGCCCTGCCCATTTCCCCATCTTCGTTTCTTGTAATTTACCTTGTTTCCCTTACCCTTCACCTATTCACATTCTACCCTCCCAAATTAAGAGTTCTTAGACTAAGTCCTATTTTATTTCCTCCTGGCCTTTGTAGATACTGAATCCTCTGCTTAGGACTCTATCCCCTACCTCTCTTGCTTACCTAGGTCATATCACGCTTTAGGTCTCATCTTGAATGTCATTTCTGTGAACCTTGGTTCAATGTCCATCTTGAGTGTTCACAGCACTACTTAGCGCCCCCATGAGAGCACTTGTAGTACTGGGTTGTCACTGACTGCTTACCTGTTGGTGTTTGACCCACTAAATGTAAGTTCTTTGTGGGCAGGGATCAGACAAATGCTAGCTCCAGAATTTCCATAAGAGATTTGAGTGACAATCTGATTATGAGAAGGGCTAGGAATTTATTTGGGGTAGGGAGGGCTAAAGGAGATGGTGGGGTATCTAAAACTTCCCTAAACTATTCCTTATATTGCCTTTGGCAGGTATCATGCCTGTCTTGTTCACTATGTGTCTGGCACATAATAGGTACTCAAAAATGTTGAATGACTGATTGAATATGTGGGAAGTTCCCTGACCAATTCTTGTGCCCAGGTCAGAGCCAGATGCACTGAATCTCAAATGGGACTAGAATATATATATATATGTACACACATATATATGTATATATATATATAATTTTTTTTACAATTTTTTAAAGTAGTCTCCACACCCAACCTGGGGCTTGAACTCATGACCCTGAGATCAAGAGTTGCATGTTCTAAGGCAGGGGATCATAGGGGAAGAGAGAAAAAAATGAAACAAGATCAAACTGGAGAGGGAGACAAACCTTAAGAGACTCTTAATCTTAGGAAACAAACTGAGGATTGCTGGTGGGGAGGGGGTGGGGGGGATGGGGTAAGTGGGTGATGGACATTGGGGAGGGTATGTGTTATAATGAGAACTGGGTATTATATAAGACTGATGAATCACAGACCTCTACCCCTGAAACAAATAATACATTATATGTTAATTAACTGAATTTAAGTTAAAAAAATAATCAATTTTAAAAAAAGTGTTGCACGTTCTACTGACTGAGCCAGCCAGGTGCCCTGGGACTAGAAAATCTTAAAAACCTTCCTGCCTAAGGTCAGGATTGGTTGTGGGTGGTGAAAGCAGTTGGAAGAGTAGAGTTGCAGGAACTGGGGGCCAGGCTAAGCTCCTTTCTGAGAAAGGCTGACTAGTCATTCATCATCACTTCCTCCAGCTTGATCCTTCCTGTGCTCATCGAAAGTTCAGCTCTCATTATTGACTCTTCACCAGCTGCTTCCTTCTTCTGCAGCAAAATAAGAGGGCACCATTTCTCCAAGATGGATGGTCTACATAAAAACGATTTTATTGATTTTGAAAGACGCCACGTAGTAGTCACCCTCTCCTGGGCTTATTGAATGGACACGGCCATTCAGGCTCCCATGAAATGGTGTCTCTTTAGGGAATGGTAACAGTTCCATTACAAAGGGACATTAAAATGGAAAGGAATAGGAAGAGAGAAGAAACATAACTGAATGTTGGACAGTGAACTTTGGAGGAGGAATTTACATCGAGCATGAAGAAACCTAGGAAGAATCCTGACAATCATATTGTTAGATGGCCAATGGCTATTTATCAAGTATCTTCAAGGAGTATTGTTCTAGAAGCTAAGGAGGACATGGAAAGGGGCAAGAACTTCCACAGGTGCATTGTGGGTATATTAATGGAGTATATACAATAGGAACATTTGTGTGTAGCTAACATATTTGGAAGAGGACTGGAACAGAGGAAGAGTCCAGCAGCCATGCAGCGTTTTAACTTCCCTGCCTTTATCTTTTCCAATGGAATTGTAGGCTGCGCTCTAGGCCCAACTGGTTCCATTTCAAGTACCAGTGAAGAGGGATAATAGCCCAGAATGACAGTAGTTGGTGCTGAGAAGAATCCTGAGAGTACACCTAGGCTCACTGAGAAAACAGTGCCAGATCGGTTAGTGATGGCTGCCAGTTAATGAGCAGGGAAAGGAGCAAGAACAAAGGCACCATGTATTTGCAGTTTTTCCTGTTCTAGATCATTGGCAGATATCTGAGTATCCTCTGGGACTTTCAGTTCCTAAGTACTACCTAACTGTAAGCTGGAAGTTTGATCTTCCAGAAATTCTTTTGATGAGATGGTAGATTGTGTCTTCTAGGTTGAAAAATAAGAGATTCAATTAAAAATGCACAGATATTTATCCTACTTCAGTAAGACTGCTCATTAATAATCAAAGAAACTGAAACAAGCAAAATACTCTTTTTAAAACCTATTAAATATTAAAGATGAAAGCAAAAAGAAAATTCAGGGAAATGTACACTCCCATCCAATACTGAACTGAGCACAATTTGGTACAACCCTTCTGGAAAGCCATTAGGTAATATATATCAAGAGCCCAGAATGTTCATATCCTTTTACTCAGTGATTTTAATACCCCAAATTTATCTTAATCATATAATCAATTAGCTACAAGGATTCATGTTTAAAGATATTTAATACAGCATGTTTTTTGGTGACAAAAAGTTGAAAATAACCCAAATATCTAACAATATGGGATTGATTAAATAAATAATGTTAAGTGCTTTTAATAGAATAAAATGGGAGCCATGAAAAATCCTCAAAAATTATTTTTAAAAATATTGATATTTTCTATTCAGCGAACATTGCAGGCTTATATATAATCTTATATATATGCCTTGCATATATACCTTGTATATATATAAGACTATATATAATTGTCTGATTGTAATTTACTAAAAACATTTTTTCTCTTTAATGGTGTATGTCTTCAGAGTGCGCCACAGCACATAGACACGTAAGACTGAAAGGAGGTACACCCAATGTCAACAGCTATGATTTCTGGATTCATGAGTGAATTTTAATTATTTTTATTTTTCTGTACTTTCCAATATTTTTCACATTGAAATGTAAATGAAGGAAAGAAAATAATTGCTTCTTAAAAATTCACCCATTCTCTTAACTCTTGGTGGTCTAGCGTATCTACCAGTCTCCAGCTAGGACTGAACAGAATTTTTTATCAGTTTGTTACTTCAGTATGTATCATACAAAACATACTACAAGTGATCCTCTTTCCCCCTTTTTTATATGCAAAGAGATTAAACACTGGAGGGAAACAAGGGGCACAGATAATTAGGGTAAAACCAGGCTGCAAGTCATTGGCAAGACCTTAAAGAAATTTCGAGGCTCCAGTTTCCTAGTCCCAAACTTAAATCCTAAAGAAAGTTCGAGGCTCCAGTTTCCTAATCCCAAACTTAAAACACACTCTGTTCCATTGTTCAAGCCCATTTGTCTGTTACATGCCCTCTAATCAGTTTGGACTCAGTCTTTGCAGAATTAGATCGTGAATGAAAAATTGTTTTTTTTTTTCCCTTTGTCTCAGCAGCTGTGGTTGAAGTGTTCTCCTCTGAGGCCTCCAAGCTAAATGACTTTCCAACTTCAAAGAGCCCCTCCTATTTTCTGTGACTGTGGGATGTTTACAGCTGGACATACTTCATGTAGCCATTCTTTCCCAGTCAACTTCAATGTTAACTTTGTTAACGTGTTAATGTTGGCCCGTTATATATTAATCATTGGCCTTTGTAATTTGCAGGTAACAAATACTTGGAGTTCTAGATATTGTAAGATTGTTATCTTACCAGTTACACAAGTGAAAATGACAAGACAAGGACTTCTTTTTTCTTATTTTAATCCAAATAATGCAATTGATTCCATCAAATTGGTAGAGTGGGGAGGGTTATGGGAAAAAAGGCAGCCTACTTGTGGTGTAACAAAGAAGGAAAGAACAGGCCTAGAAGCACAGAAATCTGTCCATTCTTTGTCTGATTTAATCTCTGACTTGCCCATAACTCAAGTCGTTTTTTTTCACTTTCTCAGAAACCCAGTGTCTCAACTGTAAAACAGAATAATTTATGCCATTCACATAAAACACTGGGCTGGGGTAGGCGGCCCACTCAAAGTGGAGATTAGTTCAAAGTGACACAAATACCTTACAAGTTCCATTAGCTTCTTAAAGAAGTGTATCAAATAGTAAGTAAGATGTTACTCAATTACTTCAATATTTGAATAAAGATAATACAAAAATATCTTGTATAGAACTTGTTTACAAAGCAATATGGTAAAGTAAAAATGTATTCTCCATTAGATTTGTCAAATACTAGGTTCTAAAAAGCCTCTTCAGGTATTTAATATATTAAGTAACATTTAATATAAGCAGTGGGGGTATATTTTATGTGAATTTGAATTATCTATATTAAAATAGTATAATATAAAAATTAAAAAGTTTTCTTTAATGTACAGAAATTGAGAGGAGAAGCCACAAATTAAAAACATGTCACAAATAGCATGATTTCAAAATTGGTGGGCCCAGTGGATCACTGATTTGTTGCCTGGTACATGATAGTTTCCTGTTAGCCATTTAGGTAAATGAAAATACATGCTCTGTCTCACCAGGTTTAGTCCTGAATCATACTAGTCTTGAAATAAATGTGAGTCCTGAATTAACCAAAATCTCTGGGCATCTATCCTTTATATAACATGCTTCTGTTTTCCTTACATAAAAACATTTATGAGAGGGCGCCTGAGTGGCTCAGTCGGTAAAGCATCTGCTTTCGGCTCAGGTCATGATCCCAGGATCCTGGGATCATGTCCCCCACTGGGCCCCCTGCTCAGTGGGGAGTCTGCTTCTCCCTCTGCCCCTCCCCCGCTCCCCGGCTTCTGTGTGTGCGCTCTCTCTCTCTCATGCATGGGTGCAAAAATAAATAAAACCTTAAAAAAATTATGAGATGTCAAGCATTTACTATCTTGAAGGTCTCTCATTTTGACTTTGAATTTAAATAGAAAATTAGATCAAGTGATGCTGGTGTTTTGAATCTAGTTAAACACCTAGTTTTGAATTTATAGGCATACCAGATGCCTGGCATATACTTTTTTAAAGCCAGACCAAGACTCCTTAAACCTTCTTCCATCAGGAAAGTAGTCTATTCCTAATTCCAAATAGGCTTTGATGACTCAAATGACACTGACTTCCCCCGCTCGATTTGCATGGTGCTAATAGCTTTCTAAGGGCTAAATCTGAAGATTTATATTTGGACCTCTTTTGCTTGGCTTCTCTGTATCATTTCCTTACTGAAACCCTTCCCATGGTTCTCCTACCACTCAGTGCTCAGCTTCTGGGTGTTTTCTGCTTGTTCCTCTTTTTCTGCCCCTGTCATAAATACTGGTGTTTCACAGGTTCCAGCATGTGGTCCCTTTCTCTTCTAACTCTATAGACGCTCCCTGGGTGGTTTTACTGTTCTCTTGACTTTAACCTCTATGCATATAGTCACGACCCCTACCTATGACTGTCTTTTGCTCTGCATGAATAACCTTAGGCACCCAAACAGAATTCATTATCCCCGCTGTCCTCATTAATCCATTCTTGGCCTTCGTATCTCCCTCTTTCCCCTCTTCCATCAATGTCATCACTCAAGCTCCATGCTAGAGGACAGAGTTATCCTCAATAATTCCTTCGCCCATAACCCTCACTATCCCACTTCTTGTCCATTGTTACTAATTCTACCATAAAACTATATATTAACTTGCTCCCTTGTCTCCATCTCCACAGCAACTATGTAAGTGGAAGTCTTCCTCATGTCTTGCTTGGACTACTGCAATAGCATCCTGAACTGTTTCCCCACCACCAGTCTCTTCCCCACGTACGTCATCCCCCACTCCAGTGCCAGGGTGAGCTTTCTAGAAACAAGGCTGATCATACTTTAAAACGTCCATTGGTTCTCTGATCAATAGAAGCAGTTGACTGAATGAACAATGGAATTCTTTAATAGAATGTTAACATTGCATAATGGTTAAGCGTCCAGATTTAGGAGTCTGGCATAGTTTGACTCGGGAGTTTTTTATGATCTGAGTGACCCTGGGCAATGTCTCTAGGCCTTAGTTTAGGCACTGTCTAACCAAATGAGTTTCAGAAGTAAAAGATAATTTTCCAAATGAATGAAATTAATTGAAATCTGCAATAACTCTGGTTGCACGAACACCCATGCAGTATGTACCCACTTCCAGAAGGTTGGTCAAGATTAGAAATGCTCATATATTAGGTTGTATCCTCTAAAAGGACTTAGCTATTTCTCGAGGGTTACACTTGAGATACTAGCTCATCTTTCTTTATTTCACTCACAAATAAATTTCTTATACGTAGCTCTGCAGTCATAAATCATTCTGAGTATCTGAGGCCTGGACTCCCCAGAGCTGTAGATCATCACCTGAACATTACTCTCAAATCTCTGGGTGCCACTCTGCATACTCCAACTCTGCATTACTCTGGTCTCGTCTTTGATGTCTAGAATTTGGTGTCTCCACATGTATATCCTCAATGATTCCTTATTTTCATTTTTGGAGAGAGATTTCTCGGTGAGGACCAGTTACATTTCTTTTCCAGGGATTTTTATTCACAAGATATTGTGAGGCACCCAGCGTTCTGGCACCATCTTTCAATGAACTTAAATTACAATCATTAAGCAGCAGAGCTAGAGGAGGTCTTAAGAGACTATCTGATCCGGCCCTCTGGCCTTCAGCAGTATTTCTACCACTCCAGTGAATTTGGACCCAATTCTGGAAACACAGAAAAACAAAACCCCAAACCTGAGGAGCCACTAAAGTATAGTACAGAAACTTGTCGCTGAGAGAATGATACAAGGAGCCACCCCTGCAGTGTGGAGAATCCCATAAAGCGTGTCAGGCAAAGTCACAATAGGCCTGGCCAGGAGGCCAGTTTTCAGAGGGGTTCTCTGCTCTGCACGGGTTCTCTGCTCAGCCCCGCAGGCTGGTGCGTAGCTCTGTTCCCTCCTACTGGTGCTGCGTCAACACAGAACCCACCCCGTGAGTAATCCCTCATTGACAGAGTTGGGCCGAAAGATTGTGAGGGGATGAGAATGTCAGTGATCATAGCCAATATTCTTGAATTAGAACCAGACAACTTTAAAAATTCATTGGTCTTAAAGAGATGACGTGTCTAAATAATTTAGTCACCACGGATGAAAAATTGTCCTAAATTCATTCCGTAGGGCCCTGGTTATTCAAGTCTTCTTTCTGCCTCTGTCCTAAAATAATGTTCTTTTGAGTAATCATTTATTTACTCCAAAAGGATTATGAAAGTGAATTTATAAGGAAATGGCAAGGGACTATCTGATCCGGCCCTCTTGTTCCTTTTGTCATATTTGTATATGTACAGACATATAATGCCTGATGTACAAGAAAGTCACAAAGTTTCTTCTTCCTTAGTGTTCCTCTTACACCGTTTGGAGGACAAGATACTGTGGCTTCTGTGGGATGATTGAAGGGCGGCAGGACTCCAGTTGTCAGGGTGGGGCCCTTGTCATCATGGGTTTCTTCTTCCAGAGCTTAAAGTGTTCGTCTCTCTGTCTTTTATCCACCATGGGAAGGTGTGTGTGTGTGTATGAATAATGGGGGAAATGCTTATCACTCCTATGAGCAGCATCATATGCCATAATTGGTCTTTGGAAACCTCACTGTTTAATTAGTATCAAAGAAATGACAAGCAATTCTGGGCTATTTTTATAAGAAAACACAGCTTTATGGGAGATTACAGGTTATTTTTTTCTCCTCGATTAAAATTTATGGTGAGAATGGAAATGTACCCTAAATTTGCTGAATCCAAAACCTGCCATCAAAACTCTTTCTACATGGGACATGTTATCTGACTTTATTAAGACCTCCTCTCTACTGACTGATTTGTGTTATCCTTATCTGTGAGACCCTGTGTCTCTACTTCTCTTCCCAATCTAGTTTGGATTTTACTGCCAATCATTCTAATCCTCCCTTGTGGACTCCCTTGCCAGTTTTGTCTTTGTTTGCGCCCTAAATGGATCAGTGGTTCCTAACTGGGAGCTGCACATCACTGGGGAACTTCCTCTACACAGAAGTGCCCAGAGTAGCCTTCAGGTTTATGGAGCCTGGGAGGGAGTCTACACATGTGTGTGAGGGTTTCCAAACAATTCCAAAGTGATTTAGTGATTTCTGACACAAACCCTGGTGAAGAACCACTGCTCCCACCTAAACCCTATGCCGCCTCATCTCGCCGTCTCCTCTGTGACCGCCCCTGCAGCTGAAGAGAGCTGGCTAAACGCCGCACGGTACACTGATGGTTATCACTGCAGTTCCGTGCTCACCAGTC
Source organism: Phoca vitulina (assembly GCF_004348235.1). Classification (NCBI taxonomy): domain Eukaryota; kingdom Metazoa; phylum Chordata; class Mammalia; order Carnivora; family Phocidae; genus Phoca; species Phoca vitulina. Next base: position 31,890,950 of record NW_022589710.1, on the reverse strand, counting down.
TCAGGTGGGCGCTCAACACTGCTCGTGCACCCTACCATGTTTCTTTACTTGACTGACCCACCAGCTCTCCACCATTACCATTTCAAATTGTCCATGCTCTTGGCCTTCTCTTCTCCGCTCCCCCTCGCAGTTTCAGCAGATGGTTTTGCCTCTGATGTGGGAAATTCACAATTTATTTGCAATGAAATATACAAACTTACTTGTATCTGGACCCTTCTCTTGTCCTCTCCTGTTGCAGTGGGGGAGGAACTTCTACCTAGGGCTAACCTTTCCCTTGTTCTCTGGATCTCATGCATTCCCACCTGCCCTAAGAGTCAGGAGGTTGAATCCAACCAATATAGTTTTTACTAAGTATCTTGACCTCTCAGAGTGTTTTACCCACTTGGCCATTCTGTCCTTCTGGAGCCACCCTTTTCTCTTGGCCTTTATGATGGTATACACTCTTTGTTTCTTTTGTACTCCGTCCCCCAAGTCTTCTTCACTGGTTTTTCCTACCTAACCTTTAAATGTTAGTTTCTCAGAACTATACCTCACCATTTTATGTTCCATTCACCATTTTCTTCAAATCTCCATCTTTGTACTTTGAATTATAATGTGTGTGTGTGTTCAGTTATAGGAACTTGGGTGTGCAAAAATATAACTTTTAACATTTCTCATAATTTCATTTCTGCAGATGGTGGTAACCCAATCACTTGGACGCAGGGTTTCTCAAACTCAATACTGTTCACATCTTGGGCAAGGACAATTCTTTGTTGGGGGGCCTGCCCTGTGCCTTGTACGATGTTTAGTGCCTCCCTGGCCTCTGCTGACCTGATGCCATCAGCCACTTCCCCACCCCCATTGTACCACACAAAACATTTCTCTAGACTTTTGCAAATGTCCCTGGTCAAGAACCACCACATTCAGCTTAAGCTCAGTCTCTTTAGGGGTACATAGACATTTCCTTGTTTCACCTCTTCCCTGTTGTCCTTGCCATCTACCCCAGGAGTGGTCAGAGGCTGTGGGGGATTTGTGTTTAATCTTGGCATTGAAAGAGAAAGCTTTGGGCTACAATCACTTCTCTGCTGGCATCCACTGTTGACAGTAACTCAAAGCCTGTTCACACAACAGGCTCGCCTCAGGGCAACCACTCTGCTGGGTTCAGCTTCCTCCCCTGTTGACACAGTTCCTGACTCAACTCTGGCCGGTGGCTGCTGCCGAGCTCGTGAGAGTCAGGTCTCCCGTCACGTGTCCGAGTCTGGCTGCCCTCCCTGGAGCTCTCCTGCGGGACCCCCTCCCTCCTCTGCAGGCTGGCACCGCAGCCAGGGCCTGGATCACTCAGGGCCGCCTGCTCGTGCTACAGGGGCAGGGGGCTCAAAGTAGGGTCTGTGTGAAGCAGGTCTGCCTCACTTCCTTTCTCTCAGCACCTGCTCCGTATTTCCCATTTTACTATGGCCACGCCCCACTGGCGTGGGGCGCCCCGGAAGGCCATTTCCTTCCAGCATTTCAGACAGGATGCTGGGCACCCGTCCCCTCCAGTCGCATCTTCCCTCATCTTCCTGGGGCTTGCCATCACCACCCCCTAAGAATTTGGACCCAGAGGTGGCAGCGCCAGGGCCCTTCTACAGAGACACACATCACTCACTCCCTTTCAGTCCCTCTACCCTCCTGTCTCTCCAGCCCCTTCCCGCCAGTGTTCTCTCTTTTCTCTCTGTGTTTCATGAAAACTACTTTTGCAATCAGACACTGCACTTTATCATATAAATGCTATGTCCTGAGCACTTCATGTTTTTTCCTTTCTGGAGTTCAGGAAAACTTTCTTTTTTCCCTCCTGAAACCTGCTTCCACCATAGGTTTAAATACCTATTTGGGGGGTGCCTGGGTGGCTTAGTCAGTTAAGCATTTGCCTTCTGCTCAGGCCATGATCCCAGGAGACTCAGGTCATGATGATCCCAGGGTCCTGGGATGGAGCCCCGTGTCATACTCCCTGCTCAGCAGGGAGCCTTCTTCTCCCTCTGCTCCTCCCCCTGCTAGTGCTCTCTCTGTCTGTCTGTCTGTCTCTCAAATAAATAAATAAATAACCTATTGTGGAATTCAATATAGACTTTTAACCCTACTATTTGATTCTTTCTTTTCTTCTTTGCATTTTTGGTGTCTTTTCTTCCCTGGGGCAATAAGCCTCAGCCTTAAGATTCAGCATACATGATAGAAGGAGAATAAAAATAAGTTATCAAGAAGGAAAGATATAGAATATTATTCCCACTACCTGTGTCTGATCATTTAACTTTTGCACTTTACTTTGCAAAAGCCTTTTTGCAGGGCTCACTGAACATTTCATTTCTATCAGAGCTTCATCTCCTTGGAAGTAGAAAGTAAAGCTACCTGTTGCTGACCTTGAAGGGGAATTAGAGATATGGGGTCACAGAGAGCTAACGACTATTGTCTTCTTCCACACTTTGCAGTGGATCATGCCACAAGCAGTTTGAGTTATCAGAAATCAATTTTAAGAGGTACCACTGGTATAGATCCTTCAGCCTCTGTGCACATAACCAAGAAAAGATTTGAAGGGAGTGTAAAATGTGTATATATGTGCTTAAAAAGTTATTGGCAATGCCCGGTTCTTTCACTGCCAGTAACAGTCATTCATTTTTTCCCTATAATTCTATTCAGCTTCATTCTGGACTGATTCAAATAGGAAGCCGACATGATGTCTACCAAAAATCATTTTAATCTTCAAGGTCCATAAAACGATATGACACTCATATAACTCACTTTCCTGGAATGAAGGTTATAGCAACTAAAGTGCCTCCAATTTTGTTTTTGGAAACTGGTTCATGCATTTTACATTGAATTAAGCCTAGTTTCTTTCTGTGACAGTTGGAGAGGTTTGTTTTTTTTTTTTTAATCTGAGCCAGTGGTGAAGAATTCTGATCTATGTTTTTGCTTTGAAGAGACCATCGACTTTATTAATAAAACAAACACTGAAACAGATTTCATTTCCTTGAGAAGCATAGTCTCTGCTTGATGAACTGAGACAAAATGAATTGTGAGAAATTTTATATTACAAGCCAACATGGGAGCCAAGGGACTGGTCTTGAAGAGTGACAATTACATAATGTCACAAGAGTGACATTACATTCCAGAGTCACAAATCCTTCATGACCCCTGCCTGCAAGTGCTTCTGAATGGAATTTCTAAACCCTTGCAGATCCATATGCAACCTTTCAAGATAATCTATACCTCAGCTGGTTCCTAAACCTCAAAATGACAGCCCACAGACAAAAGCATAATTTAGAAAAGAAGCTCCCATAAAAATACAAAGATGAAATATAGGTTGAAAATGGTGTATAATTACTGGTACGTTGCTGATCATTACTGGTGCATTGAGTATGCTCTGATTAAAGAGATAATAAATCTTCAAGGAATTAAATAATTCTTAAAAGGCAAAGTGACAGTTAATGATGATTTCTATGTCCCACCAGAAAAAAAACTAGAAAGTACATTTATGTGGGAGGTAATTTTTTTAGTTTCTCGAAAGACAGCATAAACACTATCATTTTTGCTTTGAATGTGGAGATCTAATAACAGGTAAATCTTTGGTAAACCCCTGGCAGTCTGGAATTGGCTCAGAAAAAACAGAGAGGAGAATTCAGAAAAGCCACAAGGATGAGAGCCATGGGCTGATAGATTAAAACCCCAAAGCATAACTGCTTAAGAGGTTTCTGTGCAAACCTCAAACCACTTCTGCTAACTGACTGACCCTCAGCATGTCCTACCGATTGATCACCTCTCCCCCGTCTGGTGACTTCTTTTAAAGCTATTATTGTTTTTGGTTTGTATTTCTTGTTTCCCCCAACTTTTTGCTTTGAAAACTTTCACATCTACAAAAGTGTTTAGAGAATAGTAGGATAAATCCTCTTGTATCCTTCACCTGGATTCAGTAATTGTTAACATGTTGTCACATTTGTGATACATTTGTTTGCTCTTTGTATACATCTCTCCCACCCATTTGCAAGTTGTAGTATCTCCTAAGAGCAAGAACATTCTCCCATATTAACCACAACACCATTATCACACTGGGAAATTTAACATGGTTTTAAAAACACCATGTAATTACACTGAATATACTCACATTTCCCAAATGGTTTCCAAAACGTCCTTTATAGCATTTTTTTTTTCTGACCTAGGTCCAGTCAAGAATCATGTCTTTGCACTTCTCCAAAGAAGACATACAAATGGCCAAAAGACACATGAAAAAATGCTCTACAACACTTGCCATCAGGGAAATACAAATCAAAACCACAATGAGAATACCACCTTATACCAGTTAGAATGGCTAAAATCAACAAGACAGGGGACAACAAATGTTGGCAAGGATGTAGAGAAAGGGGAGCCCCTTACACTGTTGGTGGGAATGAAAATTGGCACAGCCACTCTGGAAAACAGTATGGAGGTTCCTCAAGACGTTAAAAATAGAGCTACCCTGCAACCTAGCAATTGCACTCCTGGGTATTTACTCCAAAGATAAAGATGTAGTGAAAAGAAGGGGCATATGCACCCCAATGTTTATAGCATCAAGTGTCCACAATAGCCAAACTTTGGAAGGAGCCAAGATGTCCATCAACTGATGAATGGATAAAGAAGATGTGGTATATACATACAGTGGAATATTACTCAGCTATCAGAAAGGATGAATACCTACCATTTACATCGACATGGATGGAACTGGAGGGTATTATGCTAAAAGAAATAAGTCAATCAGAGAAAGACAATTATCATATGGTTTCACTCATATGTGGAATTTAAGAAACAAAACAGATGAACATAGGGGAAGGGAAGGAAAAATAAAATGAGATAAAAACAGAGAAGAAGGCAAACCATAAGAGACTCAACTACGGAGAACAAACTGAGGGTTGCTGGAGGGGAGGTGGGTGGGAGGATGGGGTAACTGGGTGATGGACATTAAGGAGGGCACTTGCTGGGATGAGCACTGCGTGTTATATGTAATGATGAATCACTAAATTCTACTCCTGAAACCAATACTAAACTATATGTTAAGTATCTTTAATTTAATTTAAAATAAACAAATAAATAAAACCCATAAAGTTTTGTTGAAACAGCTACATCCCTTCCTATTGCATATTATATATGGCTCCTTTCATGCTATAACAACAGAGTTAGGTAGTCGCAAAAGAAAAGTATGACATGCAAAACCTAAAATACTTATATTATTTTTATGTCATAGTATATTATTTATATATAAATATTTGTATTTATATCTGGTCCAGAAAATGTTTGCTGACAACTTGTTCTAGATTTAAGGAGACAAAGGACATAAGACCACCAAAGACGTGATTCTTTTTTTTTTTTAATTCAATTAGCCAACATATAGTACATCATTAGTTTTTGATATAATGTTCAGTGATTCATTAGTTGCGTATAACACCCAGTGCTCATCACATCACATGCCCTCCTTAATGCCCATCACCCAGTTACACCATACACCCACCCACCTCCCCTCCAGTAACCCTCAGTTTCTTTCCCATAGTTACGAGTCACTCATGGTTTGTCTCCCTCTCTGATTTCTTCCCATTCAGTTTTCCCTCTCTTCCCCTATGGTCCTCTGTATTGTTTCTTATATTCCACATATGAGTGAAACCATATGATAATTGTCTTTCTCTGATTGACTTATTTCACTTAGCATAATACCCTCCAGTTCCATCCATGTCGATGTAAATGGTAGGTATTCATCCTTTCTGATAGCTGAGTAATATTCCACTGTATGTATATACCACATCTTCTTTATCCATTCATCAGTTGATGGACATCTTGGCTCTTTCCATAGTTTGACTATTGTGGACATTGTTGCTATGAACATTGGGGTGTATGTGCCCCTTCTTTTCACTACATCTTTATCTTTGGGGTAAATACCCAGGAGTGCAATTGCTGGGTTGTAGGGTAGTTCTATTTTTAAGCTTTTGAGGAACTTCCATATTGTTTTCCAGAGTGGCTGTACCATCTTGCACTCCCACCAACAGTGTAAGATGGTTCCCCTTTCTCTGCATCCTCACCAACATCTGTTGTTTCCTTAGTTGTTACTTTTAGCCATCTGACAGGTGTGAGGTGGTATCTCATTGTGGTTTTGATTTGTATTTCCCTGATGATGAGTGATGTGCATCTTTTCATGTGTCAGCCATTTGGATGTCTTCTTTAGAAAAAGTGTCTATTCATGTCTTCTGTCCATTTCTTAACTGGATTATTTGTTTTCTGGGTGTTGAGTTTGATAAGTTCTTTACGGATTTTGGATACTAACCCTTTATCAGAAATGTAATTTGCAAATATCTTCTCTCATTCCATCAGTTGCCTTTTAGTTTTGTTGATTATTTCCTTTGTTGTGCAAAAAGCTTTTTATCTTGATTAAGTCCCAGTAGTTCATTTTTCTTTTGTTTCCCTTGCCTCTGGAGACCTGTCTAGTAAGAAGTTGCTGCGTCTGAGGTCAAGGAGATTGCTGCCTGTGTTCTCCTCTAGGATTTTGATGGTTTCCTGTCTCACATTTAGGTCTTTCAACCATTTTGAATTTATTTTTGTGTATGGTATAAGAAAGTGGTCCAGTTTCATTCTTCTGCATGTTGCTGTCCAGTTTTAAACACCATTTGTTGAAGAGACTGTTTTTTTTCCATTGGATATTCTTTCCTGCTTCGTTGAAGACTAGTTGACCCTAGAGCTGAGGGTCCATTTCTGGGTTCTCTTCTGTTCCATTGATCTATGTGTCTGTTTTTGTGCCAGTACCATACTGGCTTGATGATTACAGCTTTGTAATAGAGCTTTAAGTCCAGAATCATGATGCTTCCAGCTTTGCTTTTCTTTTTCAACATTCTTTTGGCTCTTTGGGGTCTTTTCTGGTTCCATACAAATTTTGGAATTGTTTGTTCTAGCTCTGTGAAAAATGCTGGTGTTATTTTGATAGGGATTGCATTGAATGTATAGATTACTTTGGGTAGTATAGACATTTTAACAAAATTTGTTCTTCCAATCCATGAGCATGGAATGTTTTTCCATTTCTTTGTATCTTCTTCAATTTCTTTCATAAGTATTCTATAGTTTTCAGCATACAGATCTTTAACTCTTTGGTTAGGTTTATTCCTATGTATCTTATGATTTTTGGTGCAATGATAAATGGGATTGATTCCTTGGTTTCTCTTTCTGTTGCTTCATTATTAGTGTATAGAAATGCAACAGATTTCCATACATTGATTTTATATCCTGCGACTTTGCTGAATTCCTGTATCAGTTCTAGCAATTTTTTGTGTAGTTTTCTGGGTTTTCTACATAGAGTACCATGTTGTCTGCAAACAGTGAAAGTTTGACTTCTTCCTTGGTGATTCAGATGCCTTTTATTTCTTTTTGTTGTCTGGTTGCTGAGGCTAGGACTTTAGTACTATGTTGAACAATAGCGGTAAGAGTGGACATCCCTATAGTGTTCTTGACCCAAGAGGAAGAACTCTCAGTTTTTCCTTTATGGGCTTTATTTAAAAACTTTATTTATGAGATTCCTATAATTTTCACATGCCACAAAATATTTTTTGTTGTTCTTTTTCAACCATTTAAAAATATACAAACCATTCATAGCCCATGGTCAAAAAAAAAAAGAAGGTGGCAGGATTTGGCTCACAGACCATAATTTGCTGACCCCATATCTAGAACAATCCTCTGCCTTTTTTTTTTTAAGTAAACTTTTTCTTGAAGTATATGGAAACCTACACAATTTTAAGTGGACAGCTCAATAATTTTTCACAAAGTGAACACTTTTGTGTAACAACTCAGAATGAGAAATAATTGTGATTTTATTTTATTTAAAAAAAACACTTATTGGTGTCATATATGTTGACCCACAGATGGTTAGGACCAAGTCTATGTGTGAAACTATAGAATACTTCCAGAAATGGAATTGGAAATTCTTCTAGAAATTGAAGTCCTTACCCTCAGTTTACATAGCAAGGAGATCTGCATAATCCAAAAGTCTCCATCTTGATAATTTTTCTGTTGGGCCAGCCCAGCTAATCTTCACATCTGGAGCCATTTCTGAGGGCATGTCAGTGGTGTAGTTCCATTAACTTGTTTTGCCCCCTCTTGTCTTGCTCTCTTCTGGCAATATGTGTCACCTCAGATGGTGCCCTGGCAGGAAGGTACTATTTTAATAATGAGCTCAACAAAAGGTAGACATCAACATGGCCCCCACAGTCTGTCTGGTATGGGCTAAGTGAAGTTCACCGTTATCAGCAAATCTGCTGTGAAGATTTGGAATCAGGACAGAGTCGGGTAGAGGAAAACCACCATGCCTGGTGGGTAGTTGGCTGATGAAACTACTTAAAGCAGTTACTGGGGGTGCCTGGGTGGCTCAGTCGTTAACCATCTGCCTTCGGCTCAGGTCATGATCCCAGGGTTCTGGGATGAGCCCCGCATTGGGCTCCCTACTCCGCGGGGAGCCTGCTTCTCCCTCTCTGACTCCCCCTGCTTGTGTTCCCTCTCTAGCTGTGTCTCTCTCTGTCAAATAAATAAATAAAAAACCTTAAAAAAAAAAAAAGGCAGTTACTCTATCTTGTTTGCTGTATTTTATTTACCATGTAGTGCAAAATCTCTTGGCGTTGTAAGAAAAGAAGTTGGAAAGTCTCCTTTAAACACGGGAACGGTCACGAGTGACTCACGGGATCACCTCCTCAAACACAAATAAGCTGCCTCCCAAGTTCCCTCTGGTGGGTTCCAGCTTTCCTGTTTACTCCAGGCATCTTAAGTCTGTTTACAGTATTTCTAGGGCTTATCCTGAGGGTGAAGTGGGCATTAACTCATTTTCTCGAGACTCAGCGCCCGCATCAGTCTCCGTTTCTCCAAAGGTAGCAGAATTGCTTGGATGGCTGTTTAGGACATGTATCTTCATTTGGGAGACATGCAAATAAATAAACAATGGTCCAGCCTTGAGCCTTAGCACGTGGGCTTGGTTACTCATTTTTACAGGGGAGAATTTGTTTGCAGAAGCTCAGTCCCGGGGCAATGTCCACTGCAGACCTTTAATACTCTCCTAGGGAATCTCACACTCACATTCCAAAATAAAGACTGCATTCAAAGAGGGGTCAACATCAACACTGAAGAAGTGAACAAACAAGGGGGCCAGTTTCACTCCTGGGGTTCTCAAGCCCCTTCCTTTTTTTTTCCTGCTCTCAGATCTAATTTTATGTTAATCTCCAGCACTCCCCCTGACCCCAGCTATTTTCACTTATCTGAAGGCATTCAATTATTAGCTCTTCAATTTTATTAGAAATGGTTTCCCCCATATTCAAATTCCAAATAATAAAATGGCACAATTAAGTTAGTAACATGGCAGAGATCCCCTAGTGGAGAAAAGAAACCCATCAGACATTATGTAATAGGGACTTCCAGGCTAGGAAGGAAAAAAGATGTGATGAGATCTGGTAGTTTTTTCTTTTTAAGTTTATTTATCAAGATGCAGCTTGAAGAGAGGATGGGCTTTCTCTTTGTTATTTACGATAGGACAAGGCTGTCAGTTGTTAAGTAAATCCCATTCTCTGGCTTTCTCATTTAGCTTGTGTTCCCAGCTCAAAGCATCATAAATAACCAATGAAGAAAAATACTGTCTAAACATTAAGAGGGAGTTCCATAAATGTTCACATTAAAAATGCATGATTGGTATGAAGACTTAATTTTAGCCATTGTGTAGTTTCCGTGTTTTACTGCAGGCATATTTTTCTTTGCATTGTCTGTCTTAGCTATTTAACTCTGAAGCCCACTAAAGATGAAAAATGGGCATTTATGGAGCAGGCTCATGTGGCTTTAGTGGTCCAGTTGCTGACGCTGCTGACCTGGCACTCCCCGCTCTGTGGCATCAGCCATTGTGTTCTCAGCAATGAACTTCAACTAGTCCAACAATCTCAAACCCGAGAGCTGGTGGAGAGAAGATGGAGCAGTAGATTTCAGTGACAGTGTGTAAATTGGCTACATTTTTTCTAGGGTCTGTAAATATCGTGAAATAACATACAACTAATGGCCTCTTCCACCCCAGCTATGTGAATTCTGGAGTTAGGCAAAGTTGTGCCAGAGATACTCACTGAGATTAATGAGCTTTCTGAGTCTGAGCCTTGTGACATAGATGCAGTGTTCTTACAGTGACTTGTTTTTCATCAAAACCAAATAAGAGCCTTAGCATGAGAGAAAGACCCAGAACAGGCTATTAATTATTATTATTGTTGTTGTTCTTTAGGCAAGCTGAGGAGCTTCTGCTTATTATTCTTTGTCAGAACATTAGTTAGTAAATACCCTGAAATGCAGTTTGTGAAATGGTTGATGTTGGGAGTATAAGCAATATCAGCTTTTTTTTTTTCTTTTTCTTTTAAAATTCTTGGCTGCTAAACTTTTGTTAAGCATGGTCAGGCTGCTGAGGTTTCTGTGGGAAATATCATGCTGGCCTTGGGAGGACTGCAAAGCTCAAGTCAGGAATCATCCAGGATCTTGGAGTTCAGAGCTCTTTGGCTGTCTGGGAATAAAGGTTGAAAAATGGCCTTTACTTCCACTGGGAAGGGGCTACACTAAGACTTTTTTTTTTTTTTTTTTTGCCTTCCAGTACCAGAAATATAAAGCGCTGAGATATTTCAAGTCAAACAAGTGAAAGTGGTAAAGAAAATATGGCCATGATAAGCTAAGGATGGAGAAAGACCCTATGGGTTAGACAGAAAGCAACCAGTTTAGTGTTTCAGAGGAGGAAAGATCCAGAAGCATCTAGATTGGGGCCAGAATTTTAAGATGAATTCTGATGATTTTATGAATATAGTTCTTCTTCCCAAGTATATTCCAAAGTTCTCAAGAATTAAGGCCCTTTACTTCTCTATGTCTTCCACACAGAACTCCTAGCAGGGAACCTTCTATGTAGGTTCAGTACATGTCTACTGAGACTCATATTGGGCTTTTAAAAAATTCTTATTATATTTTACTTCTGTGTATATTTTGAGTACTACTATGATGGTGAACTTTGAAGTAGCGCTAAGTCACATTCCTTTCTGTAAAGTATATACCTGAACTAGGCCCAGAATTAGTCACGAAATAGCCTAACCTTGTTTCTAGCCTGAGATTCAAGAGCCTTGCTGATCTGTGAGCTATTTGGAGAAGCAACACTGCCACCTGCTGGTATAAACATGTTACCTTTCTTTCAGCCCTTCAGTGGCACTTCTGCCCAACCGTAGTTTGTTTTGATCAATACAGATCTGGTTTGCTTTGAAGTTTTGCAAACTTGAAATCAAGTCTAAATAATATCTTAGTTAAGATGGCTGAAGATAAAGGCCTGGAAATAAGGTCCTTTACTTGTACTTTTGTTGGAGAGGGATATGATTTTGATATTAAAGAAAAATCTTACCCCAGGCCCACCATGATATTAGCTTTAAGACCTACTACTTTACTGCAGGTATTCTAATAGAAACTTTACCATGACCAAGAATGTTCTGGCATTAGGGTTGGGGATGGTAGGAATAGATGGAGAAATTCACAGACAAGTCATATCAGTCATGAAAAAAAAAAAAATGGGTGAGCAAGCTGATCAGACAGCCTGCCTAAGAGGTAAACAGGATTTTCCACACTGTGTTTTCAGGCTCGTAGCTCACCTTATTTGCAGTTAAATGTTTTCATTTACAGTTACTTGAGTAGTTTTCTGGAAACTCATGTGGACTCGTAGTTTTCCTAGAACTGGGCATGTAGTAGGTGTCAATAAGAATGAGTTGCATGGGGGCACCTGGGTGGCTCAGTTGGTTAAGCATCTGCCTTCGGCTCGGGTCATGATCTCAGGGTCCTGGAATCGAGCCCTACATCGGGCTCCCTGCTCAGCGGGAGGCCTGCTTCTCCCTCTTCTACTCCCCCCGCTTGTGTTCCCTCTCTCGCTGTCTCTCTCTCTGTGTCAAATAAATTTAAAGAAAAAAAAAAAAAGAATGAGTTGCATGAATGAATGAACGTGAAAATGTCTTTCCTTTTATAATTCATCTCTGAAATAATATGCTGGGACTGGTGCTGATGAGCAGATTGTGAACTTTCCTAATTTTTCTTACTGATTCCCCGAGCCAAACCCAATGGCAAATGCTCCTAAGGAAAGGACAATGCTCATGGATCCATCCTGTTAATTTTTCTTCCACTTGATCCATGTAAGGAAACACTGAAGACATTGGAATAGCAAACAAGATTAATATCTTTTCGAGGGAATGCTATAATGACTGGGGGTTATCTGCCTATAGTAATATGTACCTTTGTCTTTGAAGAGGCTATTTTACAATTCTGGAGAGAGCAAAGTCAACTTGTAGAAAACTGAGAGCAATGCAAGTATGTCAATAGACATACAAATAAATTCGGCCCAGTGGAGGGTTGACTTTCTTCCCTCTTCCTTCCCCAAAAGCACCAGTTTTGTTTCCATTTGCTAATTCATTTCCATGTTCCTGATTTATAACTGTTTCTGCTTTTTGGCTTCTCCTCTGAACTGCTTGTTGATAGAGCCTTATTCTCTCAACCACTAAGCAATGTATTATGTCCATTTAATTGGTTTTCCTGTTGAGTTATTTGAGGTCCTCATTACCAATTTCTTCAGTTAATTAATGAATTAAATGGAAAGTTTGATACATGTTTGTTTTATATTTGTATTATAGTTATAACTGCACTTTTTATAAAGTTCCTATAACACTCAATATTAACAAGCAACTTGAGGGACCCTGGGTTAAGTGGCCAACTCTTGATTTCAGCTAAGATTTTGATCTCAGGGTCATGAGTTCAAGCCCCACATTCAGCTCTATGTTGGTCATGGAGACTACTTAAAAAAAAAGTTGAAGAAGAGTCTGGGACCTCTCTTCCCATTTGGTTTCAAGGGGAACGGCATCCCAGGTATTCCAAAATTCAGTTCCCTTGCCCTCTCTGAAGTACAGGGTGCTTCTGAGAGTAACGGAGACCATCTGGTGAGAAATGCAGGAGACTGTCCACCTCCCACGTTGGGTGGCTCTATACTCCTCCTAGTGATCCTGCCTCTGTGTAAACCATTTTGTGAATTCCTTTGCTGGAAGTTTCTTCAGAGCCTGCTGCATATTCTTTGGACTGTCTTGAGCTTGCAACATTGGGTGAATTTTACCCAATAGCTGGTTTTGGTATTGGTCAGATCTGCTTCAAATTCTAGCTTTCCCATGCACTATCTGTGGGATCTCATGAAAGTTACTAGATGTTTCTGGTTTACTCATCTGTAAAATAAGGATGAAAAAAAATGCATATTGTGCCCGGCACATAAGTGTTCCCTAAATCTTACCTATTACTGCTATGTAGAGAGAAAAACATAGGCTGAGAACTGGAAGCCCTGCTTTCTTTTCTGGCCTTGCTGAATTGCAGCTAGGCAGTAGCACTACGAGAGTGATGTTTGAAGGTCATGTTTAATTCGGACAGGACTGTAGCCATGTAGCCGTCACAGGGCCAGAAGGATCTAGAGGGCTGGGTGGACTGGGTCAGGCAATTTCCTGGAGCAAATAGACCAGGCCTTAACCTTTTAATTGCTTGATTGTGGGGAAGTCCAAGGAGTACCCAGAGTATGGCTAGAGGTCAAAATGTGGTGATTGGCATGTGGTAGTCAAGGGCAGTGGGTGTAGACCAGCTGCTATAAAGTATTTCAATATTTAGTAACTGGTATGGCCCTGCTAAGTAAAACGCAGCCCTGGAAATGGGTGGATGAGCTGAACTGGGGTAGAAGGGACATCTTCTCAGACATCCCCAAGGCATACTGTGTAGGGATAACCATAGGCAACTATGATCAAGTAAAGTACTCCTTTACCCTCCTTCTGATAGATTCTTTTTTTTTTTTTTTTTAAGATTATTTATTTATTTAATTGAGAGAGAGAGTGAGAGAGCAGGAGCAGGGGGGTTGGGGGGGCAGGCAGAGGGAAAGGGAGAAGCAGACTGCCTGCTGAGCAGGGAGCCGGATACTGGACTTGATCTAGGGACCCCGGGATCATGACCTGAGCTAAAGGCAGACGTTTAACCTACTGAATCACCCAGGCGTCCCTTCTGATAGATTCTATATGTGCAATGGAGCAGCTGATAGGAGAAGTTCTTTAGTGATAGGCTGGCTTTACCACGCCACCCTTCTAATACAAGTTTCACCTGCTGGTAGATATTATTATTGAATCAGGACAGTAATAGAATAGAGCCTTCTTAAATATCACAGCAGCATAGCGGTGAGACTCCTCAAAGGTGTTACTACCCTTTCCCTCAACCAATAATTTCTATATAATAGGGCTGTTTCTGAAATTTACATTTCAGGCACAGAAAAAGGAATTCTTACACCAGTGAACCACTGTAGCTGAATTTTAAATTTAAAAGCTATGAAAGGGCTCTCTGCTCTTCCCCGTTCGACAGACAGCCGCATCTTCTGGTACAGTGCCAGCCGCGTCCCCGAGACACGATGGTGAAGGTCGGAGTGAACGGATTTGGCCGTATTGGGCGCCTGGTCACCAGGGCTGCTTTTAACTCTGGCAAAGTGGATATTGTCGCCATCAGTGACCCCTTCATTGACCTCAACTACATGGTCTACATGTTCCAGTATGATTCCACCCATGGCAAATTCCACGGCACAGTCAAGGCTGAGAACGGGAAGCTTGTCATCCATGGAGATGCCATCTCCATCTTCCAGGAGCAAGATCCCACCAACATCAAATGGGGTGATGCTGGTGCTGAGTATGTTATGGAGTCCACTGGGGTCTTCACCACCATGGAGAAGGCTGGGGCTCACTTGAAGGGCGGGGTCAAGAGGGTCATCATCTCTGCTCCTTCTGCTGATGCCCCCATGTTCGTGATGGGTGTGAACCATGAGAAGTATGACAACTTCCTCAAGATTGTCAGCAATGCCTCCTGCACCATCAACTGCTTGGCTCCTCTGGCCAAGGTCATCCATGACAACTTCGGCATCGTGGAGAGACTCATGACCACCGTCCTTGTCATCACTGCCACCCAGAAGACCATGGATGGCCCCTCTGGAAAGCTGTGGCGTGACGGCCAAGGGGCTGCCCAGAACATCATCCCTGCTTCCACTGGTGCTGCCAAGGCTGTGGGCAAGGTCATCCTTGAGCTGAACGGGAAGCTCACTGGCATGGCCTTCCGTGTCCCCACCCCCAATGTGTCCGTCGTGGATCTGACTTCCCGCCTGGAGAAAGCTGCCAAATACCACAACATCAAGAAGGTGGTAAAGCAGGCATCAGAGGGCCCCCTCAAGGGCATCCTGGGGTACACTGAGGACCAGGTTGTCTCCTGCGAATTTAACAGTGACACCCACTCCTCCACCTTCAATGCCAGGGTTGACATTGCTCTCAACGACCACTTTGTCAAGCTCATTTCCTGGTATGACAATGAATTTGGCTACAGCAACCGGGTGGTGGACCTTATGGTCTACATGGCCTCCAAGGAGTAAGAGCCCCATGGACCACCAGCCCCAGCGAGAGCAAGAGGAAGAGAGAGGCCCTCAGCTGCTGGGGAGTTCCTGCCCCAACTTATCCCCCAAAACACTGAGAATCTCCCGACCTCCACCGATCCCCTGAAGAAGAGTAGGGGCTTGGGGAGCCCTATCTTGTCCTGTACCATCAATAAAGTATACTGTACCTCCCCCCAAAAGAATAAATAAATAAAAGCTACGGAAGAAGGTTTAAAGATCATGTATACTATTATTTTGGTTACTTTGCAGTGTTATTGATGCTTAACTTAAAGTATCCAGTAGAGGGCATGAAAGGAATCATTCAGCTCACTATACTGAAGACAGAAATTGAATAGCAAAAATGAAAAAGAAAAATGGACTATATATGGCAGCTTTCAGACACAGAACAAGTGACCTTTAAATATCAACCTGAGATATACTGCAACCTTTACTTTTTCTTATTTTCTATCTATATCCTTCATTTAAAATAAAATACATCTCATTTCTCTACAATTAGATCTATTATATTTATAAAACACACGACATCATTAAATATCAGTGATTTTATTCAGCTATGTTAGAGACAAACTTGAAAAATATATGAAACTGTATCATAGACACTATGCTAGGCACTGGAAAAGTAATTTTAATCTTTATAACAACCCTAAGAAGTTGATTTTATTTTTTCCATTTTGCTGAGGCTCAGAGAGGGTGCAAATTTCACATTGTTCTCTGCTTGGCAGTCTTCATTATTTCTCATAAAACCTTTGGGAAGTGAGAAATAAATTTTCCTTATGAATAGACTCAGGATCTAGAATCCTTAATTTAGATCATGAAATAACAAATCTGATCCCTTACTGTATTTATGTATTTTGGACACTATCTTTTCCTGTAATTTTTTTATAGCCAAATCCTGTATCTAGTTGATAAAATGTGTTTTTAATTAATTGATTGATTGACTTGCATTTTCCTTTCTGATTAGCTTCTTAGTAGCTCTCCAAACGAATCGGCACTCTCATATTTGTAAAAGGAATCTGTAATCTGTTCTAGAGTGGCAACCTTGTCTTATATCATTCTCATTATAGCTTGGTCCAAGTGTTTCTAAGATGAAGTTCAAGGGCCACCTGCATTAAAACACTTTGAAGAGTTTGTTTAAAATTGAGATTATTGGACCACAACAAAGATCAGGTAAATCAGAACATCCTGGGTTGAAGCCCAAGAGACCATATCTTCACATCCTCCCCAGATATTTCCCGTCCACACTAAGAACTGATGCCCTGCTGTAAACAGTAAGAATGACTCATGTTCAGGCAGCACTTACTGAACTTTAAATGTCAATAACTGTGCTTCAGGCATCAATGTGACTTGACTTCAAGTGGTAGTGGTTGGCTACCAAGTTAGTGGAAAAGCATGGCTTTAGGAAGCAGAAGTACCTAGATTTTGATCACTTAGCTTCAGTTTCCAACATCTGTCAAATCATACCTATCTCGCAGTATTTTTTGAAGATAAAATGAGATTATACAGGTCAAGCACACACCTAGCACAGTGTCTGGTCCATATTAGGGCCTCAAATAAAGGTAGATGGTAAAAACTCAACATGAAATCTCATTAAATAGATAAAATATTTATGCTTGGTGTTTGAGAGAATAAGGCTCCTATAAAAGTGAAGTTTTCTATATGCTTATAGAAAAGGTATGTTATCATTTGCTTTAAATTTGAATTCTAATGAAAGATCATAACTAAGTACATCTTCTGGAAATAGTTTTCCCAGTAAAGTGATGCATAAGCACAATACTTCCTTTATATAAACATTGCTAAATTCTGGGAGACAGTTCTGCATGGGTCTCTTCCATTTCTTCATGTCTTGGGAGGAAGGCATTGATTGCTTTCTGTTCTGTACTATTTTTTCAAGGATATTTATATAGCAAACAGCCTTGGGAAATAGAGAGAGTGTCTATTCTGGAGCAAAGGCAGGCATGCTTATTGCTCCTTATAAAAGATTCATGTACTCTATACTCAGAGTTCCTGTCCTAAAATGCAGCCAATTGTGTGCAGGCTTCTTCTGGGTCCATCTGTGTCATACCCATGCTGCTTGGGAACAAGAACGGCTGATGTAAATTCTGCTGATGCTCATGTTGTTTGCTATGTCATCATAATAAAGTCCTTTGTGTCTGATACAGGGATCTCATGTGTGGTTTTTTTGTGGGCTGTGTGTGTGTGTGTGTGTTTACCAGTATTCATGAATTTGTGGCAGCCCAACTCACTGGATTTCAAGTATGGTAATATCTTAGACCCTTCACAGTTCTTGACGCTAAAAGCACCTTTAGCACAAATTCTGGACATTTTATTTTATTTTATTCTTAGCCCAAGTGCTTGTCTAGTGAAATCAACAATGAAGACAGAAAGAAGTAGGTGACTTGACCAAGATCACAGAGCTAGAATCCTTGACTGGAACCCTAGACTCATGACTTCTAGTCCTCTGCTTTTTTTCTTTAGGCAGTGATGCTCGGGTAAACATCCCAGGCAAAGAATACACAAAAAGAACATGATTTTTTCAGGATAGCTAGACATGTTGTCATGGAAAAGGAATGCTTTCTATTAGGCCATTGGGATTTGGACAGTTATCGTTAAGCCATTCCTCAAGTAGCTTTTCCATGTGAAAATGGATGGACTACAAAAGCAGTTCTAAAAGGGAAGTTTACAGCAATGCAGGCCTATTTCAGAAGCAAAAGAAAATCTCAAATAAACAACCTAATCTTACACCTAAAGGAGCTAAAAAAGAACAAACAAAACCCAAAACCAGAAGGAAGGAAATAATAAAAATTAGAGCAGAAATAAATGATATAGAAACTAAAAGACAATAGAACAGATCAATGAAACCAGGAGCTTGGTTCTTGGAAAAGATCAACAACATTAATAAACCTTTGGCCAGACTCATCAAAAAATAAAAATAGAAAGAGAGAGAGAGGACTCAAACAAAATGAGAAATGAAAGAGGAGAAATAACAACCACAGAAATACAAAGGATTGTAAGAGCATATTATGAAAAATTACATGCCAACAAATTGGACAACCTAGAAGAAATGGATAAATTCCAGAATCATATAACCTACCAAAACTGAAGCAGGAAGAAATAGAAAATCTGAAAAGACCAATTACTAGCAACGAAATTGAATCAGTAATCAAAAAACTCCCAACAAAAGTCCAGCACCAGATGGCTTCACAGGCAAATTTTACCAAACATTTAAAGAAGAGTTAATATCTATTCTTCTCAAACTATTCCAAAAACTAGAAGAGGGAGGAAAACTTCCAAATTCATTCAATGAGGTCTGCATTACCCCGATAACAAAACCAGATAAAGACACTACAAAATAAGATAACTACAGGCTTATATCTCTGATGAACATAGATGCAAAAATCCTCAACAAAATACTAGTAAACCAAATGCAGCAATACATTAAAAAAAAAATTCACCATGATCAAGTGGGATTTATTCCTGGGATGCAAGGGTGGTTCAATATTTGCAAATCAATCAACATGATACATCACATCAGTAAGAGAAAGTATAAAAAGCATAGGATTATTTCGATAGATGCAGAAAAAGCAGTTGACAAAGAACAACATTCATTCATGATAAAAACCCTCAACAAAGTAGGTTTAGAGGGAACATACCTCAACATAATAAAGGCTTCATATAAAAAACCCACAGCTAACATCATACTCAATGGGGAAAAACTGAGAACTTTTCCTTTAAGGTCAGGAACAAGAGTAGGATATCCACTCTCACCACTTTTATTTATCATAGTACTGCAAGTCCTAGCCACAGTGATCAGACAAGAGAAAGAAATAAAAGCCATCCAAATTGGTAAGGAAGAGAAGATATTTGCAAATGACATATCTGATAACGGGTTAGTATCTAAAATACATAAAGAACTTCTACAACATAAAACCCAAATAATCCAATTTAAAAATGGGCAGAACACATGAACAAACATTTCTCCAAAGAAGACATACAGATGGTCAACAGACACATGAAAAGATGTTCAACATCACTCACCATCAGGGAAATGAAAATCAAAACCAAAATGAGATATCAACTCACACCTGTCAGAATGGCTAAAATAAAAAACACAAGAAACAATAAGTGTTGGTGAGGATGTGGAGAAAAAGGAACTCTTATGCACTGTTAGTGGGAATGGAAAGTGGTGCAGCCATTGTGGAAGGCAGTATGGAGAATCTTTAAAAAGTTAAAAATAGAATTACCCTATGATCCAATCACTCTACTGGGTATTTGCTAAAAAAATACAAAATCACTAATTCAAGGGGATACATGCACCCTGCTATTTATAACAGCATTATTTACCATGGCCAAATTATGGAAGCAGCCCAAGTGTCCATTGACAGATGAATGGATTAAGAAGTGGTATATATATATATAATGGAATATTATTCAGCCATAAAAAGAATGCAATCTTGCCATTTGCAACAACATGGATGGAGTTAGAGAGTATAATGCTAAGCGAAATAAGCCTGTCAGAGAAAGACAACTACCATATGATTTCACTCAAGTGGAATTTAAGAAACAAAACAAATGAACAAAAGAATAAAAAAAGAGAGAGGGAGAGAGACAAGCCAAAAAACAGACTCTTATCTACAGAGAACAGATGGTTACCAGAGGAGAGGTTGGATGAAATAGGTGAAGGGGATTAAAGAGTACACTTATCTTGATAAGAACTGAGTAACATATAGAATTGTTGAATCACTATATTGTACACCTGAAAACTAATATAACATTGTATGTACACTATACTGGAATTAAAATAAAAAAACCTAATAAAAAATATGAATGGACTGTACCTCTTTGGTGTCATTTTCATAGACAATTCAAGTTCATGGAATGACCAGAGATGTCAGCATGTATAAAAGAAAGCAGAGTAGAAACTAATTGCCAATAAGCCTTGGGATGGATGGATGTGCCAAGCTGGTATGTAAGAGAAGAATTCTGGATTACATTGGAATTTACAGTGATGGAATACTCACATAGCTATAAATGGAGAGAGGGTAGATTATGTTTGTGGTGGATGGTGGTAGGGCCGCAAAATTGGGAGGTAAATATATGAAATAATTCTATTCAAAATACTATTTCTTTGTAAGTTGCTCAGTGCCTTGTGGTCAGTGAAAGAAATAAAAGCTTGGGAGTGGAAACAGCTGGAGAGCATTAAGCAATCACCAAGAGTTAGCAGATGAAGGCTGCAAGAGGTTCAGATAGATTCTCAAAACAAAGAACACTTGATTTAAAGTCCTGTCAGGAAACTTGGCTTTGTTTTGGACATTGCTTCTACTTAGGTATCGGAGTTCCAGTCAGTAAAATACATGCATATTCTTTACTTTAGCTTACAGTGTTCCTGTGCCAGTAACAATCTCTGGGAGGACACAGAGAGTCCTTTAGTTAAGTTTAGTGTACTTAGTTCATCAGGCAGCTATAGGGTCAAGCCTGAGCAGACACAGAGAGTACAAATGGTGCAAGGTGTCTCTGTCCTTAAATAGTTTAAAATCCAGTAGGGGAGACAGATATAAGAAAGAGATATGTACAATAATATAAGTATTTATGAGATGCAGAAGAGGGTCATAGGAGACTTAATTCTATATTGAATTAGAAAGTAATGAAAAGGTTCACAGAAGAGGTGACATCTATGTCACTGGTAGATCCTTTGCCTCATTCTTTAATATGATCTACAATGGTCTGATTTCCCCTGTTAACAGCATGTCTTTCCTAAAAAAATAGATGGTTTCATGATATTGTGATTTATAATAAATATGTTTGTTCTTTGTCCCCTTTCTGGCACAGAGCTCCGGAAACCCTTGGAATTTCCTAAGTGAAGAGAACCACAAAGGCGCTTTTTGTTATGTTAATTGGCTGACTTTTGGGAAGCATGTAAGGATGGGGGCTAGTTGCCAGGGGAACCAACCAAGTGATTAGAGGGTTGGAACTTCCAGTCCCACCCCCAGACCCTGGGGAAGGGAGAAGGACTGAAGGTTGAATCAA
Source organism: Phoca vitulina (assembly GCF_004348235.1). Taxonomy (NCBI): domain Eukaryota; kingdom Metazoa; phylum Chordata; class Mammalia; order Carnivora; family Phocidae; genus Phoca; species Phoca vitulina. Next base: position 31,869,445 of record NW_022589710.1, on the reverse strand, counting down.
TCACCAATATCCAATGATTCAATCAATTATGCCTATGTAATGAAGCTTCCATAAAACCCCAAAAGGACAGGGTTTGGAGAGCTCCCAGGTTGGTGAACATGTGGAGGTGCTGGGAGAGTGTTGCCCTGGGAAAGAGTGTGGAAGCTCTGTGCCCTTCCCCCATACCTTGCTTTATGCATCTCTTCCATCTGGCGGTTCCTGAGTTTTATCCTTTTATAATAAAGCATTAATCTAGTAAGTAGAATATTTCCTGAGTTCTGTGAGCCTCTTTAGCAAATTAATCAAACCCAAGGAAGAAGGGGGATCATGGGAACTTTGTTATAGCTAGTTGGTCAGAATCACGGATAATAACCTGGCTTGTGACTGGCATCTGAAGTGGAGAGGGGGCAGTCTTGTAGGACTGAGCCCTTAACCCTTGGAATCTGATGCTATCTCCAGGTAAATAGTGTCAGAATTGAGTAGAATTGCAGAACACCCAGCTGGCGTCCTGAGCATTGCTTGTTGGTAGCGTGGGGGACGCCCCCCAACACATTGCAATTGATCTAGGAACAGTCTCTTTCTTCATTCCACCTCATGGAGAAAATGATTTAGAGGCCACAGTAAGTTGTTTGCAAGTCAACTTGCTTTTTTATTTTGTCATAACTGTGCTGAAGATCCATTCATTTGCCGACTTCAGATGTGAGTTGAGCTTAACAGGTTAGCTACTGAGACTTGGTGCAACATCTTTCAGACCTAAGGACCTAAAGGTTCATATCATGGATACCTCTGATCCCTATGACAAATGTTTATCTGTGTTCCACAGGAACTTAGTAGTTGTTAGATTTTCTTGCCAGTTGAGTTGTTCTAATTTCATTTGCTAGGTTCTTTGTGATAGCGCTTAGTATTTTCACAGTAATCTTCCTGTGGGCAGAATGCTCAGGCGCTTGGACTTCATGTCTTCAAAAATTGTTAAACTTTTTTCTAGGGCCTTCAAGCAGAGTAAGGAACATTATTATTATTATTATTATTATTATTATTATTATTATTATTATTTCCTTTTCAATTCCTTCATCATTCTTTCCAGAAGAGAGAGTGTCCATTTAGTGTTTGAAGGTTGACTTGTTCTCCTGGGAGTTTCAGGTTAAAGGCGGATGGTGGGAAGGACATTCCAAGTAGAGGAAACAGGATGCACATGAATATAAGGAAGTTTAAAAGAGTAGGCATTCAATATTCCTGAAGAACAATGTGCGAGGGGAGGAGAAAAAAGGAAATGGAGCAAGAGAGGGGGGCAAGGATCAGTTAAAAGGCTGGGGAGGGGAGGATGGATTTGAAAGCTATTTAAAGAGGGAAAATAAAAAGAATTTTATAAAGAAAATTGTTTTAAGGGATGAATAAGGGCAGCAAGAAAAGATGATTATCATGTTTCTGATTTTGGTGAGTAGTTAAGTGGGGGAAGCCATAAGAAAGAAGGAATATGGGAAGAGGTGCAGTTTTGAGAGATAAATGTCAGTCCGACATCATTGTGGGATGTCCAGTTGAAGATATTCAGAGGAAGTTGGAAATGCAGATTTAAATTGAGAACAGAATGTTGACTGATAATATATAGGTGTGAAAAACATCAGGAGTAGGAAACATGGGAGGAGATATGCTTGGGCAATAAGCTGGACATCAGTAATTCTATCTTCCCATCCACAGCCTCTGCTGTTGAGGTAAGCCTTAATGCTTTCTACTATGTTTCAATCATTCATTCAACATTCACTTGACAAATACTTTTTGAGTTGCCATTGTCCTGGGCATTGTGGCAGGCATGAGTGATCATTTGGAGAACAAGACAGACAGGGTCCCTGTCTCATGGGCTCACATTCTAGTCCATGATACAGGCAGTGGAAACACCACATGCAGTAACTCTTAGGTGGAAAAACACCCTGCTGCAGTTTAAGAATTTCATCATGAAATGAAGTTGGAGAGGTGGGCAAGGCCAGTTCATGTGAGCTTCATAGGTTATGGTAGAGAACAGAGTTCTTTCTAAGCCTCTGAGATTTATTAGCAGGGGAGTATTCATCCCTCTTCCAGCCACAGAGGGTTGGATTGGGAGTGGAGTCCCTTCTTAGGCTGACAAAGCCTAGGGCTAAAAGGTAAGCCGGCCCATCAGGTTTCTTTCCTTTGGGAGTCAGTGTCAGTACACATTGAGCAAAGGTGGCGATTGGTAGTGGTTGTGAGCACTGAGAAGATGCTACACCATAAAGAACCATTGTGGTCTGAATGCAAAGTGACGTTGTGAGAAAGAAGAAAGTACAACGCAGCATTAAGTGATGTGGCAGAGGAAATGGAGCACTCACTTTCCTTTGGTTCCAGTGAGATACATTTGTCCTTTATCACCCCATGTGTACCATTACAATAAACCCTTCCTCGTTTGAATTCACGTGTGTGAACTTCCATCTCTTATCATTGAAAGGGCCCAATCAAGATACACAGAAGAGCAGGTAAAGAGAGAACAGAGTTCACTACTTTATCCTCGGAGGCCCACATTTTTACTGTAGCACTGAAATATAGATTATACTTATTTATTGATATACTTGTCTCATGATTTGCATGTCTTGTTTATCTTTGCATCTATAGCATTGATCATCACACCTAGTGCATTCGTTGGTGCTCAAAAATGCTTGTTGAATTGAATTGAGGATGGAACCCTGAAGAATATTTGAAGGTTGAACTGAGGGGCAGAAATAAGTCCACAGAACAGATTTAGAAGAAGGAACTACAGCAGTAGATGGGGAACCAGAAAGGTGTGGTGCCTGGAAGGGCAATGGATAAGAGAGTATATCACAAGGAGTAGGCATGGGGATGCAGTGCTTTGGAGTTTAAAATCATGAGGATGCAAATAAGTACCAGGTGGATTTACCAACTGTTTTGTCACAAAGATGAAAGAAAAGGTCATATTGCTGTCAACTGAGGAGGTGGAATCGGCATGAGTGGATGATGTTCAATAAGTTATCGTAGCATATGCTGGTCTTCATTGATGTCCTGTGATCAAATATTACAAACATCTATTCAGATATAACTATAAACCAAAGGGTTAGTCTTTGGTTTTTTAAAAGAGATGCATCATACTTTCTATAAATAAACAAATAAAACATGAAAACCTCAAAGCACTTCGTTGATATACATGCTCATCATTTTTGAAAAACAAGAATGCTAATTTGGTCTCTTACTTCATAAAATGGAAATCTGAAGTTTCTCCTGATGGTATGAAGATATCAGTCTATTAAGAAAACTGCAAAACATTGCACATAGTTTCATTTAGAGAGGTGTGTAATTCACACACCATAAATATTAACCAAATACGTCAAAGTTTATACAACCAGGCATGTTTCAAACAAAAGGCGACCTCAGGCTTTCATATTAATTGACTAGAGTTTGCATTATTTTTCATGCTCTTGCATTAATATTCACATAGCATATTTTGATTAAATTAGTACTTTATAATTCTGAAGTTAAGAAAAGGTAAATAATAGTCTCTTTTTTAAAGCTGTATTGGAATGCTATCTCTCTCTCTTTAAATTTTTAATTCCAATATAGTTAACATTTGGTGTTGTATTAGTTTCAGGTGTACAATATAGTGATTCAACACTTCCATACATCACCCGGTGCTCATCACAACAGGTGCACTCCTTAATCCCATCATCTATTTAACCCATCCCCCACCCACCCCTCTTCCGGCAACCAGTTTGTTCTCTATAGTTAAGAGTTTGTGTTTTGGTTTGTCTCTTTTTTCCCTTTATTCGTTTGTTTTGTTTCTTAACTTTCACCTATAAGTGAAATCATATGGTAGTTGTCTCCCTCTGGCTTATTTCGCTTAGCATTATACTCTCTAACTCCATCCATGTTGTTGCAAATGGCAAGATTTTATTCTTTTTTTTAATGACTGAGTAATATTCCATTGTATATATATACCACATCTTCCTTTTAAAATTTATTTAAGTATGCTCCACACCTAGCATGGAGCCCAATGCAGGGACTGAACTCATGACCCTAAGATCAAGACCTGACCTGATATTAAGAGTCAGATGCTTAACTGACTGAGCCACTCAGACACCCCAATACCACATCTTCTTTATCCATTCATCTATTCATGGACACTTGGGCTGCTTCCATAATTTGGTGCTATAAACATAGGGTTGTATATATCTTTTTAAATTAGTGTTTTTGTATTCTTTGGGCAAATACTGTATTACTGTATTCCCAGTAAATATTACTGCATCATAGGGTAGTTCTATTTTTAATTTTTTGAGGACCCTTCATCCTGTTTTCCACAGTGGCTGTACCAGTTTGCATTCCCACTAACAGTGCACAAGTGTTCCTTTTTCTCCACATCCTTGCCAACACTTGTTTTTTGAATAGTTTCTTAAAAGTGTTTTTCCAGGTAACTTTTAATTCTCATTAGGAGAGACTGAACACCTGGGAGATTAGTCTGCTAGTTAATTCTAGTCACTTACTTCTATGTGTTATAAATGTCACTGTGACCGTCTTGTAATCATGGCAACCGCTCCCCCCTCCCCGGGGGGGGGGGGGGGGAATTCATCCAAGGATAGTTCTACTGCATCACATAGGGTTGAATTTTTTTTTTCTTTTCTTTTCTTGCTGTGCCATCTGAATCCCCACTCCTTGGGTTTCCTTTCTAATTATTTATAATTTCCTTTGGAATGCCATCAGAGAGTTCTGGTAGAGAAAGTTCTGGAAATGGGAAGTCTGTTTGAAGGAAGATTGGACATTGATGGTTTGACTTTCTGTGTGTCTTCTGTAGATTTCTATCCCAATATTAAGAATGTTGTGGTTGTGTCTGATGTGTGGGAGGGGCCCCACAGCTCTGATCTCATTCCAGAGTCACCATCTATAACTAGCCTCTTTTCTCTTACTGGATTCTGAACTTTTCAGCTTTCAGTTGTTTGCTTGCTTGCTTTCTTCCTTCACTGTTAGCCACAAAGAACTCCACATCCTCTTTAGAACTGCCATTTTGTTTGCCTATTCTTCTCTTTTAATGCTTCGTTATCTTTGGGGTCCTTGTATCTAATACACAGCTCTGTGGAATTTTTCTTTTTCTAATGTGAAAATGCTCATGCACTTGGAATCCTGTCAAGAATACCCTGAAATTCTGGCAGGTGCATTTCTCCACTGAAGGCTATGCTATGAGAGAAATGGTCCTCAACTATCAATGTCCTTTGCAGGAGGTTCCTGTTGGCTGTCAGGCAACTTCAGATTTCCTAGTGATCTGCTTGGGCTTGAATCTTTTCTCTGCATTACTCTATCTCATGTCACGTGGAGAAGCAGTAGTGCTGTCCTGTGGCTATACCTTTGAAACTAGATAGGTAAGGCTGCCCAACTTCATGCCTTCAGAAAGTTTCTCCTCTGCCTTTTTATGACAAGAAGCAGCTTTTGTCTTTCTCAACTTTTTTCCTCTCTTCATAAGCCAGGCTAAAATACAAAGAATCTTCCATCATTTCAGTGGACCCCCATAGCCTAGGGTGGGAGTGGGAGCTGAAAGACAGGGATAGAGGTGACCTTAGTAGCCAATGTCCTTCTCTTGTCCCCAGGGACAACTCTGACACCACCATTCCACTGCCGTCAGCTCTTCATGTAAGTTTAGCTGTAAACAGTGAGCAGCCCCTGGAATAGATGCAGGATTAAGAGAGGATATTACAATAAGGAAGATTTGGACTTACCTATAAACTGGAAGAATCCAATATAGAGGGAGAAGCTGAAGACAGGAGAGTTCTATCAAAAAAGTTCAGTCCCTCCCCCCAGGCATCAATCTGATCTAGCATTTAAGACACCTAATTTCCTATGCTACCACACGGCAATCAATCTCTTGCCCATATCAATAATTTTACTACTACTACTATTATGACGGTGATGACAACTACAACTATTATTTGAGTAACTTTGGGAGGTTAATGGAGATTATGGGGTATGAGATAAAATTTCTCCAGCTACTCCTTGGTGCCACTGTTAGAACTTCTTTCCATTTGCGGAAGACTTTGACATCTATCTCATCTCTGATCTGACTCCTACAATCATCATTGTTCATATGGATGGCCCATAGAACTGCTTGGTGTCTTACTTCCTTGACCCTCTCATCTCCAGGGACCTTATTTACTTCTCCTCAGCCACCTCCTCCCATGAACTTGCCTACAACACTCTGTCAAGCTCCTGAGTAACTCATCTGCATCTTGTACCTCTCTCCCCCAATCTCTTTGCTCCAGTCTTGTTGAACAACCTTCAGTTCCTCTAAGCCATGTTGCTTCCCAGCTCAAGGCAACACTTGAGTGAACACATACATTCTCTCTGCCTGAAACACTTCCTTTTCCCAATGCTAAGATCCTAGCTATTTACCTAGCTTCTGCTTACTCATCCATTAAGTTTTACCTTAAGCAATGCTCTCTTAGGAAAGTCTTCATTGACCCAGATGACAAGGTGAGGTCTCCCTGTTTTACATGCTTCAGGAATTGGACATTTTTCCATTGTAGCATATCTCACAACTTCAGTGAATTAGTTTGATGGCATAGTGGCTCATATATAATATACTCAGCAAATATGTTAAATGAATATATGAATCAGTGAATGAATGGAGAGTCTGAAGTTATAGGAGGAGGGACTTCACTTTTTTAACACTAATACAATCCATCAACTTGATTCAGATTTCATTAGTTTTACCTGCACTTATTTGTCTATGTATATGTTTAGTTCTATGCAATTTTATCACATGTATAGATTTGTGTGGCCACCACCACAGTCAAGCAATGGAATAGTTCCATCACAAGGATCCTCAGGCCATCCTTTCATAGCCATAGTCACCTTCCTCCCCTTACTCCTTTCTAACCATTGGTGACCAGTAATCATCTCCATCTCTAGTTTTTGTCATTTTGAGAAACTTCTATTAATAGACCTTATAAGACGTTCTCTTAGAAACAACTAAAATTTTTATATTGTTAACCATGGTGTCAAGTGGCCTGATACTCTATTTACTATGTATACAGGAATATCATCTTGGAAATGCATGGCTATTTCTTGGACTTAAAACACATATTGAGCTTGGTTAGTGCGGCTATTTAAAGTAGTGAAGCAATTTTGAGTGTGGGTCCCTAAGGACAAATTCCTGTTCACAGAGTTGCTCCTTTCTAGTAGTCCTTTTTAGTTAGGACTACTAAGGCACAGAAGTGATTTTAATTTTTAATTTTTATTTATTAATATTTTTAGAGAGAGAGCAAGCAGGGGGGAGGGCCAGAGGGAGAGGAAGAGAGAGAACCTTAAGCAAACTCCACGCTCAGTGCAGAGCTTGATGTGGGGCTCAATCTCACGATCCTGAGATCATGACCTGAGTGGAATCAAGAGTTGGACACTTAACCGACTGAGCCACCCAGATGCCCCCATTTTTTTTTTTTTAAGATTTTATTTATTTATTTGCGAGAGAGCGCATGAGAGAGACAGAGAGAGCACATGGGGGGGGGAGGGTCAGAGGGAGAAGCAGACTCCCTGCTGAGCAGGGAGCCTGATGCGGGACTCGATCCTGGGACTCCAGGATCATTACCTGAGCCGGAGGCAGTCGCCCAACCAACTGAGCCACCCAGGCGCCCCCATTTTCTGTTCCTTAACAGTGATATTTAGGTCTTCTTTCTCTGATTCTTCAAGAAAATGCTTCATGCTGAGTTTGAATGATAATTGAGGGCCTGCTCCAAAAAGTTATGGATGATCACAGATATCTCCAATTTTGAGAGCCTGAGGTATGTGTCTATCCAAGTACTTGGATCAATTTCCATAAGAAGGGTGTGTGGATAATAATTCTAGCCACTTGGGATGTCCATGGAGGCTATCTGCAAATTCCATCTGCTGCCAAAACACTGAACTGGCTCTTGTGTATACACAAGACTTTGCAGCAAGCTGTAGCATACTTTTGTCAGTTTTGTCCTCCAATGTTCTACCATATGGTCTCTTAAACATATGCTCCTGCAATTCAGATTGTATCCATTGGTCCCTAAGTGCCAAACTGTCTCAAGGACAAATGGCCCAAATCATTGTAAGACATTGGACATTGGAAATCTAATAAATCAACCAAGTTAGCCTTTTTTGCAGCATGCCCAAATACTGCATGTGCTATTTCATGGCCCAGAAGGATGAAATAGAGGCTGTGGACTACACAGCAAAGGGCATAAAGAACCTGAGTTTTTGATGGTATCTATGAGATACCACATCAGCAAGTCCTGATACCTGACCTGTCTCAGAAGCAGGGAGAGAAAGAATGTTCCAGACAGAAAGAACTGATAAGGAAGGGCTGCATATTTGAGGAACAGGAAGAAGACTGGTATGGATGGATTATTAACCTAGGAAAGAGTTGCCTGAGGTGAGGAAGGATCAAATCATAAGGCCTGTAGTCATACGAAGTGCCAGTTAAGAACTCAATCTCTGGAATCAAGCAAACCTGGGCTCAAATCCCAACTTTCTGATTTCCAGCTGGGTAACCTAGGGAAAGCTCCCTGATCTCCCCTCTAACCTCAGTTTCCCTTCTTGTAAATGAATGACAATGTCATAGCTTCTTTGTGGTGTCATTGGGAAGAGTAAATGAAATATTGTAAAGAACTTAGGAGTTTGATAAATAAACAAGATAGATGAAATATGAAACTGTTACAATTGTTATTGTTATCACTGTTTTGGGGCAGGATTAATGTGAGGGATGATATTAACTATAATGATTTTGGACTCTTTAAAAGTTTATGCAGAGAACATCACGATCAAATTTCCATTTTTAAAAGCTCCTTCAGGTTGCAAAGTGGATAATGCATTAGAGAGGGTAACACATAGGGCAGGGAGATCAGTTAGGAGAGGCTATTGCATATTTCAGGCAAAGATGTTGGAGGTTTGGACCAAGGCAAAGGCAGTAAAGATGGAGGGAAACTGATGAATTAGAGTACTTAGAAGGTAGAATTGACAGGAAGTGATTGAATATGAGGAGCAAGGTAGAGATGGCTCCAAATGTTAGGCTTCGTGCATTTATTGAGCCAGGGAACCCTGTAGGGGAAACAGGCTGTATATGAGGACCTGGGGAAGTGGTGAATTTGGAGATCAGTTTAGTTCTGGACTTGATAAGTTTAAGTTACCTGTGAACCACCTATGGGGAGATACCTAGTCAGCACTTAAATATATATGTCTAGCCTTTAGAGGAGAGGTCTGGTCTAGAGATACAATTTTGACCATCAACATGTAAATGGTTACTGGAGCCCTGGGGATGGATGAAAATGGGGAAGAGAAAAACAGTCAGACCCTAGAGGAAATCCACAAATTATAGGCCACTGAGTCAGAAACAATGAGTTTGGTTGCAAATAATTAGACCAATCCAGACTGACTCGAGCAATAACAGGTTATGAAATGAGAAAGTCCAGTGGGAATGTGGGCCTCAGGATTGGTTAGATTCAGCAGTTTAATCATGCCTTTAACTTCTCAATTTCTTCCCATGTCTGGGCACTGCCTTATGTGGTGTTGACTTCCTTCTCAAGCCTGACTTTTTTATGTAGTTGCAGGATAGCTGCTTAAAATTTGCATGGCTACATGCTTCTTTTTCACACTGAGAAAGGAGAGTGGTTCTATTATTTTCTCAGAGAAGGAGGAAGATTTTCCCTCTGAAGTCCCTACAAAAACTCTCCTTTTGTTAGCTAGAACTGGGTCACGTGTCCATCTCTGAACCAAAGTTTGATAAGCCTCAGAATGGGATTCTAATGATAAACCTGAGCCACACACAACCCAGACAAATGTTGAGAGTGAAGTCAAGTCCTCCACAGCTCATTGGCTGTGAGCCTGTGACTTGAATACCTGGGCAACACCAGTTTAGCTTTGAACGTAACGGAGCTTGGACATTGAGGAGGTGCTCACAGTGCCATGGAAGCAGCAGTGAAACAGACTGAGACATGGCTTGGGGATTCTGAAGAAAACAAGGAGAGGACAATGTCATCTTTCTGTCTTGAGGTGGAAGGGATAGTCTGCTGGGATGGATGCTGCTGAAAGAGTAAGATGAGAAGAGAAATGGAACATTCACTGGTGGGTTTAGTAGGGGCAGGTACTGGGGCAGGTGGGGAGATGAATAGACGAAAGTTAAGGAGTGAAAGCTGGTGAAGAAATAGAAGCGTAGAGTAGAGACACCTTTTCTGAAAAGATAGGGCAATGGAGGTGTAATGTACAATGGACGGAGCATTTCTGTCTGCTGGTTTATATGTCTGTTTGTTTTGAAGATGATAGAAGCTCTAGCATACTTAAGTGCCTACAAAATAATTTATTATATATAGAGATGCTTTACATGAGTGGGATGACACACTTGAAAAATACTAGAATATGCCATGTCACTGGATCTGTATCCCTTGATATTTTGTCTGACAGATTTCATCATGACCCTCACTGCTACAACTCAACAAAGGTAATTTCATCTGACAGTTATGTGAAGAGTTCAAGAATGCTATGTGTGCTATAGCACAGCGGAGAGGAACAGCTGTATCGGGTTTATCAGAGGTGAGGGAGATGGACTGCTGAACATGGGTGAAGAGACTGACACTGGGAAGGAAGCATGTACCTCCACTGTGATGGGAAGAGAATGAGTTTGGTCATTTTGAGTTGAGGAGTTGTCACCTGGTGATTTACATTTTATCCAAACAAAGAGGCATCTGCAGTTGAGAGGCAGAAAGGGATTCAGGGTTTGTTGTTTTAAAGATCTTATTTATTTGAGAGAGAGAGAAAAGAGAGAGATAGAGCAAGTATGGGGCAGAGCAGAGGGAGAGGGACAAGCACACTCTGCGCCAAGCACGGAGCCTGACACAGGGCTGGATCCCAGGACCCTGAGATCATGACCTGAGTGGAAATCAAGAGTCTGATGCTCAACCTGCTGAGTCACCCAGGCACCCCAGGATTCAGAGGTTTAAGGAGCATATACAGATTTTGAAACTTTCATTGTACAGGAAACGAGAATGAGATGCCAGAGAAATGCAGTAGGCTTATTAGGCAACGCCACCATGACAGGAGAAGCTGGAGACCTCGAATTTATGGAGGTGCACATTTTCCTGTGTGATTTTCTTCAGCAGTATTCGTCTGCCAGAATTCAGGAATGGGGAAGTTGAAGAGTGAGATTTATCCCAGGTTGTTTTGTTAGGGTCTGATGAACGGACAGAGGGTTGGTAGGATTAAGGGAATAAATTAAAAAAGTGATTGAAATGAGGGCCCTGGAATCTAAGCTTGATACTGAGAAAGTGAGAACAAGGTGGTGGGGGTGGGGCAGTGGAAGAGAAAATAGAGGAGGCCAACTGATGGGGGTGTCAATGTGGCTGAAAAATAGTTGCAGTGGTGGTGATTTCATTAGCAAGCAGGAGGGATAGGCGGGGGTGGGGATAGGAAGAAAATAACAGTATTTAAATGAGTGATTTTGGTGGTAGAGAAATTTAAGCTACTGGAAATATACTGTGTGTGACTCTTATAGTGATTGGCTCAAGTGAGGTGGGGCAAAGGTTCACTGGAGAGGAGGAAAGTCAGAACTGAGAAACCTGCTTGCTAAAAGGGCACCTTTGGATGTTGAAGTCCCCCAAGGTGATGTTGGGAGAGAGACACAAAGATTTAAAGTGCCTATGATCAGGGTTGGCCACTGCCTTAACAGCAATGGCGAGATGCCTGAATCCAAAGTCCAGAGAGCTGAGTCTTCCTGTCATTGTGGTCACAAAAAAATCTGAGAAACTTTGGGCAAGTAGCTTAATGCCTCCAGGTCTTCGTTGGCTCATGAATCACACAGGAATTATTTAGCATGATCTTTAAGATTCCTTGCAGGTATAAAGATGCTCCTATTCCATCATTTCATTATACAAATCTGTTGGGCTTGAGTGAATCACATTCTTCTCTCAAGTTCTGGGAAAACTGAGAAAGAAGTAAGAATAAGAAGCCAAAATAACAGCTTGATTACTGGTAAAGCTGGACTAGAAAATGTAGCTCAGACTACAGAGTCCAAGAGATCTCTTTTAGTCTTGTGCCTTGAATTGCATTTACTACCTGGTCCTGGCAAAGCAGCTGGACAAGTCTTGGTCTTTACCGGCAAGGACAGACCCTTTCCCAGCAGGCTTATAGTGTGGAGGAGAGGAAGGCATAGGCAGCTGCAGGGAGGCCGTCTCCCTAGAGAGAGGTGAGAGGAAGAAAGAAGACACACATGGGCAGTTGTTGCTGACATAGTGACGCCTGCCTGATAGATGCCAGGTATGCCCACTAGTTTTGGTTACTATTCCTCCCTAGGGAGAATGAATGGAGGAAAGGGCGGAGAAAAGTTTCTTTAGTGGAAGTGTCTCTTTTATAATCTGAGGCAGGAACTTGGGGAATAGAATAATGTGTCTTCCTTTATGATACAGGGACTAACACCCCAAAATAGATTGTTTTAAGTTATTATCTATGAAGTTATACCTACATATAAGAGTCATACAGAGATAACATGGAAAAAAGTTTCCTGAATAATGATAGAGTTCCAAGAACATTTTTCCATGGTTTTCCAAACGTTCCATTTATAACTTGGATTCAGGTCAGAATTATGAGGTTTCTAAGCAACATAACCAGACAGTAAACAGGGCTTGAGTCATCTTAAAATACATTAAAATAAACAGGTCCCTGGTTGCCCTAACTCTACCTGGGTCAGCTGAGGTGTGGATCTCATTCCTGTTGACCCACTTTGGTGATGTTAACATATGCAATAAACATGATAAAAATCCTGGCTACTAGCCAGTGAGAAAGATGCAATGTGAGAGTTCAGTCACAACTCTCTGGCCACCACTTCTCTTACATGGTATTCTGGTTCCGAGACTTTAGCAGGGGAGCCTAGAAAGTAATTAGCCAAATGGACTATAAATCCCAGAACGGCAGCAGCTACCTCTGAATATTGGGGGATGCTGTCCAGGCCCTGCCTTGCTTGTAGAAGTAGGTAGGCACTTTCATGGTGACAACAGAGGATGTCAGAAGAGTTTTATTTTCCCTTCAAACTTCTTCCCTACTGAGATTTCTAAAAGTCTACCATCAGATGATTACAGGGGGAATTGAAGGGAGGTAAAACACTGTTTGAGAACTGCTAGTTTAAATATGAATTTGTTACATAGGAGAAATTACATATTAAGTTGTTAGTAATCTCTAAAACCTAAGTATGAGCCTTAGCAAATCTCATCCCACAAGATAACTAGCTGAGAACAAGCTCCTCTAAGAAAGGGGCAGGACAACAGGCATTTTGAATGGTGGGGGCATGGGAGTGGCTGAGGGGACTGGGGAAGCAAGGTTTCCAAATGGCAGTCCTGAGGGAGAAAGCACCATAGGGAAACCAGGAGTGGGAGCACCAGCCAATTAAGGGAAGTGGTGCTGTTTGAGGAGAGAGGAGGACATCAGTGATCTCAACTTCTGTATAAGATTAACTTTGCTCCCTTTGCTCCCCCACCCATGTCAGAGATGGACAGGTGGCAACTCTCTTTGGCCTTCCAGCAGCAGCCTCCACCTCTACTCCATTGTTGAGCTCAATACGGGTCAGAGGCTCAGACTGGACACACACATAGGCATACATACACACATATAAACATAGGTGTACACACACACACATATACACACATACACACAGAGCAACAACCATGAGAGCAAGTTAAATAGAAATAACAATGATCCCAGTTTCAGGCTTAATAGAGAATAGAAGCTCCCTAGAATACCAAGTGGCAAATATGTCAACAGATGGTGATTGACTGACTTCAGAACCAAAGTATGAATAATTCTTTACTAAAATCAATGCATGTTCCTCTCCTGGTACTCCCTTCTGAGCACAATTTAGGGAAGCTGACATTTTATCTTGGTCTGCCAGTTGCTGCCATATGTGTCAGTGAGCTCCCTTGCTCAACTGTAGTCCCCAGGAGTTAAAACCAGAAATAGGCAAGACCACTTAACTCATGTTGTAACTGAAACCCATTGTCCTTATTTCTTATTGTACTCCCTTGAGGCACTGATGAAGACATTTTGCAATGACCAGAGGGTTCCAATCACCAGGCCATAAGAGCCCTGCTAGCAATGGAATGCCTAGAGACCACATCCCACAGGGCCCCTTCTCTGCCCATAATGACCACTGAACACATACCAACCCCCACTTGTGATCACACACTTTCTGCTTGCTTTCTTGCATGTACCCCCCAAACCTCTCTCTCCCTATAAATCTCTAGGTGTCCATCTTACCGGTAGAGAGGTCACTTGTCAAGGCTTGAGCCTGCCACCTGCTCTGGCTGCTGGAATCCAAAATAAATCTCTCCCTTTCTCTTTTTCAAATCCTTGTCTCTTGACTCATTGGCCTCTCTTGCGACAAGTTTATCTGAGTTTGTTGGGCAACAGTGTTAGCAAACCCAGCCAGGAGTTGTGCTTCCAATTTGTCTAGCCCCTTTGGGATTTCCCAGGACATAGCAGTTGGCCACAGTAGTGCCAGGGCTCACCCCTTCATTTCCTGAGTTAGCAGCTGAAATAGATTGACCAGTAACATATGGTGAGAACAGAGGCCTGGAAAACTGGAAAACCCCAGTTAACTGAAACTCAAGTGATTCGAACTTTCACTTAAATGGATAATTTGTCTGTAGTTTTCAAAAAACTGGAAAAGAACCACAGATACATGGATTGGAGCTTTAAAAAAGCATTTCCAGGGTGAATGAAAAATTGCTTGGTGCACATTAGTGATAACCGTGCAACATAATTTCTGTGTGCTGGAATTGGGAGGCATGAATCCCCTTGCTCATCAACACTCCTCTATTCTGGGCTCTGCTGGGATACAGTGGAAGGTCCAGACTAGTCTCCTTAGTGCATTTAAACATGACCTGGAGGTAGTGTAAGTTTTAGAATTATTGTTATTTTAAAAGGAATTTAAGATAATTACATGTTATATATATATATATATATATATATAATTTATGTATTTCTATAGAAAGTTACTTTTATATAATTACAAAAGAATTTAATTATATTCACCACATTCTGCTTACTGAGGCAGGAAAGTGGGCTCACTGAGTCTAATGATTTTATAAAGCATTTTTCTAGCTTTTTATGTAAAGTTATTATATATAGATCTGGCATTCTCTAGCAAACACTGAGGTAACCGTGATATTCTATTCTTCAAGCACTTCAGCTAATTATCTTTTTATTGTACAATTCAAACATGATATTTCTTTTAATCAACTTAGCACTGTCACAGCACATGCCTGATTTGTTCATTTCTAGGACAACAGGGTGTCTCAGGAGACTAAACAGCAGGCTGCAGAGAGAAAACCAGTGGTGTTGAGTTTCCATGTGTCACTTAATCTTCCAAGTTATTTAGTCTCATCTCTCAAATAGGCAAATCTCTTTGTTTTTACTTAGAAAAATTTAATAATCTTGACTTCTGGGAAAGATGGGGGAGTAGGAGGACCATAAGCTCATCTTGTCCCACAGATGCAGTTTGATAATACATCCATGAGTGTAAATAATCCAGAAAATGACCTGAAGCCTGCAAGAACAGACTCTCTATAGGTAAATGTACAGAAGAGGGCACATCAAAGAGGGTAGGAAGGGCGGGAGATGTGGTTGGGAGCTAAACAGACCTGAGGGACTATCCTAAGGGAGGGAGGGACACCATAGATACAGAGAGTAGAGAGAAACAGATTCTCATATCAGGGAGCCCACATGGAGAATGCATGTGGGGGAAGACCAATCCCCATAACACTTGGCTTTGGAAACCAGAGGGGCTGAATTTTGCAAGTTTTTTACAATCATCAAAGCTTAACACCTGGAACTTTAAAAATCAGTGGGCTTGGTTCTGTGAGAGCTGGGAGGGTGAGAGGAAACTGAGGCTCCACCCTTAAAGAGACAGCACAACAAACAGCCCTGCAGAGATAGAGCAGAGAAGCAGCAGTTTGAAAAACATCTGGGGTATATGGGAGAGAGATTTGTTTACTAATCTCAGAGCATGTGCTAGAGGGGCAAGATTACTAGGAGACTTCTCCGGGAACAGAGGAGCTGGCAGGTGCCATTTCCCTTCTGCCCTCCAGCCTAGATACAGGGACACCTGTGGGAACTAGTCTAGCACTAAAACTCTCCACCAAGCTTGCTAACAGCATGCCCAACCTCGCATTCCCCTGTGGACAAACCCCCTCCAGGCAGGCCTTGGTTCCAGGTCTTCTTCCACAGCAGACCATGCCAATCTTGCTAACACCACAAGTCCACCACCTTGTTCTTTTGCAGTCCTGACCCATCCAATGTGCCTTTGGCCAGAGCCCATCCAAAGCAGTGCCACAAGTGTGGGGGTGTGCAAGCAGCCCTGACTGGGGCCAGCACCACTCCAAAGTGACTCCTACCCTGGGGAGAGAGGAATATAACCACATGCACCAGTCCAACTGCAGTGCCAACAGTGGGCTGGGGGACAGGCATCTGGTCTGACTGCAGACTCTGGTCATCAATGAAAGCTTTCAGGGGACAACACAGGGAAAGTGTCCTAAAGTCTGATGCTATTGCATCTTTGGAAACAACTCAAGCCCAAGGTGGCTCCAGAGTGGCCCACAAACAACACAGGGAACAAACCCTGCCAACAACAGGCAAAGAGAGTCATTGCAGACAATTGGACTGAAGGCAAAAGCTGTTCAGCCACAACAGTAGGGCACATGCAACATGCTAGGAGACACCTCTGAAGTGCAAGGTTCTGGTGCACAGGGACATTGTACTGCAGGGCACTACAGGACCTCTTCTTCATAAGGCCACTGCTTTCAAGAGCAGGAGACGTAGCTGACTGTCCTAATACACAGAAACAGATGTAGAGAGTTAGACAAAATGAGGAGACAGAGGAATATGTCCTAAACAAAAGAACAGAACAACATCACAGCAAGAGACCTAAATGAAATGGAGATGAGTAACATGCCTGATAGAATATTTAAAGTAATGGTCATACAGATACTCATTGGACTGGAGAAGAGTGGAGAACCTCAGGAAGACCTTTAACAAAGAGACAGAAAACATAAAAAAAGAACCAATCAGAGATGCAGGACTCAATAACTGAAATTAAAAATACACTAGATGGAATATATAGTAGACTAAAGGAAGTAGAAGAATGGATCAGTGACCTGAAGGACAGAGGAATGGAAAGCAATTGAGCTGAACAGGAGAGAGAAAAAATAATAATAAATGAAAATAGACTTAGAGAACGCAGTAACACCATAATAATATTTGCATTATAGGGATCCCAGAATCCAAAAGGGAAAGAAGGGGACAGAAAATTTATTTGAAGGAATAATAGCTGAAAACTTCCTGAATCTGGGGAAGGAAACAGAAATCCAGATCCAGGAGGCACAGAGAGCCCCCAACAAAATCAACCCAAGGAAGTCCAGACCAAGACATATAGTAATTAAAATGGCAAAAGACAGTGGTAAAGAGAGAATTTTAAAAGCAAGAGAAAAGTCTCTTTCTTTTCAAAAGAGAAAAGAAAAGAGAAAAGAAAACAGTTACATAAAAGGGAAATCCCATAAGACTACTAGCTGATTTTTCAGCAGAAACTTTGCAGGCCAGAGGGGAGTGGCATGATACACTCCAAGTGCTGAAAGAAAAAAACCTGCAGCCAAGAGTACTCTATTCAGCAAGGCTACTATTCATAATAGAAGGAGAGATAAAGAGTTTCCCAGATAAACAAAAGTTAAAGGAATTCATGACCATTAAATCCTCCCTACAAGAATTGCTAAAGGGGGCCCTTTGAGTGGAAAGGAAAGATCATAAGTAGGAGTAAGAAAATTAGGAAGCATAGAAGCAGTAAAACTAAGTATATCTATAAAAACCAGTCAAGGGATTCATAAAATAAAAGGATGTAAAGGGGCGCCTGGGTTGCTCATTTGGTTGAGTGTCCAACTCTTCCTTTCGACTCAGGTCATGATCTCAGGGTTATGGGATGGAGCCCCTCATCAGGCTCTGTGCTCAGCGTGGAGTCTGCTTGCCAGTCTCCCTGTGCTACTTTCCCCACTCTCTCTATCTCTCTTAAATAAATAAATAAATAAATAAATAAATAAATAAATAAAATCTTTAAAAAATTTTTTTAAAAAGGATGTAAAGGATGACACCATATACCTAAAGTGTGGAGGGAAGAGGAGTAAAGAATAGGTTCAAACTTAAGTGACCATCAACTTAATATAGATGGCTATATGCAGGAGATGTTATACACAAACCTAATTGTAACCACAAATCAAAACCCAGTAATAAATATGCAAAACTAAAGAGAAAGGAATCCAAGTGTATCACTAAAGAAAGCCAGCAAACCATGACAGAACAGAGCAAGAGTAAAAAGGAACAGAGAAGAACTACAAAACAACCATAAAACAAACAATAAAATGGCAATAAGAACATACCTATCAAATATTACTTTGAATATAAATGGACTAAATGTTCCAATCAAAAGACATAGGGTGACAGAATGGATAAAAATGTAAGACCTATCTATATGCTGCTTACAAGAAACTCACTTCAGACCTAAAGACACATGCAGATTGAAAGTGAAGGATGGAAAAGCAATTATCATGCAAATGGAAATGAAAAGAAAGCTGGGGTAGTAATACTTATATCAGACAAAATAGACTTTAAAACAAACACTGTAATAAGAGACAAAGAAGGATACTATAAAATCATAAAGGGAACAATCCAACAAGAAGATATAACATTGTAAATATTTATGCATTCAACATAGGAGCACTCAAATACATAAAGCAGCTAATAACAAACATAAATGAAGTAGGTGATAGTAAGACAATAATAGTAGGGGAATTTAACACCTTACATCAATAGACAGATCACCCAAACAGAAAATCAACAGATCATCGAAAATAGTGGTTTTGAATGACACACTGGACCAGATGGATCAAACAGATATATTAAGAACATTCCATCTTAAAACAGCAGAATACATAACCTTTTCAAGTGCACATGGAACATTCTCCAGACTAGACCACATATCAGGTCACAAAATAAGTCTCAACAAATTCAAAAGGATTGAAGTCATACCATTGATCTTTTCTGACCACAACATTATGAAACTGGAAATTAATTACAAGAAAAAGTCTGGAAAGCACACAAATACATGGAGGTTAAATAACATGATACTAAACAATGAGTGGGTCAACCACAAAATCACAAAGGAAATAAAAAAATACATGGAGAAAAATGAAAATAAAAACACAATGATCCAAAATCTTTGGGGTGCAGTCCCAAGAGGAAAGTTTATGGCAATACAGGTCTATCTCAAGACGTAAGAAAAATCTCAAACAACTTAACCTAATACCCCTAGGAGCTAGAAGAAAACAACAAGACCCAAAACAGTAGAAGAAAGGAAATAATAAAGACTAGAGCAAAAATAAACAGTATTGAAACTAAAAAACCCAATAGAACAGATCAATGAAACCAGGAGCTGGTTCTTTGAAAAGATCCATGAAATTGATAAAACTTTAGCCAGACTCATCATCATAAAAAAAAGCAGAGAAGACACAAATAAACAAAATCAGATATGAAAGAGGAGAAATAATAACCAACACCACAGAAACACAAAGGATTATAAGAGAATATTATGAAAAATTATATGCCAACAAATGGACAACCTAGAAGAAATGGTTAAATTCTTAGAAACATAAATAGACCAAAACTGAAGCAGGAAGAAATAGAAATTTTGAACAGACTGATTAGTAGCAATGAAATTGAATCCGTAATCAAAAAACTCCCAACAAACAAAAGTCCAGGACCAGATGGCTTCACAGGCAAATTCTACCAAACATATAAATAACAGCTAATACTTAGTCTTCTCAAACTATTCCAAAAAATAGAAGAGGAAGAAAACTTCTAAATTCATTCAATGAGATCAGCATTACCCTGATACCAAAACCAAATAAGGACACTACAAAAAAAGAGAACTACAGGCATATATCTCTGATGAACATAGATGCAAAAATCCTCAACAAGATAGAAGCAAACTGAATCCAACAATACATTTAAAAAATCATTCACCATGATCAAGTGGGATTTATTCCTGGGATGCAAGGAGGGTTCAATATTCACAAATCAATCAATGTGGTACATTACATCAACAAGAGAAAGGATAAAAACTGTGTGATTTCAATAGATGCAGAAAGAACATTTGACAAGAACAACATCCATTCATGATAAAAACCCTCAACAAACTAGAATTCTATATGATCCAGTAATTCCACTACTGGGTATTTACCCTAAGAATATGAAAACAGGAAGTTGAAAAGATATATGCATCTCTATGTTTATTGCAGCATTATTTACAATAGCCAAATTACAGAAGCAGTCCATATGTCCATTGATAGATGATGAATGGATAAAAAAGTGGCATACATATACAATGGAATATTATTCAGTCATAAAAAAGAATGAAATCTTGTCATTTGCAACAACATGGATGGATCTAGAGAGTATAATGCTAAATGAAATAAGTCAGAGAAAGACAAATACCATATGATTTCACTCATATATGGAATTTAAGAAATAAAGCAAAGAAAAAAAAAGACAAACCAAAAAAGACTCTTAATTATGGAGAACAAACTGATGGTTACCAGAGGGGAGGTGGGTGAGGGAATGGGTGAACTATATGAAGAGGATTAAGAGTACACTTATCATGATGAGCCCTGAGTAATGTATGGAATTGCAGAATCACTATATTGTACACCTGAAACTAATATACCACTGTATATTAATTATACTGGAATTAAAATAAAATAAAAAATGAAATAGTAAAAAAAATTTTAAATAAAAATTTAATAATTTTAATGTTTATTGGGCATTTAATATGTACCATGCTCTGTTCTAAGTTTTTTATATATATCTCATTTCATCTTCTAAATAGCCAATAGGTACAATTATGATCCCAATTTCACAGATAAGGAAACTGAGGCACAGTGAGGTTAAATAAGTTGACAAAGGTCACACAAATAGGAAGTGGTAAGTCAGGGATCTCTATGGAGGCACTCTGATCCAGAGGCTAGGTTTGTCTTTAACTAGTGGCTGCACTGGTAAGGAACTAATCTAATCCCTTCATTCAATAGGTATGGAAGTTACAGGTCACACACATTGGTGATATCTTATTAGTGAGGACCCAAGGTAAGATTAAAATTCAGAGCTCAACCTCCAGGCAATGCCTAACTCTAGGTTTAGTTTAGATTATAGTTTGGAAGGAGAGAAGACAAGAAGGGAGGGAGGGAGGGCAAGAGTAAGGAAGGAAGGAAGATTTATACATCAGTTAATTGACTGGTTGATAAATCAAATGACTGGTCAATAGATGGACAGTAAGATTAATAGATAAATAGACCACTCTCAGGTATCTCTAGGACAAAGCAGTTCTAGCCTACAGTAATCAGTTATTGCTCCTTAAGCCATGAAAAAAATACAAAGACATGCTATTAATACCACCCCTAAGTGTCCTCAAATTTAATGCAATTACACATGAAGCTGTTATGTGCCTGCCAGGCGGCCCACAGTTGAAGGAGAGGCAGGAGGCTTCGAGAGGGTAAGCTGCCTTCCCAGCACACCTTCAGATGTTCCTTTCCTAAAGAAGAATTGACTTTATTTTCTCAGTCTAAATTAGCTCACCTATTTTTGTTTTTGTTTCGTTTCATTGATTTTTTTAAAAAACTTAAAAATTTGTAAATTTTTAAATCCTCACTCTCTTTGGATGACTCATGCAGGAAGTCAAATCTCTTTGCTTCAGTTCAGTTTGTATTTTCCTCAATTTAATTATCTTAGTCACATGTAGTCCTACTCTCAGACCAGCCCCTGTTGTTGTATTTAATTAATAAGGTCACGGACAAGCAAGGTCCTGATTGTGCTGTAGCATTTTCTGTTAGATTCTAAATTCCCCAGAGGACACAAATCAGGTTTGAGCCCAGCATTTTGGGTTGCTTTCCAACTCTTTTTGACAAGTTTTACATTTAGGTAGTTATAGCTAAAGTGCTTTAGGAAAGCAGAAAGAGGTCTATAGCCACTGGCAGAAATTGTGGAAGTATAATTTACAGAAATATTTACATTTTTTTCTCCCTGAATTGTCCCTTCTCCCCAGTTTGCTAAGATTACCTGGACATACTGGAAGTCCACCTCAAGAATCTTTGTAGTAGGGAAAGCACAAACACCAGAAGCTTTTAGGTCAAACCCATGGATAAGATGATGCCAGGTGTCCAGAGAAAGGGAGGAGAGAGAGAAGGTTCTGGAGAGAGCAAGGCAAAGACACACAGGAGAGATTACTGGGGATTCGAAAGGGATGAAGGGCTGGGGCTCCTGCCCATTTCTCTCCACTCATCTATTAGAAGGAATTGCAAGGGGACTGGTAACTGACTTCCAAGAAGTGGTATAAGAAAGTGGCCACAAATGAAGGTGGCTGCAAGGGACATTGAGGGAGGCAGACCCCAGATGGTGTACCAAAACACCCTCCACCATCATGACAGGCTTTGGAGAAGGTAAAGAGAGAGGGATCTCCCTGCAGGTCCCTTTTACTCCTCGCCCTGGCTCTTATCCCCCACTCCACTCCCATTCTGTGGAGAGCCTTCCACTTACTGGAATCTTGCTCTGCCTTCATGGCCAGTTCAAGTCCTATCTTCTCTGTTAAGTTTGTTCCATCAACTCTGGTCCACTTATTCTGCTCATCCTCAGGACTCCTCCACACTTACTGATTGCCCCACACAGAGACTTTTGATGATGTATTGTCCTAGTTTTCTCTCATTCATTCATTCAGCAGATATTTATTGAACTCCTGCTGAGTGTGCCAGTCTCTGTTCTAGGCACTGGGGAGGCTCTCATGTGCACAGGGACAAGAATCCTGCCCTCAGGAAACTCAGATTCTGGGTAGGAAGAGACAGAATGATAGCTCCGGCTCTTCAATGTGTGTCAGACTTTTGTCTGAATCTAATTATATGTCATGAGAAGGGAAATGTCGTTCAACACTTAGGTAGGTATAGCTCTTGGACCACTCTTTGAGGAGAAATAGTCCATTGCAATCTCCCCAGAATACACTGGAATATCTAAGCATACTAGGTAATTAAGGAAAGATGGTCCACAGATGTCAGGCAGGAGTCTATAAACCCCCAGTCTCAGGTACAATGAGATCTCAGATTTTTTCCATTCTAGAATTTGTATTTTATCATTATTATTGCTAAAGACATAGCATGTAAATACTGAGTTGAAGAATCCTAGAGTTGTAGAATCCTCCTATAGCTCAGTAAAAGGCTATTGGTGATTTCTGAGGTGTTTATAGGGCAGATGACCCTTCATGTACAAGAAGTGTCCTTCCTGCTCCAGCTTGAATGTCTCCAGTTGGTTAAAGGAACTGTTTCATACTCAGGAGGCAGGGGTTGGCAGATCCATTATGGCTAAATATCTTCCCAGGCCTAAGTGAGGTGTTGGTTTGAGAATCTGGCTTCCCTGCCAATAGAAAGATAAAACATGGAAGTAAGGCAAATTAAGATTGGGTGGTCTTTTTCCAAATTACTGGCATTGTAAAAAAAAAATTTTCCCCCACAATACTGGAGGCCAAATATATCCCTGGAGAGAGGGATTTTGGATCCACAGGGAGTAGTGAAGATAGAAAAATAGATTGATGGTTTCTAAGAAAAGCAATTATCTTACATTTGGTATTAGAATCACTTTGTTCAGACCATTACTTATGAACCATTCTTCCTGTTGATGATTATCATTTTGTGAGGCAGAGACTTCAACCATGGAATTAGGAATTGTCTTATTTATTTTTCTTACAATGGTGTGTCAACAGTAAAGAAAGAAAAGTCTGGAAGAAGCAGGGTAGTGGGAAAGAGATATTTGTAATCATTAACATGGTAAAGAAATAATTATGGATCTCAAATAGACCCTAGAGGGATACCAGATGTTACTAGCAATTGAGAAGAAACCCGGCTGGCTTTTATATGTGAAATAGGATCTGTCCTTGCCAATGCCACCCTTTGAGGCTTCAAAGAGGAAAATTAGAGCTTTCAAAGCTTCGCTTGCAAGTTGGCATGTAGTATTTTGTTTAAAAAAGAGGAAGGGAAACTGATGTATAAAGAGACTTTTTTCCTTTGTGCCTGCGTTTTATGTTATAGGAAGTTTCCTACTCAGAAGATTAAGCTGGGATTGACTTCCCGTTTAAAAAAAAAGTCAATTGTTTGAGGATATGCGCCAAAAAATGGGATTTTATCATCTCTATGAAAGCTGACCCGAGACAAACTGCATCCTTCAGTACAGTCACACCTCAGATGGAAGGGCCCTAGGAGAATGACAAGGACAACCGTCTCATGTCAGTTCCACTCCAATTTTATTTAATACATGATGTTTTATGGCCACATTTTGGGGTCCCTCGGCTTCCTTTGGCTATATGTAGATTAGGGGACAAAATGAAGGGAGGATGTTCTGGGTTGCCCTTTAAGTAGGATGCATGACAGGGCTGACAGTGGATGCAGGAGAGCTCAGCAAATGCCAGCCATTCTGGAACGTGCCATTCCTGTCCTGGCATAATCATGCTCGGTTTTCCTAGGAGATCCTGTCACTCTACCTGCTGGGTGGTATGATGATTTCATAATCTTTGTAGATTGCCCACAGATGCTGCTCCTGTTTCAGCCAAAAGCCATTTTTAAGTTTACTATGTGAGTGACTGAAAACTAATTTCTAAAAATTGAACTAGACAATAACAAAAATTAGAACAAGAACAGATGATATTAATTAAAAACGATTTGAGTCATAGGGATAAATCCAGTTTTGTGAGTAGTATTTGGAGATCTAAAATACAAAACAAACAGACTTCAGTTGCTTGGTGGGGGAAAGAGGAGTCAAGAGGAAAATTTTGCATCACTATAATTATCTATTATTATGAAACAGATTTCAGCCATGTTGGGATTACTAACATCCCACAAATAAGGTGAATTCCAAAAAGTCTCGTTAGGAACACACCTTTCTGTCCCTAAAACACACTATACACTACTTATTTCTATATGCTGTCCCAATGCATGTTCAAAGCAGCAAAGGACTTAGCTAATAAAATCACCAACTGGGTGAACAATCAAATACTCAAATACTTATGTATTACATAGTGTTCTGGAAACCTGTTTTGTCATTTGAGGTTTATCCCTACCTGGTACCACTCTCTAACTAAAGGCTTCCAACCTCCTATTGTACCTTTGTGTACCAGGTTGGATTCTTACCTGGTTATTAATGCTGAGTCTTACCATAGTCCATATAATTAAGAAATTATATTTCATTTTTAATCTGTCCTTCAAATTAGTATTTGTGACCAATTAGAGAAAATGTGTAATTTCTTTTCCTAATTTCAAATTGTATCTTTAAGTAGCTGGTCAATCATCAATCATTTATAAACCATCAAATTATTCTTCCTCCTTCTACCATTTACATGCAGCCTCTTTGTATGAAGTTTGCTTTTATGGACAGATTCCAAAACAAGCACAGAGTAGACTATGTGAACCCGGTAGTATTGTTCATTAGGTAGTGTGGACAGGGCTAAAAGACATGCTAAAATTAAATAAATAAAATGATGATGGGCGCCTGGTTGGCTCAGTCGTTAAGCATCTGCCTTCGGCTCAGGTCATGATCCCAGGGTCCTGGAATCAAGCCCCACATCGGGCTCCCTGCTCAGCGGGGCGTCTGCTTCTCCCTCTCCCTCTGCCTGCAGCTCTGTCTACTTGTGCTCTCTCTCTATCTCTCTGTCAAATAAATAAATACAATCTTTAAAAAATAATAATAATAAAATAAAATGATGGGCATTCCAACCAGTTGGCCAAGGATTGACTTAAACATATCCAGTGAGAAGTTTCAGTATCTTCAAAACAAGTCAGAGTGAGATCCCTTGTCTCTTTACTCTCTGGTTACCATTTTTTAGCTTTTATCTTACAAGCCATTTTATTCTGTCTGCATGGTTATGCTGTAGAACCACACTTCCAGTGGGCTAGAACCCTGGGCCTGGGGTTATTTTGTATGTTACTTGCACCTGGTGAGCAGGTAGTGTTCAGAGCAGTTGGCAGCAGGTAGGAAAGTATGATGGGAGCAGGGGGCAAGCAGAAAGATACAAAGTCATCTATGAGAAATACAAGGGCAACTTTTCATGCCTGTGATCTTCACCCAGTGCTGGTGACAGTCCTTGTGGGAATCTGGGAAGCTGTACCTTTGAGAGCATGCTGCATTGTCTCCTGCTTTGTGTAACCACCTCTAGATATTTTCGTATGCATTGCCATTAAAAACACTTTGTATCTTTAACAGGCGCTGTTGGAATTTTTCTGTTAATACATCCTTCATCCAGTTGTGACAACTACATGTTTGAAGAGGGCATAGGTTTGAATTGCATGGACTCGAGGGTTTCTATGTTCTTCAGTTCTTATATACATGTTAAGGATTTCTAAGAATTGGGAGATGATGATTTCAAAAATCCTCTGATATAATAAAAAGAACATGCAAACTAAAGAGTGGCTCTTTCTATCCTAGTACCCAAGGAAAATCCCAGAGCATTACAGATTGTGTGAGATAATCTGGTTGTTGTATATTAGGCTGTGCTTCCATATCTTGTGGTTTGGCCCTCAGTTCTAAAGTATAATTGAATTGACTTACACCTATATATGCCATGTCAATAGTCACAGGCAATATGCTTTGTTAATAAATGTCAATAAAAACAAGACCATAATGTACCATAATAAGATGACTAAAAGTCTCTGCATGATTAGGATAACATTATTGAATAGGAACAATTTTAGGCCTAGAAGACCTTGCTACATTATCATTTCTTTCCAGAAGTATGGGAGAAGTCGGGTGACCCCATAAGTTACTGGGCACTGGGTAAACATTGCATTGACTTTCAGAATTTACTATTGTCTAAATTCTAGATGTTTTAGTATTCCTTTGTGCTCCAAATAAAGCTGCTATAGTCTGTCTTCCTCCTGCCAATGGGATAGCACTATCATCTAGCACTTAAAACATGTAAGACCTGTTAATTAGCCCTTAGAATTGCTCAGGAAAATGAAGTCTGTGCTGAACTGGGTGCAAGCATCTGAAAAGTAAATATGCTAATAGGCTTATTAGTTTCAGTTATGTAAATGGAACAATTGAAGTTTTAAGATCTTTTTTTAAAAAAAAGTTAAATTGCTTGAGAGTGCTTCAGGTATGCTTTTGGGTACCTTGATGATTACTACCACTTCCTTTCTCAGTGAACCAAGTTTGTGTTTGGGATAAGCCTGTGGTTGGTTGGTTGGTTGTTTTTTTTTGCCTCTGGTTTTTAAACTTACAGATTCTCTGAAATTATTTGGGGGCCACTTGGCTTGGGAGTAGGGATGAATAAAGTTTTAGGAAAGAAACCCTGCCTAGTTTCAATCAGAGCAGCTTTGGTTTTTCTCGTATACTGGAGCTCCATGCAAGGTTTTCGGGGTGGTGGGTGGGGAATTTTCACTGTTTAAAAATGTACCTGAAAACAGTTTGTAGAGAGCATTGTACTAAAAAACCTATGAGGTTAAAGCATTATGAAACGCATTATCAAAAAGGGAGTTAGTACTTCTTAAGCACATAGAGATGAGCCAAAGTTAGCAATGTGTATAACCAAGGAGTATAAGCTGGGTGGGCCTGAATGACAGCAGCGGTGGTTGGGAAAGCAGTTCCCAGGTGGGGACACCTTCCCCTGTTATGCATTGAAACCAACATGGAAGCCTTTATTAAACTCCCATATCACATCCAAACTGTACATTGGCAATGGTCATGCTTGAATGCCATCTCTAAGCAGGTTACTGCAGTGTTTTACTTGAAATCAGCTAAAATGTGATATAGAACCTGAAACATTCTTTATGGTTAAGGTTTATGCCAGAATCCAATTTATTTGACCTGTAGATTACCATTCCATGAATTACTGCTCTTTGAAAGGGCTTTGTCTTAGTGAAAGAATCATTATTTGCAGATGACATGATACTATACATAGAACATCTTAAAGATTCCACCAAAAACTACTAGAATAAATGAATTTGGTAAAGTTGCAGGACACAAAATTAATACCCAGAAATTTCTATACACTAATAACAAAGCAGCAGAAAGAGAAATTAAGAAAACAACCCCATTCACAATTGCACCAAAAGGAATAAAATGCCTAGGAATAAACTGTAAAACTATGAAACATTGGTAAAAGAAATTGAAGACAACACAAAGAAGTGGAAAGATATCCCATGCTTATGGATTGGAAGAACAAATACTGTTAAAATGTCCATACTATCCAAAACAACTATAGATATAATGCAATCCCTATCAAAATACTAACAGCATTTTTTCAAAAAACTAGAACAAATAATACTAAAATTTCTATGGAACCACAAAAGACCACAAATAACCAAAATAATCTTGAGAAAGAAAAACAAAACTGGAGGTATCACAATTCCAGATCTCAAGATATACTATAAAGCTGTTGTAATCACAATAGTATAGTACTAGCACAAAAAGAGACACATAGATAATGGAATAGAATAGGCAGTCCAGAAATGAACCCATGCTTATATGGTCAATTAATCTACAACAAAGGAGGCAAGAATATACAATGGGGAAAAGATAGTCTCTTCAATAAATGGTGCTAGGAAAATTGGACAGCAACATTTAAAAAAAATGAAACTGGATCACTTTCTTAAACCATACACAAAATAAACTCAAAATGGATTAAAGACCTAACTATGAGACCTGAAACCATAAAAATCCTAGAAGAGAACACAGGCAGTGGGGTGCCTGGGTGGTTTAGTCGGTTAAGCATCTGCCTTCAGCACAGGTCATGATCCCAGGCGCCTGAGATCAAGCCCCGCATCGGGCTCCCTGCTTAGCAGAGGGTCTGCTTCTTCCTTTCTCTCTCTCTCTAGCTTTCCCCTGCTTGTGCTCATGCTCTCTCTCTCTCTCTCAAATAAATAGATAAAATATTAAGAAAAAAAAAAAGAACACAGGCAGCAATTTCTCTGATGTGGGCCGTAGTAACATTTTTCTAGATATGTCTCCTAAGGCAAGGGAAACAATTAGGGCTACATGAAAATAAAAAGCTTTTGCACAGTGAAAGAAACCATCAACAAAACAAAAAGGCAACCTACTAATGGGAAAAGATATTTGCAAATGATATATCCAATATGGAGTTAATATCCAAAATAAAGAACTTATATAACTCAACACTAAAACACCAAACAATCCAATTTAATATGGGCAGAGGACCTGAATAGACATTTCTCCAAAGAAGACATCCAGATGGCCAACGGACACGTGAAGAAATGCTCCACATCACTTGGCATCGGGGAAATACAAATCAAAACCACAATGAGATGTCACCTGACACCTGTCAGAATGGTTAAAATCAAAAAGACAAGAAATAACAAGTGTCAGCAAGAATGTGGAGAAAAAGGAACCCTCCTGCACTGTTGGTGGGAATGCAACGTGGTGCAGCCACTGTGGAAAACATAGACACAGAGCATAGAGATTCCTCAAAAAATTTTTTAAAAATTCACTACTGGACATTAACCCAAAGAAAACAAAAATGTTAATTTGAAAAGACATATGTACCCTTATGTTTATTGCAGCATTATTTACAATATCCAAGATATGGAAGCAACCTAAGTGTCCACTGATAAACAAATGGATAAGGATGATGTAATATATATATATATATAAAATTATACACACATATACATACACACAATGGAATATTACATAGCCAAAAAAAGATGGGATTGTGCCATTTGTGAAACCATGGATAGATCTAGAGGGTATTATGCTAAGTGAAATAAGTCAGATTGAGAAAGACAAATACCATATGATTTCACTTATATGTGGAATCTAAAAAAAATACAAATGAGTAAACAAAGAAAAAGCAGGATCAGACCTATAAATACAGACAACAAACTGATGTTTGTCAGAGGGGAGAGAGGTGGAAGGGGGCAAATGGGTGAAGGGGAGTAAGAGATACAGGTTTTCAGTTATGAAATGAATAAGTCATGGGAATAAAAGGCACAGCATAAGGAATATAGTCAATGATATTATAATAGCGTATGGTGACAGATGGTAGCTTCACTTGTGGTGAGGACAGCATAATATATAAAGTTGTAGAATCACTATGCTGTACACTTGAAACTAATGTAACATTGTCAACTATACTCAAATAAAAAATTTTAAAATAATAAAAAAAGTATCAATAAAAAAGAAAGTATCAATGTTTTGTTCTCAGATTTGAAAGGAGTAAGCTTGGGTTGAAAAAGACACTTCAAAATTGATTTCTATCTACTCATGGATTACTCCAGGGCAAACTTCTAGACCACAAATTAAAAAAAAAGTCAAAGCTAAAACATCATCTTTGTTCCCTGGATGATAAGAAGTGCATTCCCCTTTGATCTGTTTCTATAAAGGAGAATGTTAAACGGATAGACTTGTCCAGTAAAGCCCTATAAAGGAATACATCATAAAATATATTTAGAGATGAAAAGAAAGATTTATGTACAAGAATGTTACAGCTTTATTTGTAATGAAGGAGAATAGAAAGCCACTTAAATGTCCAGCAAAGGGTATTTGGTTAAATAAATTATGGTACATTTCTATATTGGAATGTTATGCAGCCCTTTAAAATTATACTTTTGAAGACAAATAATTTTATTATATTCTATTTTTTAAAGATTTTATTTTTTTGTCAGAGAGAGAGCAAGCGAGGACACAAGCAGGGGGAGCGGCTCGTAGAGGGAGAAGCAGGCTCCCCACTGAGCAGAGAGCCTGGCATGGGGCTTGATCCCAGAATCCTGGGATCATGACCTGAGCCAAAGGCAGATGCTTAACCGACTGAGCGACCTAGGCCTCCCAGAAGACAAATAATTTAAGAAACTTCAGATATAATATTAAGTGAGTATATATTAAATATTATTATAAAGTTAATTTAGTGCAAATGTTAAGTGTACGTAGAATATAATCCTTATATATTCAACAATGTATAGATATAAGCATAAAAAGATATTAAGGAAATTCATCGAAATATTAACAATGTTTTTCTCTGTGTGTTGGAAGTAATAATAATGTAAATACTTTTTCCCTCTGGATCTTCCTTTATTGCATACATTCTTTATTAAGAGAAAGCATTATTTTTAGAATCAGAAAAAAATAATTATGTAGTGAGGCACTTGTCCAGGCAGAAGCTGACATGCTTTACCTGAGAATTCCCAGAGCATCAAGAGAAGGAGACCCAGATCTCACTCCCAACTTTCTGATATTCAAAGTAATTGAAATTTTTGGGTGAGTTGGATAGCTCTGATCATGACCCAATGACAAAAAAGGGGGAAAAACCCCTTAACACACAATTATCTCAAGGATGCAAAGTGGATCCCAAAGTGGTTATCAAAGAGGAACTTTCTTCTACAGATGGTTTTCCTCTTGTAAAAATACAGCAACCAGGACCTAAGAGAATGGGAATTCTCATAAATTAAAAGATAATTTTGTGAAGGTCAACAGGACCCACGCAGAAGAATATTCTAATTTATTAGACTTGTCTCCTCATGTTAGATAAAAGTTTTGCCAATGTTAGTTCGACCTGCTCTTCTCTTCCTGAGCCTTAAAGTGAAATATAGACCAAAGAGGGATCCTATCTCTGCCTCTTCTGATGTAATAGCCTTGAACAGTGATAAAAAGCTATCTATTCTGGTGGACAGAAATCTGGAGAGACACCATAAATGCTCTAAGCTCTGGACACACTGAGGCTGCTGCAGTCAGTATTACCTCTATTTTGCCTGAATGAAATCCTGCCCAACCTTTCCATTCTACATCATTCTAAGTTGGAAATCTTTTTTTTTTTTTTTTTTAATTTTTTTATTGTTATGTTAATCCCCATACATTACATCATTAGTTTTAGATATAGTGTTCCATGATTCATTGTTTGTGCATAACACCCAATGCTCCATGCAGAACGTGCCCTCCTCAATACCCATCACCAGGCTAACCCATCCTCCCAACCCCCTCCCCTCTAGAACCCTCAGTTTGTTTTTCAGAGTCCATCGTCTCTCATGGTTCTTCTCCCCCTCCGATTTCCCCCCCTTCATTCTTCCCCTCCTGCTACATTCTTCTTCTTCTTTTTTTCTTTCTTAACATCTATTGCATTATTTGTTTCAGAGGTACAGATCTGAGATTCAACAGTCTTGCACAATTCACAGCGTTTACCAGAACACATACCCTCCCCAGTGTCCATCACCCAGTCACCCCATCCCTCCCACCCCACCCCCCACTCCAGCAACCCTCAGTTTGTTTCCTGAGATAAAGAATTCCTCATATCAGTGAGGTCATATGATACATGTCTTTCTCTGTTTGACTTATTTCGCTCAGCATAATACCCTCCAGTTCCATCCACGTCGTTGCAAATGGCAAGATCTTATTCCTTTTGATGGCTGCATAATATTCCATTGTATATATATACCACATCTTCTTTATCCATTCATCTGTTGATGGACATCTTGGCTCTTTCCACAGTTTGGCTATTGTGGACATTGCTGCTATAAACATCGGGGTGCACGTAGCCTTTTGGGTCCCTACTTTTGTATCTTTGGGGTAAATACCCAGTAGTGCAATTGCTGGATCATATGGTAGCTCTATTTTCAACTTTTTGAGGAACCTCCATACTGTTTTCCAGAGTGGCTGCACCAGCTTGCATTCCCACCAACAGTGTAGGAGAGTTCCCCTTTCTCCGCATCCCCGCCAACATCTGTCATTTCCTGACTTGTTAATTTTAGCCATTCTGACTGGTGTGAGGTGGTATCTCATTGAGGTTTTGATTTGGATTTCCCTGATGCCGAGCGATATTGAACACTTTTTCATGTGTCTGTTGGCCATTTGGATGTCTTCTTTGGAACAATGTCTGTTCATGTCTTCTGCCCATTTCTTGATTGGATTCTTTGTTCTTTTGGTGTTGAGTTTGATGAGTTCTTTATAGATTTTGGATACTAGCCCTTTATCTGATATGTCATTTGCAAATATCTTCTCCCATTCTGTCAGTTGTCTTTTGGTTTTGTTGACTGTTTCCTTTGCTTTGCAAAAGCTTTTTATCTTGATGAAGTCCCAATAGTTCATTTTTGCCCTTGCTTCCCTTGCCTTTGGCGATGTTTCTAGGAAGAAGTTGCTGCGGCTGAGGTCGAAGAGGTTGCTGCCTGTGTTCTCCTTTAGGATTTTGATGGACTCCTGTCTCACGTTGAGGTCTTTCAACCATTTGGAGTCTATTTTTGTGTGTGGTGTAAGGAAATGGTCCAGTTTCATTCTTCTGCATGTGGATGTCCAATTTTCCCAACACCATTTGTTGAAGAGACTGTCTTTTTTCCATTGGACATTCTTTCCTGCTTTGTCAAAGATGAGTTGACCATATAGTTGAGGGTCCATTTCTGGGCTCTCTATTCTGTTCCATTGATCTATGTGTCTGTTTTTGTGCCAGTACCATACTGTCTTGATGATGACAGCTTTGTAGTAGAGCTGGAAGTCTGGAATTGTGATGCCGCCAGCTTTGCTTTTCTTTTTCAACATTCCTCTGGCTATGCGGGGTCTTTTCTGGTTCCATACAAATTTTAGGATTATTTGTTCCATTTCTTTGAAGAAAGTGGATGGTATTTTGATGGGGATTGCATTGAATGTGTAGATTGCTCTAGGTAGGATTGACATCTTCACAATATTTGTTCTTCCAATCCATGAGCATGGAACATTTTTCCATTTCTTTGTGTCTTCCTCAATTTCTTTCATGAGTATTTTATAGTTTTCTGAGTACAGATCCTTTGCCTCTTTGGTTAGATTTATTCCTAGGTATCTTATGGTTTTGGGTGCAATTGTGAATGGGATCGACTCCTTAATTTCTCTTTCTTCTGACTTGTTGTTGGTGTATAGGAATGCCACTGACTTCTGTGCATTGATTTTATATCCTGCCACTTGACTGAATTCCTGTATGAGTTCTAGCAGTTTTGGGGTGGAGTCTTTGGGATTTTCCACATAAAGTATCATATCATCTGCAAAGAGTGAGAGTTTGACTTCTTCTTTGCCAATTTGGATGCCTTTGATTTCTTTTTGTTGTCTGATTGCTGTGGCTAGGACTTCCAATACTATGTTGAATAGCAGTGGTGATAGTGGACATCCCTGCCGCGTTCCTGACCTTAGGGGGAAAGCTCTCAGTTTTCCCCATTGAGAATGATATTCGCTGTAGGTTTTTCATAGATGGCTTTTATGATATTGAGGTATGTACCCTCTATGCCTATACTCTGAAGAGTTTTGATCAAGAAAGGATGCTGTACTTTGTCAAATGCTTTTTCTGCATCTATTGAGAGAATCATATGATTCTTGTTCTTTCTTTTGTTAATGTATTGTATCACGTTGATTGATTTGCGGATATTGAACCAACCTTGCAGCCCAGGGATAAATCCGACTTGGTCGTGGTGAATAATCCTTTTAATGTACTGTTGGATCCTATTGGCTAGTATTTTGGTGAGAATTTTTGCATCCATGTTCATCAGGGATATTGGTCTGTAATTCTCCTTTTTGATGGGGTCTTTGTCTGGTTTTGGGATCAAGGTAATGCTGGCCTCATAAAATGAGTTTGGAAGTTTTCCTTCCATTTCTATTTTTTGGAACAGTTTCAGAAGGATAGGTATTAATTCTTCTTGAAATGTTTGGTAGAATTCCCCTGGGAAGCCATCTGGCCCTGGGCTTTTGTGTTTTGGGAGATTTTTGATGACTGCTTCTATTTCCTTAGTGGTTATAGGTCTGTTCAGGTTTTCTATTTCTTCCTGGTTCAGTTTTGGTAGTTGATACATCTCTAGGAATGCATCCATTACTTCCAGGTTATCTAATTTGCTGGCATAGAGTTGCTCATAATATGTTCTTATAATTGTTTGTATCTCTTTGGTGTTGGTTGTGATTTCTCCTCTTTCATTCATGATTTTGTTGATTTGGGTCATTTCTCTTTTCTTTTTGATAAGTCTGGCCAGGGGCTTATCAATCTTGTTAATTCTTTCAAAGAACCAGCTCCTAGTTTCGTTGATCTGTTCTACTGTTCTTTTGGTTTCTATTTCATTGATTTCTGCTCTGATCTTTATTATTTCTCTTCTCCTGCTGGGTTTAGGCTTTATTTGCTGTTCTTTCTCCAGCTCCTTTAGGTGTAGGGTTAGGTTGTGTACTTGAGACCTTTCTTGTTTCTTGAGAAAGGCTTGTATTGCTATATACTTTCCTCTTAGGACTGCCTTTGCTGTATCCCAAAGATTTTGAATAGTTGTGTTTTCATTTTCATTGGTTTCCATGAATTTTTTTAATTCTTCTTTAATTTCCTGGTTGACCCATTCATTCTTCAGTAGGATGCTCTTTAGCCTCCATGTATTTGAGTTCTTTCCGACTTTCCTCTTGTGATTGAGTTCTAGTTTCAAAGCATTGTGGTCTGAAAATAGGCAGGGGATGATCCCAATCTTCTGGTACCGGTTGAGACCTGATTTATGACCTAGGATGTGATCGATTCTGGAGAATGTTCCATGGGCACTAGAGAAGAATGTGTATTCCGTTGCTTTGGGATGGAATGTTCTGAATATGTCTGTGAAGTCCATTTGGTCCAGTGTGTCATTTAAAGTCTTTATTTCCTTGTTGATCTTTTGCTTAGATGATCTGTCCATTTCAGTGAGGGGGGTGTTAAAGTCCCCCACTATTATTGTATTGTTGTCAATGTGTTTCTTTGCTTTTGTTATTAATTGCCTTATGTAAGTGGCTGCTCCCATGTTAGGGGCATAGATATTTACAATTGTTAGATCTTCTTGTTGGATAGACCCTTTAAGTATGATATAGTGTCCTTCCTCATCTCTTATTACAGTCTTCGGTTTAAAATCTAATTTGTCTGATATAAGGATTGCCACCCCAGGTTTCTTTTGGTGTCCATTAGCATGGTAAATGGTTTTCCACCCCCTCACTTTCAATCTGGGGGTGTCTTTGGGTCTAAAATGAGTCTCTTGCAGACAGCATATCGATGGGTCTTGTTTTTTAATCCAATCTGATAGCCTGTGTCTTTTGATTGGGGCATTTAGCCCATTTACATTCAGGGTAACTATTGAAAGATAGGAATTCAGTGCCATCGTATTGCCTGTAAAGTGACTGTTACTGTATATTGTTTGTGTTCCTTTCTGGTCTATGTTGCTTTTAGGCTCTCTCTTTGCTTAGAGGACCCCTTTCAATATTTGTTGTAGGGCTGGTTTCGTGTTTGCAAATTCCTTTAGTTTTTGTTTGTCCTGGAAGCTTTTTATCTCTCCTTCAATTTTCAATGACAGCCTAGCTGGATATAGTATTCTTGGCTGCATATTTTTCTCATTTAGTGCTCTGAATATGTCCTGCCAGTCCTTTCTGGCCTGCCAGGTCTCTGTGGATAAGTCTGTTGCCAATCTAATGTTTCTACCATTGTAGGTTACATATCTCTTCTCCCGAGCTGCTTTCAGGATTTTCTCTTTGTCTCTGAGACTTGTAAGTTTTACTATTAGATGTCGGGGTGTTGACCTATTTTTATTGATTTTGAGAGGGGTTCTCTGTGCTTCCTGGATTTTGATGCCTGTTTCCTTCCCCAAATTAGGGAAGTTCTCTGCTATAATTTGCTCCATTATACCTTCTGCCCCTCTCTCTCTTTCTTCTTCTTCTGGGATCCCAATTATTCTAATGTTGTTTCGTCTTATGGTATCGTTTATCTCTCGAATTCTGCCCTCGTGATCCAGTAGTTGTTTATCTCTCTTTTTCTCAGCTTCTTTATTTTCCATCATTTGGTCTTCTATCTCACTGATTCTTTCTTCTGCCTCATTTATCCTAGCAGTTAGCGCCCCCATATTTGATTGCACCTCATTGATAGCCTTTTTGATTTCTACTTGGTTAGATTTTAGTTCTTTTACTTCTCCAGAAAGGGTTTCTCTAATAACTTCCATGTTTTTTTCAAGCCCAGCTAGTATCTTTAAAGTGATGATTCTGAACTCTAGATCTGACATCGTACTAATGTCTGTATTGAGTAGGTCCCTGGCAGTCGGTACTACCTCTTGTTCTTTTTGTTGAGGTGATTTTTTCCGTCTTGTCATTTTGTGCAGAGGAGAATAGATTAATGAGAGAACAAAATGCTAGCAGGGTAACAACGTCCCCAGAAAATATACTCTAAACAAATCAGAAAAGACCTGAAGCAGTGGGAAAAGAAAGGGAAAGAGAGAAAAAAGAAAAGGAAAGAAAAAAGGAAAAAAGAAAAAGATAAAGATAAAAACAAACAAAAGCAGAACAAAACAAAACAAAACAAAAACAGAATGTGATCAAATATGATCAGGCTGGATTATAGATCAGTGCCACACACTAGATTTTGGGTGTATTTTGGTCCGTTAAAAGAAAGTCCCTCCCAAAATTTTAAAGAAAGAAAAACTTATATATGTACAAAAATAAGGCTTGATATGATGAAGGGATGGAATATGACTGTAAAGATGGAAATTATAAAAAATTTTGAAAAAGGATTTGATAAGTTGTTTGAAAAAAGAAAGAAGAGGATTAAAAAAAAAAAGAAAGAAAGAAAAAAGGGAGAGAATGTGTTCAGGCAGGGGAGTAGAAAAAAACCATACACTAGAGATTTAGAGTATATTTTGATCTGTTAGAAGAAACTATCTCAAGATTTTAAAGAGAGAACAACTTATATATATATGCCAAAAATACAGGTAACTACTATGAAGGGATAGAATATGACTTTAAAAATGAAAAATAAAAATGTTTTTTTTAAAAAAAGGGATTGATAAGATGTTGGTTGAAAAAGGGAAAAAGAAAAATTCAAAAAAAAAGAAAAAAGGAAAAAAGAAAAAAAGACAGTTAAAAAAAATAATTAACTTTGAAAGACTAAAGAATCATGGTAAAAAAGCCATGAATTCTATGTGCAGTATTCCCCTAGCGCTGGAGTTCTGCCGTTCTCACTGATCGGTAAACTTGGTCTTGGCTGGCTGTTCTCGCTGATCTTCTGGGGGAGGGGCCTGTTGCCGTGGTTCCCAAATGTCTTTGCCGGAGGCAAAATTGCCCCGCCCTTGCCGGTCCGGGCTAAGAAATCTGCTCGGGTTTGCTCTCTGGAGCTTTTGTTCCCTGCAAGCTTTCCTTACAGCTTTGGAGGCGGAGAGTGAAAATGGCGGCCTCCCAGTCTCCGCCCCGGCGGAGCCGAGAACTCGGGGTCCCGCTCCTCAGCGAGCCCCCAGAGAAAAGCAGTCAGTCACTCCCATCTCCCCGGTCTCCGGCCACACTCCGCGCTCACCCGGCCTGTGACCGCGCCTTTCTATCTGGCACCCGACCCCAGGTGGAGTCTCCAAACCCAGCAGATCCCCGCGGTGCGCTCCCGCACCGCTCCTCCCCGGGGAAGAAGGTGAGTCTCCCCGGATCTGCCGCTTGTTGGGTCCCTGCTGGAGGAGCAGTGGCCTGACTGTGCCGCGGATCACTGTTTATGACAACCCCGAGCTGAGAGCCCGCGCCTCGGCTCCCTCTCTGCAGCCGGCTTCCCTGCTCCGATACCTGGGAGCTCTGCCGCACTCAGGCACCCCCGGTCTTTCTGTGACCCCGAGGGTCCTGAGACCACACTGTCCCACGAGGGTTCTACCCCCCACTTCGCCACCAGAGTGACGTCCCTCAGCGGAGCAGGCTTCTAAAAGTTCCAATTTTGTGCTCCATGGCTCTATCACTTGCCAGAAGCAGCCGACGGAGGCCCCTCCCCCGCCGTCTATCCTCCCGAATAACGCCTCGGATTCACTTCTCCGCACGTCCTACCTTCCAGAAAGTGGTCGCTTTTCTGTTCAGAGAGTTGTTGCTATTCTTTTCTTCGATCTCCTGTTGAGTTTGTAGGTGTTCAGAATGGTTTGATCCCTATCCAGCTGAATTCCTGAGAGGAGACGAAATCCAGGTCTCCTACTCCTCCGCCATCTTGCTCCCAGAAATGCCCTAAGTTGGAAATCTTGTGGACTTACATAGATGATCCATGAATCAGGAGGAGTAAAACACAACAATTCTGAAGGGAAATCTATCTGGACCAATGAAAGTCTTTTACCAGGACAAGAGGGAAAGGGTTTGGGGGTGGGGTGGGACATGGCACTGGAAAATAGTTATAGCTCTCATTTTGCTCTTATATCCAATAATTAGAATTATTTTTCTTTATAAATATCTGGTGGTAAAAAGAGCTTAAAACAGTTGAACAATTCAGGGGGTCTAAAGAAAATTAAAACAGGCTGGATGCATCATAATTCATTTAGCCAATTCTTTATAGATAGATACTTAGTTTCTTTCCGGGTCTTTTTTTTCCCCTTTTCTTGGCTGGCAAGCATTCTTGTACATAAATCTTGTCACATTTATTTGATTATACCCTTAAGAAAAATGCCTTAAAATGCAATTGCTGAGTAAGAGTTTGCAAAACTTCAAAGTTTTTGATCCATATTTTTAAGTTGCCTTCCAAAAAATAATAGTAATTTATATTCCATATATTCCATAGGAAGTATATGAGAATAGTTGTTTTCTTAATACTGTCACCAACATTATGTGTTACCATTATATTAAAAATTATTTTTAAAAAACTGTCTAATTCAAAATGTGAGAAATGGTACACCATTGCTTTGTTTTTAGGTTACTCCCCAGAATAATCATCATGATCATCATTATCACAGCATTTATTTAGGACTTACTGTGTGGCCAACTGCTATGATAATCACACATCTTATTTTCTTCTCAGAATAGTACAATGACAGATTTGATTAGCTCATCTATTCATTGGCCATTTATAATTTTGGGGGCAAATTTTTGTTCTTGTCTTTTGCTGATTTCTCTCTGTGTAGAAGTACACTTTAAACATTAAGGAAACCAACCTTTTCCTTATAATGTCTTTTTTTGGTGATATGTCTTTATTGGTATTTCTATGAGTCAAAGTAATTGATAAATCAGAAAGTGGAAGAAATAGGCTCTTACTGAGATAAAGGAGGTACAAAAATAAAATGGGACAAGGAGATGAAGAGATGACTGGAATTGGAAGTATAATATGAAATTATATTTTCTATACATTAGTCTCCCTAAACAACTTCTGGATTTGTAAACATGCTCCAACAGTTAGCAAATTGTACAAACAAGCTGTGTGGTCCCCAAGAAATGTTTACTCTTCAATGCCTTTGGATGTGATCACAGGATCGATGGGCAAGGAATAACCTACCACCAAGAGTCATGGACAGTAGGTAGTGCCCCTCAGAGCTAAATCAGGGACATGCTTCATCACCAGGACAGGGGGTCTTCACTATCCCTGACTGGAAGGACTTGGTTATTACTCTGGAAACAGTGACTGTGGTGTATTTCCTCTTTTTCCCAAATCTACCACTGTTGGTGGGAAAAGAGCTTTCTCTTAGACTGTAGCTGATCAGACCAAAAAGAGTCACATAATGGAGAGAAGTGCCCATCACCAACAGATCCTAGACTTGGAAGTTGATGATACAACTGGAAGGGACTTTGGCAGCATCCCTGCAGGAAAAGGGAAGGTAAGTCATGTCAGTTGGTATTTGGGTGGCAAAAGGGGCAGTCTGTGAAAGAAACTGCTTGTTAGCTGTCCTCAATACCCATTCTCTTATTCTTCCATAATAGACATTTTGAATTTCCACCAAGTCCCTGCCTCCCTTCTACCTAGATAGGCCCTGAGACTAAGATCGGGTCAGTGGTATACAAATGGTAGTGTTGTGTACAAATCAGGATTGTGCCTTTAAAGTGGAGGAGGTATGTCCTACTCTGCCTTCTTTTTTCCTACCTTGCTTCAACTGTGGATGAGATAGTGGACCATCATGGACCATGAGAATAAGTGGAACATCTTAGAGATGGTACAATAACATAGGAGTCTGGGTCCCTGAGTAAACCTCATGGAGCAGATGCCTTAAACCAGCATGACACCATTTGCTTCCAGACTGGTGAGCTACAGAAAAATAAACTTCTAACTAACTCATTCTATTACTTTGGACCCCTGTTACATACAGCTCAACCTATATTCCAATTTATGTATGTAAAGATTATACCTTAGTGTATTTTGTCCTGCTATAGTTCTGAAATGCACAGGAATTATTTTTTTGCATAAATTTTTGTTGAGAAACCAAAGTATAAGTTAAAACATAGTTTAATTTATAATAACATCCTGGATGAACTGACTAGGGATTTATCTTGAAACTGAGAAATGTTAAATATATTTTTTCATTTTTCATGAAAACACAGTTCAAACTTCTGTATGAAAAAACTGTTTTTAATCCTTTTATAAATGGAAGCTTTATATTTTCAAGTATTTTAATTGGTTGCTTGGAAGGTGTCTTTTCCAAACAGAAACACTTTTTAAGCATAGAGACTTTCAAAGAACATTTAAAAACCCAAATGGTTTACATTAAACCTGAAAATTCAGAGTACTAAGTTTAGAGTTCTTTTAGAAAGCTCAAGAACTTATTTTTAAAAGCAAACAAACATTAACATGCACATGTTAAATATAAATTATTAAAAAGGGCATGCTAGAACTAATGTAGACATGGTACTTTTCTCCCTTCATTTTGAAATTTAAAAATCAACCTTTTCTGTCATTCTTGCACAAATTGACATTCTTCTAACTGTACATTTAAAGCAGCCGTTTGGCATCAGGTCGGGTCAGCTTCATTTTTTTTTTTTTTTTTTTTTTTTTTGCCTAAGCACTTTAGCCAAACTTTTAGATTCAACCGAGATTCCCTACAATTTCTCAGCTAAGATTTTTTCCAAGAGCTTTGTTATTTTCTCATATAGTAAAAATAAGAAATTCGTTGAATTCCAATTAATTTGCTCCCTTGAATCTGTTCCCCCCTAAAAATAAACAACCAAAATTATCACTGACATGCCAATTTTTATTTTTGAGGATTCATAACTATACAAGTACAACAAATACGCTAAAGTATGGATGGGCACCTATAATTCACAGGGGCGTAGAAAAACACAGTCAGACAGATGATTTTAAACTAAACTTGAGGCTTTCTTGGACAGGGGCAGGGTACAATGTGTGTGTGTGTGTGTGTGTGTGTGTGTGTGTGTGTGTGTGTGACCAATTCAAACCTAGCAGACAGTCAAAATGAGACCTTTGTCAAGGATTCTGCCATGTCCAAGTCCCTACCTAAGGTACTAGTTCAAATCACTAGGTCCACTTGAGAAGGTGAGTCAGGGCTGGTAGATAAGTACACTGGTGTGCAGAATTCAGAAATTCTTGCATTAGTTATTGTGCAAATGCGATTCTAATTCCTAGCCTATTTCACAGAGCAGAATTGGCTGTATCTCATTTCAACATGGTAAGAGACACTCAACATTTTGCATTTGCATTTAATCTTAACCATCATATTTATCTTTTCCAAGACTGTGTCTAGCAGAAGTGATTATATAAACATGGGCCGTATGATCCTGGACTGAAGTTAGACAGATGACAGACAGCTTGTTAGTGAAAGCTTGCACTAAAGGTTTTAAAGGATTCTTACTTTAAAGATTGACATCAGGAGATACAGCCATGAGAATTCTGTCTTGCTGTCATTTTGTTAGACACAGTGGCTTTGAGTCAACACCCAAGCATACTTACTGATACATTTAAATACAGAAGTAAGTATAAAATCAGCACAACTTTTATACCCTTCCTCTTCTATTTTACGTATCTGTAACACTTCTTGTGTCTTATATAGATTGACCACATTTTTAAAAGTCTGCTGAAGATTCCATTTACTAACCAATGCTTTACTGATTAGGCTGTTTCAATTTCTCATTATTATTAAAAATGCTTCTACTGAAGCTGGAAAAAGAACATGAAATAAAGCCCAAAACTAGCAGAAGAAGAGAAATAATAAAGATTAGAGCAGAAACAAATCATACAGAATTCAAAAATACAGTAGAACAGATCAACAAAACTAGGGGCTGGTTCTTTGAAAGAATTAACAAAATTGACAAACTCCTAGCCAGACTAATCAAAAAGAAAAGAGAAAGGACCCAAATAAATAAAATCACAAATGTAAGAGAGGAAATCACAACCAACACGGAAGAAATACAAACAATTATAAGACAATATTATGAGCAATTATATGCCAACAAATTGGGCAATCTGGAAGAAATGGATAAATTCCTAGAAACATATAAATTACCAAAACTGAAACAGGAAGAAATAGAAAATTTGAACAGACTTGTAACCAACAAAGAAATTGAATCAGTAATCAAAAATCTCCCAACAAACAAGAGGCCAGGGCCGGATGGCTTCCCAGGGAAATTGTACCAAACATTTAAAGAGGAGCTAATATCTATTCTTCTGAAACTATTCAAAAAAATAGAAATGGAAGGACAACTTCTAAACTCTTTCTATGAGGCCAGCATTACCTTGATTCCAAAACCAGACAAAGACTCCACCAAAAAGGAGAATTACAGACCAATATCCCTTATGAACATGGATGCAAATATTCTCAACAAGATACTAGCAAATCAAATGCAAAACTACTTTAAAAGAATTGTTCACTACTATCAAGTGGGATTTATTCCTGGGCTGCAGGAGTGATTCAATATCTGCAAATCAATCAACATGATACACCACATTTATAAAAGGATAAGACCCATATGATCCTTTCAATAGATACAGAAAAAGCATGTGACCAAATATAGCATCCTTTCTTGATAAAAACCCTCAAGAAAGTAGGGATAGAAGGAACATACCTTAACATCATAAAGTCCATATAGGAAAGACCCAGAGCTAATATTATCCTCAATAGGGAAAAACTGAGAGCTTTTCCCCTAAGGTCAAGAACACGACAGGGATGTCTACTCTCACCACTGTTGTTCAGCATACTACTGGAAGTCCTAGCCACAGCAATCAGACAACAAAAAGAAATAAAAGGCATCTAAATCAGCAAGGAAGAAGTCAAACTTTCAGTCTTTGCAGAGGACACACACAAAAAAAAAGACTCTACCAAAAATTGCTACAACTGATACAGGAATTCAGCAAAGTTGCAGGATATAAAATCAACATACAAAAATGTGTTGCATTTCTATACACCAATAATGAAGCAGCAGAAAGAGAAATCAAGGAATCAATCCCATTTACAATTGCACCAAAAACCATAAGACACCTAGGAATAAACTTAACCAAAAGGTAAAAGATCTGTATGCTGAAAACTATAGAGCACTTATGAAGGAAATTGAAGTAGACCTCAAAGAAACAGACAAACATTCCATCCTCATGGATTGGAAGAGCAAATATTGTTAAAATGTCTATACTACCCAAAGCAATCTACACATTCAATGCAATCCTTATCAAAATAATACCAGCATTTTTCACAGACCTAGAACAAACAATTCCAAAATTTGTATGGAACCAGGAAAGACCTTGAATAGCCAAAGGAATGTTGAAAAAAGCAAAAGAAAGAAAGAAAGAAAGGAAGAAAGAAAGGAAGAAAGAAAGAAAGAAAGAAAGAAAGAAAGAAAGAAAGAAAGAAAGAAAGAAAGAAAGAAAGGAAGAAAGAAAGGAAGAAAGGAAGGAAGAAAGAAAGAAAGAAAGAAAACGCAAAGTGGGAAGCATCACAGTTCTGGACTTGAAGTGGTATTACAAAGCTGTAATCATCAAGACAGTATGGTGGCACAAAAACAGACTCATAGATCAATGGAACAGGATAGAGAACCCAGAAATGGACCTCAACTCTATGGTCAACTAATCTTTGACAAAGCAGGAAAGAATATTCAATGGAAAAAAGACAGTCTCTTCAACAAAGGGTGTTGGGAAAACT
This sequence comes from Phoca vitulina, assembly GCF_004348235.1. Taxonomy (NCBI): domain Eukaryota; kingdom Metazoa; phylum Chordata; class Mammalia; order Carnivora; family Phocidae; genus Phoca; species Phoca vitulina. Next base: position 31,824,617 of record NW_022589710.1, on the reverse strand, counting down.
GGAAAGCCACATGCAGAAGAATGAAATTGGACCACTTTCTTACACTATACACAAAAATAAATTTAAAATGGATGAAAGATCTAGGGCGCCTGGGTGGCTCAGTTGGTTAAGCGACTGCCTTTGGCTCAGGTCATGATCCCAGAGTCCTGGGATCAAGTCCCACATCGGGCTCCTGGCTCAGCGGGGAGCCTGCTTCTCCCTCTGACCCTCTCCCCTCTCATGCTGTTTCTCTCTCGCTCGCTCTCTAATAAATAAATAAATAAATAAAATCTTTAAAAAAATAATAAAATGGATGAAAGATCTAAATGTGAGACAGGAAACCATCAAAATCCTAGAGGAGAACACAGGCAGTAACCTCTTTGATCTTGGTCTCAGCAACTTCTTACTAGACACGTCGCTGGGACAAGGGTAACAAAAGCAAAAATGAACAATCGGGACTTCATCAAGATAAAAGCCTTCTGCACAGTGAAGGAAACAATCAACAAAACTAAAAGGCAGCCTATGGAATGGGAGAAGATATTTGCAAATGACATACTTGATAAAAGGTTAGTATTCAAAATCCATAAAGAACTTATCAAACTCAACACTCAGAAAACAAATAATCCAGTTAAGAAATAGGCAGAAGAAGACATCCAGATGGCTAACAAACACATGAAGAGATGCTCAACATCACTCATCATCAAGGAAATACAAATCAAAACCAGAATGAGATACCATCTCACACCTGTCAGAATGACTAAAATTAACAACCCAGGAAACAACAGTGTTGGTGAGGATGCAGAAAAAGGGGAACACTTTTGCACTGTTGGTGGGAATGAAAACTGGTGCAGCCACTCTGGAAAACCATATGGAGGTTCCTCAAAAAGTTAAAAACAGAGCTACTCTATAACCCAGCAATTGCACTACTAGGTATTTACCCAAAGGATACAAAAGTACAGACTCAAAGGGGTACACGCACCCCCATGTTTATAGCAGCATTACCAACAATAGCCAAACTATGGAAAGAGCCCAAGTGTCCATTGACTAATGAATGGATAAAGAAGATGTGTGTGTGTATATATATATATACACACACACATACATACACACATACAGATATAGATACACACACATACACACACACACACACACACACACACACAATGGAATATTACTTAGCCATCAAAAAGAATGAAATTTTGCCATTTGCAACAACTTGGATGGAACTAGAGTGTATTATGCTAAGTGAAATAAGTCAGTCAGAGATACAAATACCATATGGTTTCCCTCATATGTGGAATTTAAGAAATAAAACAGATGAACATAGGGGAAGGGAAGGAAAAATAAGATAAAAATAGAGAGGGAGGCAAACCATGAGAGACTAGAGAACAAACTGATAGGGAACAAACTGAGGGTTGCTGGAGGGGAGGTATGTGGGGGGATGGGTATATGGGTGATGGGCATTAAGGAGGGCACTTGTTGGGATGAGCACTGGGTGTTACATGTAATGATGAATCACTAAATTCTACCCCTGAAACCAATACTACACTATATGTTAACTAACTTGAGTTCAAATAAAAGCTTGGAAGAAAGAAAGAAAAAATGAAGTAGAAGTCCTTGGCTTTGAAAAAAACAAAACAAAACAAAACAAAAACAATGCACCTGGTGAGACCACCCCTTCCTAAGCTTTAACTCTTATCAGGACTGGAGCTATGGCTACAGAAAGGGACTCTACACAGATGCAGATGTGGCACAGAACAACTCCAGGGCTGCCATTCATGCTAGTCTCTATAAATGGTGCCCCTGGAGTTGGGCCATGCACAACCTTCAGGCTGTATGTGATGGCCCTGGCTACAGAATGTGACATGCTTCCAGGAAGATAAACTGCCTGTCCACTTCTTGGGGAAGATCTCCACTCCCACCTCTTCAACATTCTTCATATGACTCTTCCAAGATTCCTAACAGACTGGTCTCAAGAAGGATACTATGATTAAATTGTTTGCCCATCTCTCCTAAAATTAAGAAAGAATTAGAAGATTAGAAAACTAAGAAACCATTAGAATGAATTCCATCTTTCGTTGATTTCCTAAATCCCTGCACTCCTCCAATTTTGACTCTACAAGAACTTCTGAGTTCATTCCTCATCACTCTGACCCTTACGTGGTAGAATGCCTTATTGAGACCTGATTAGGACACCAGCTAAGGGCAATATCTGGGGGGGTTAGAGTTGCTGTCCAAATGTTGAAGCAATGCTCTCAAGTTGAGAGCAAGTAATTTATTTGGGAGGTGAACTCAGAAATGCTGGTAAGGGGGTGAGGAAAAGAGACTGAGAAGTGAAAGAAGACCATCAAGGATGCCTTTTTCAGCATATTAATATTGTGGCCAACTGGGGCTCAGTCCCACTGAGGATCTTGGGAGGCAGTATTGGACATGTGTCAGAGTCATCCTCTTTGAGGGGCTATGAAGCTCGAGAAGTTTTTCACTAGTTCCCCAGTTCTTTGTTTTCTGGCTGCTTTCAGGGATATTAACCCTTTGACACTTCTGCCTTGCCCTTTGTATGGCTGGTCTTGCTCCCAAAGTCAGATAAAAACCCTCAGACTTTTACTACAGAGAGAGAGGTAGGTACTTGGGCAAGTACCAATAATATCTGCTCCAGAGGTCATCCATGCCTGCATTTTTCAGGTATGTGAGCTGATAAATTTCTTATTTTTGTTTAAGAAAATTTGAGGTGGGGTTATATTTTTAGCCAAATGAATTCTGACTGATCCATATAGCAGACATATATAATGCATACCTACATATGCTATAAAATTGTGAGAAATACTAAGATGAATGTGATGCAGCACCCATATCAAACATAATAATTCCATGACTAATAACACTTAGCATGTCTTCATAGTTATGGTATGAATTTAGTGGCCATCTGCTATACATTGGTCCCTATGCTAGTCATTTACATAGTACTAAAAATAGTTACATTTTATTGAGCCCTTAACTTGAGCCAAGATTGTTAATTATATTATTTTGGTTAATATGTATGTTATTTTATTTGGCAAGGGAGGAATTAAGGTTGCCAATAAACTGACCTTGAGATGGGGAGATTACTCTGGATTATCAGGGTGGGCATGATATATTCATGAGGGTCCTTTTAAATAAAAGAGGTTGGGGGGGTAGAAGAGTCAGAGTCAGGGAAATTTGAAGATGCTACACTGCTGACTTTGAAGATGAAGGAAGAGGCGCAAGCCAAGAAATGCAGACAGTCTCTATAAATTGGAGAAGACAAGGAAACGGATAACTCCCTAATGCCTCCAGAAAGAATATAGCCCTGCTGACACCTTGCCTTGCGCTCAGTGAGACCCACTTTGAATTTATGACCTCCAGAAGTGTAACCATAAATTTGTGTTCTAAGCCCTTAAGGTTGTGGTAATTTGTTACAGCAGCCATGGGAAACGAATCCATTGTAACCAAGGGGACGGGGACTATCTGTAGAACTAGCTATTCCCAAGGCTCCAGAAATCATTGTGGTATTGATATGAGATCACTTAGAAGGGCTCTGCATTACCACTCATGTGCTGAAGGAGTATTGCCTAAGCACACGGAAAAATGAAGATAAGGAAAACTATCCACTTAAAGGTAGGACTGCTTAAAGATGTTCTATTTGAGTGGAAGCTTAGCCTGGTGAGTTACAGCCTAGTTTTGGGCGAAGACTTGCCTGGAGATTGTTTTCTCCTAATAGTATAATGTTTCTTGACAAATCACTGGATGTGTATTCCTTTTTATTACTCTTACAGTGAATCTTAGAATTTTTTCTTTTTTTCCTTATTCATAGAATACAATAAAAATAAAGTAGGATCTGATAAATCCTATTTTACTTGGGTCTCTTTTCTTCTTGAAGTCTAATACTATTCTTTGAACACAGACTAGCAAACAATGTACTCATACCAAAAATCTGGAAAAAATGTTACTATTTTTATAATTTTAACGGAAGTTAAAATATCTGTATAGAGAGAGATTAAATTTCTGGTCCTTTGAAGAATATCTATCATTTCTATATTGGTTCATTTGTTATTTCAAAGTATGTACTCCGTTATATTGACTTTAATATATATCTATCTGAGGAAATGTTTCTAATTGTTCCATGACACTTCCAAAATATAATTTTACTTTGTAAATCAAATAATGACAAAGCTATTCCACAATGCCAAGGGCTTGTAGTGTTGAGATATGATTCAGTCTTTTTTTTTATTTTATCTGATTCAGTTTCTGATGGAAGAGATTGGTAAGGAGGTAGGTTTGAAACAGCTGTATAAAAAATCAAGGCTATCTCCAAAGAATTTCTCTGAGAATCAGGACAATCATTTGTTGTTGTTGTCCATGGACATCTCAGCTCTTTCCATAGTTTGGCTATTGTGGACATCGCTGCTATAAACATTGGGGTGCAGGTACCCCTTAGGATCACTACATTTGTATCTTTGGGGTAAATCCCTAGTAGTGCAATTCCTGGGTCATAGGGAAGCTCTATTTTTAACTTTTTGAGGAACCTCCATACTGTTTTCCAGAGTGGCTGCACCAGCTCGCATTCCCACCAACAGTGTAAGAGGGTTCCCCTTTCTCTGCATCCCCGCCAACATCTGTTGTTTCCTGACTTGTTAATTTTAGCCATTCTGACTGGTGTGAGGTGGTATCTCATTGTGGCTTTGATTTGTATTTCCCTGATGCTGAGTGATGTTGAGCATCCTTTCATATGTCTGTTGGCCATTTGTATGTCTTCTTTGGAGAAATGCAGGACAATCATTTGGCTGCATTGTCAGGTCCCATGTTAGAGTCAGGTCTCATCAAGAATAATGGCTGTTTTTTCTACTCAATAAGTAGCTTTTAATTCCTTCATGCTAAGCAGCATGGAGAATAGGAAATGAGGATTAGAAAAAGACCTCAGGGTAGAAAATCCATCCAAATTCATCTGGATTGGGCAAACTAACTAATAATCCATATTTTTGAACATACAGAAACATTGCTCAAGAATAAGCTATCCTGGACTCATCTGCCTCTAACTGCCAGCGTATGAGTGATTAAACAGTGGTATTTGAACAAAGTCCCTTCTCTACTTTTACTTTGACTAACATGCCCCAGAAATAAATTTTCCCCCTATATTTTCACAGACAAGGATACTTTGTGTCAGGATACAACTGGAGTTCAAATTTCATTTTGCTTTGTGTGAATATTTTGGGATTGTTTACTTCTATATATTTATTTAAGTATAAGATCACATTTTTCTTTATGGGGAAGAGACCTTTCTTGTTGTTTGCCTTTTGTTTTGGGGAAGGAGACAAGCAATCTGGCTTCCTGTGCCTCTCGTTCCATTTTTCTCTAGTTATCTAACAGAGATGGTTGCTTCCCAGTCTATAGGTACATATAACTGATTGCTTTTGTGAGCTACTGCTTGATGGGGTCGAATATATTTCAAGCTTTGGAGACAGACATTCAGGAGGAGTTGAAAAATTCCTTTTTGGAGGCCAGAGAAGCTTTCATGAGTAACGATGCCAACATAACTCCAGAAGAGCTTGAAATCTTTTTGCAGGTAAGAGATAAAGAGGTTTTGTTTTGAGAGTTATAAATTTGCCAGTTGTGTGAAAGACAGCTGTAGATAAAAGATTTTATAGAATGCCTTCCTGTGTGTTTTACCTAAACTTGCATAAATAATAGCACTAGTTTACTGTCCTCTGAAGAGAGAGGGAAAAGAGATAAGCCCTTCTAGTGGTAGGAGACATAAAGAAAACAGTAAGAGAATGCAAAGGGGGTAAGACAGATACAGGGAAGAGGAAAAGTTACAGAGCAGATACATCAAGGGCAGAGGAACTCTGTAAGATATCCTGAGGGTCAGGAAAGAATAACTAGTACTGGACCAACTCTTCCATTGACAACAATTATCAAAGCAAAACAAAACAAATATTGCAAAAATAACTGTGTGAAAACACAGGAGTATAGGCAAAGCAGGTTGGACCCAAAAGGGGAATGACCATTTAAAGCAAGCGCATGAGCCAAGTTCCACATTTACTTGTCTTCTGCTCTGTGAGTTACTTCCCAGTTGACTTGGTGAGAGGCAGTAAGTCCTAGCAGAGAGCTGTAGCCTTACGAGGCTGAAGTGACCAGTCAGAACGTGGGGCTCTAACAGTGCTTGCAATTTGAGAAGAAAATCCCAGAGAGGAGGAATCCTCAAAGTAAGAAAGCTCACAAATACCACATCTACTATGAATTCCTCTCAGGCTGTTGGCCAGCTCCTCAGTCGTGCATGTGCAGAGTAAGGCCTCAGAAAAACAAATGAAAGCAGCGTCTGTGATTCCAAAGAGCTGTGTAGAGACTTGAGCAGCCATCTGTTCCCTGGGAGATGCAAGTTGGAGTTCAAGGCTCACCAAGTTCGAGGGGATTTGGGAAACACCCCGAGTTGTCTGTTGAGATCCCAGAAACACCACATCCTACAAGGAAAACTGAAGATACAGCAAGCTCTAACAAAGTATAAAATCAACTCTCAACAGGATTCAAGTGATCGGCTGGTATTCCATCTGCCTGCCAAATAAACCCCAAACCCTCTTTTTTAAGGAAGATAACATCATCCAGAGTCTCTCCACAAATTTTCATATACAACGGCCAGCAGCCAATTAGAAATTGGGGAATATGATTAAAAATAGGAACAACTGACTGGAAACTAACTGAACCACAAGCATTAGAGACTCACCAATGATTTAATACAGAGTTATCACCTAAAGACTTTAAAATAAGTATGGTTAATAGTTTAAGAAAATCTAGGAAAAGATAGAAAATTTTAGTTAATATCTGGAATTCTTAAAGAAGCATCAAACCAGTATTATAGAGATGGAAAACAGATCAGTGGTTAAGAGAGGTTAAGGATGGGGTGGTGGTAGCTGTGTGACTATCAAGGGGGAGCATGAGGGAGAGCTTTGTGTTTTGTCGACAGAATAGCTCTGTATCTTGATTTTAGTGGTGATTACATAAATCATTATGTGCTCTTTAAAAATAAAAGCTTTATTGAGATACTGTTCACCTACTCCTTCAATTCACTTACTTAAAATTCACAGTTCAGTGGTTTTTAGGATATTCAGAGTTGTGTAATCGTTTTATGTTATTTTTGTCTGGTTTTGCTATTGGTCAGGCAAGTCTTAAGGAGAGCATTGGGCACAAAACCTCCCCTTACCTTTCTCCCTCCCTTCCTTCCTTTAATAACTACTATGTGTATCTACCTGTCCCGTGTCTAATGAAGGATGCTGAACTTGAAGTACCTCTGGGAATTTTATGTGAAAAGCAGCATTCATCCCCATGGCAGATTGTGTCTATTTTTTCTTTTGAGTTTGGGCTTTTTGTCTCTGTTTCTTTAGTAATCAGTTTCATTTCTTTCATGTCTTTTGGAAATACTTCACAATTTAGATTTAACTATGATTCTTGCTTTTCAGTGTTATGTTTTATTATTTTGTTTTGAACGCTTTTAGTGTTATTTTAATGGAATTTTAGGAAAGTAGGCAAGAAAAAAGAGCCCGCTGCACTACTTAAAATTACATGTAGCCCTAATGTCATCTTTATGCCATAATTTATTGTATACTATTTACAAGTGATTATGGTGTTCACCATTTCAACCAGCAATCCACACACGCCCCTCCTATAGAGTCACTCAAAAACATGGCCATAGTTAAAATTTCTTTACAGTCTGGCCTCATCTTACATGATCTACCAGCAGCATTTACCACTGGTGATCCCTCTCTCCTTTTTGATATACCTTCTTCACATGGCTTCTAGGATACCACATCTAACCTGATTTTCCTCCTGTTTCATCTGTTTTTTCTTCTGAGTTGAATTTGCTGGCTCCATTCTTCTCAATAATATTGAAGACCTCCTGGATGCAGTCCTCAGAACTTTTCTCTTTTCTATTTATTCTCATTTCCTTTGTGGTTCATCTCTCTCATGGCTTTAAATACCATGTATGTGCCAAAAACTCTCCAATTTTTATCTCCAGCTGAGGCCTTTCCCACAAATTCCAGGCTGTGAATCCACTTGCCTATTTGAAATCTCCACTTGGATGTCTAACAAAGTGCTCAGGCTCATCATTTCCAAAAATGAGCACCTACTCTTTTCCTTTCAAAAGGAGAATTTGCCACCCACCCCAGTCACCACTGCCTTCCTCACCTCAGTTAATGGCAACTCCATTCTTTTGACTGCTCAGGTGAAAGGTCTGGTAGTCATCCTTGACTATGCTCTTCCTCTTAGTTGTAATCTCTCAGGAAAACCTGCTGGCTGGGCCTCTGAAACATATCAGATTCTCACTGCTTCTCACCCCCACTTGGTCTCACTGAGCCACCATTTGGTCTCTTCTGGAGCTTCTGGAGTTCTGCAATATTCTCCTAATAGACCTGGTTCTGACTTGGTTCTCCATATTCTTTTCAAAGTAACAGCAGCCAAGTGATCCTTCTGGCATCCCTTTGGTAGGTAAGTCATCCCTGCTCAAAACTTTCAGTGACTCTCCCCATTTCTGTCAGGTTGAAAGGTAAACCTCTTTAATCTTACATGATTTGGTCATCCTTCTCTATTTACTCTTCTATTACTCTGCCCTCAACTTTGCTCTAGTCACAGCGCTTGGTCTCTAGAATAGCCCAGGCTCTTACCTTTGATCTGGTTGTTTCCTCTGCTTGGAATGTTCTTTTCTCAAATATTTGGCTAACTTTTTCATTGCTTTGAAGTCCTGATCTTATCTTCTCAATGAGGCTTTCCCTGTCCCACCTTATTGTGCTCTTACCTCTTATCACCTCCTAACAGATTAGACAATACTTATGTTTATTATCCCCTGATGGAATCTAAATTCCACAGTGGTGCTTTACTTTTCATATTGCTTTAAGGGAAAGGTCATACATTTCATCAAGCTCATGCTTACTTCTTTCTGTTCTGTGTTAACTTGTAGGCACTGATTTTTTTCTGTAAAAAACGGAATAATTCCCTTAAATGAAATTCTTTATTTGAGTTGGAGTTTTAAGAATTCTTTTTCATTTGTGACATCCACATTAAGCACAATAGGTGAGTAAGGTGCTTTATTTTTAGTTTAATTTCGTTTTATTTTTTATTTAGAATGCCAAGTATTTAAATTATTATAGCATGGAACTTTGTCTACATAAGTCATAACCCCTTCAACCTGCAAATTCAGAACCTGCTTTTATTTTTAAGATGATATTTCACTGCTACATGCAGCTTCCCCTTTATTTGTGATTTTAGCTCACTTGTGTCTTCCATAACAAATCTGATGTGCCTTTTCTCTTTAGCGGAGGTGGTCTTGGCAATGGCATTTCCATCTAGTCTTCCAACATACGAGTGAGATAAGTAGCCAAGCAAGAACCAGTCAGACTTTCCAGGACTCCGGATAGAACTAAGATGTCTACAAGTTTCTTTGGAATTCAGCTAGAAGGATTTGGAATTGGCTAGAGAATTTTGTGATTTTAAAAGAAAGAAGTTACCATAGGTTTCTGCTAAATTTTAGACAATTCTGTGATATTTTAATTTCAACTAAGAGCAACTGCCAGGGTTTACAAAAAGAATAAACATAACTTAAGAGAGCCATTGCCAAAGACCCTCAGGAGATTCTTGGGAAATACCAGTTTAGACTGCCAGAGGCCTCTGGCACTGCTGTGGAATTTTCCTTCTCATGAGACTAGAGAAGGTTAATAAATGATGACTGTTATTCTCAGTATGGCATGCTCAGATATATTTCCTTTACTAAAAATAGGATGTATATTCATAGTTATGGAGAATGCAATGCCTGCAAATTCCCAGCAAAATAATATCTGTTTAGAAACCATTCTCACTTGCTTATTATATTTCAATAAAAGAATTGAGAGAATCGTGGACTTGGTGATCTATGGTTTCTGCCCCAAGGATAATAACAACAGGGGTCTGAATGACCACCTCCCTTGGTGTATCGCCTGGTAGTGTTCACAGAAGTCCAGGTGATTGGTGGATGTAGAGAGCAAGACGAAGTCACTCATGTCAAGCAGGAACATAAGCAACCAAGGGCATTGCTGCTAAGATTAGATATTGCTGAAACCAGCACAGGCTGATGACTCCCAGAACTGATAACCAGCAGAACCAGAAGAGACCTGCAAAGGCCCAAGACTGATTAAGCAGCTTTCAAAATCGAGGACTTTTGCAGCAAACTGTCTGACTCTCCAGACGCTGACCCCTCCACGTCTGACTGCATCAGAAAGGCAACTGCCAACCAAGGCTCTGCCTGACTGATCTCTGAACATAACAGAGACCCTTCACTGCTTGAACATAATAAGCAGCATGTTCAGAGAGCTGACCCAGGCTGGACTGAGTCCTCATCTCTCCCATGCACGTGCACTGACTCTGCATTTGGTTTGTTAATTTTTTACCCCTTGTTGTATTTTGTTTGTCAGGACTTTGTATTATACTTTGCTTTGTGTGATGGTAAGAAACTAAGTTAAATGTGTAGTGAAATGTCATTGAATTTGGAATCCTGAACCTGCTTTACAGTTACGTTAACCTTGCTAATGACTGAATAAAGCTGACATTGTGGAAAGACGCAAGTCATGTATGTGCCTTCACATCCTGCTTGCAACAGGGCATGAGTTTTGTCATCTGATTCCTAAGCCGTTCCAGCTTGGGGCCACAGTGGATGAATAATTTTAACTTCAGGCAGTTCAACTGCATTCACTGGTTCTGTGTAATGGGGGTGGGGGGTGGGGGTGGGCGATGAGGGGGGTGGTAAGAGAGGTGAAACCATTTGACCATTCTCTATCATTTGATGTTCTTATATTTTTATCTTGACGAGACAGATTCAATCAAAGTACCGGCTTGCCTGAAGAACAGAGGAGTCCTTACTTTGTAGCCTGGAAACAGTCGATAAGCCTACTTTGCCTTTATTCTTGAAACACATTCTTCTAAACAAATGTGAGTTAACGCAAACTATGAATTTATGTGAGTTCAGGCATGACTTCATTTTTTAAAAAATTAATTAATTAATTAATTAATTAATATTTATTTGACAGAGAGAGAGATAGTGAGAGCAGGAACACAAGCGGGGTGGGGGGTGGGAGAGGGAGAAGCCAGGGAGCCTGACGTGGGGCTTGATCCCAGGACCCCTGGATCATGACCTGAGCTGAAGGCAGACGCCCAACGACTGAGCCACCCAGGCGCCCCCAGGCATGACTTTAAATGGACATGAACTCCTCATGTTGCAATGGCTTTAACATTGCCAGGCTGTTAAAATATCACTACAGGCAACCAAGGGAACTTTTGTAAGAACTCCATGAAAAATTGTAAAACTTTGGTAAGGCATTCTTCCCCCACCTTTGTGTGTGTGTGTGTGTGAGAGAGAGAGAGAGAGAGAGAGAGAGAGAGAGAGAAAGAGAGAGAGAGAGAGATACTTCATTCATATTCTTTTATATCATTGAAAATAAAAATTGAACTTAAGAGCCATGGGCAAAGAAGGGATAAAATTGTCAACTCTTTTGTGTGTGTGTGTCTGTGTGTTTCGCAAAAGCAACTCCAAATCCACAATTTGGAAAAATGAAATCTTGTTAAATCTTGTGCTATGTATAAGGCACCAAATACTAACACGTAGAGATTAAAATTAGATTCAGCAGCAAGACTGACTTATTCAAGTTGACTATACGCAAAGGAGCAAATCTCTCCATTTTGCTTTTTGTTAGCCCATAAATAGATGTTATAAATGGTTATAGCAGAATCCACAAAAAAGTCTTTTTTTTGCCCAGCAATATATGATTAATTTCCCATATCACTGAATATACTTCCACAATGTAATTCTTAAAAACTGCAAAGTATTTTATTGAACTATTTTCCTCAGCATATCCCTTCTAATGTTAGATATTTATGTTAGTTTCAATTATTCACTGAAATCATGATTTAGTGATATTCTTTTTGTTTGTTTGTTTGTTTATTTATTTTGATGTAGTGTTCCATGCACTTTTCTGATCATTTCATTAGGAGAAACTTCTGGATATAAAATGACTGCATAATACTTTTAAAAGTTATATGTCACAAAAAAACATCAACAACAAAACATCAAAAAGTGCAGGTTCCAAGGAGTAGTAGTATTGAACAAATAATAAACTTGTCTTTTATTATCCATTAGGTTATGGGTCACTTGCTCCCCGAACTCCTATGGTTCAGATATTCTGTGTCTTCTATGTTTTCTTGGGGATCCCTCTAACTATTTGTGTGTGTGTATGTGTATTCGGTATGCTTGCCCTAGCCCTATTTTTTATGGAATTCCTAGATCAAGAAAAGGTTACTCAGGGGTGCCTGGGTGGCTCAGTCGTTAAACGTCTGCCTTCGGCTCAGGTCATGATCTCAGGGTCCTGGGATCGAGCCCCGCATCGGGCTCCCTGCTCAGCGGGAAGCCTGCTTCTCCCTCTCCCACTCCCCCTGCTGTGTTCCCTCTCTCGCTGTGTCTCTCTCTGTCAAGTAAATAAATAAAATCTTTAAAAAAAAAAAATTGAGAAAAAAAAGAAAAGGTTATTCAGACCAAAATAACTACAGGGTTTTATTTTTCTTCTTCAGAAAACAGAAGTATTATTTCAAAGAACACTTGTACAATATTATATAATGTATGCATGTAGGTTTACATGCACATATTTACAACCATAATTTTCTTTGATTTCCTGAACCACCTTATGAGCTAAGTACAGTAACCCTAACATGTAGATTTTCTACAGGAGGTTATCATCTTGAATTCAGTTCTTCTAATTCTAGGTTCTGAGCTCTCTTGCCTCAGAATCCCTGCCTCGATACTGCTAAGGGCAAGAAATTATTTAAGGCTATAGATTACAAAAGCATATCATTGGCAGAGCTGTTGGGAAAACTGGTAGGAAATTTGTGTTAAGTTGGGGCAAAGTGGGACAGAGAGAGGTGATGTGGGTGGATGGTCCATTCCTGGTGCTGTGTCCGAGGAAGAGTATGTAGAGAGGATAAGGACAGACATTGCTTGCTCTTACTACCAGGAGGGTCTACATCAGGTGTTCCTGTGACCCAGGCTGCACCTTAGCAATGACCCCGTAAGCCAAACTAATCCACTTACAATAGACAACGGAGGCAGGATGCTCCTTTCCCTTCTTCTCTGGACTCATACCTACTGGCTTCAGAGTGATCATTAAACGGTCAGCTTGATGTCTAAACAGGCTTGCTCTAAGCCAGCTGCCCCAGGTCTTCTCAGGACAGAGCAGCGATGAGTAAGAGTGGCTAGTTAGCTAGTTGTTACTTCCCTAGTCCCAAGGAAGTGGAGTCCAGAGAAAGAAACTCCTAGGAGATTATTTGGTCACCTACTCTACAGTAGTGATCAGTGAATGCTCTTGGACTTGACCCATTCTTACCAACAATTCTTTCTTGGGGGTGAATAGAGAGGCAAGAGCTTTGAGCATTCCTTAGGGACCAAAAATCCTCTGTGAAATAGTTCAACCAGAGAAGTTTCTTTCCCCTTCAAGGAAGGAGATCATATGGCATCTGCAAAGATTTTACCCATTTTCCCCCCTGGAGGAATGTTATCAACACTTGTAATTATGTCTGGTATCAAAGATTTGGCTGTTTCAGAAACTCAAGATCTCTTGGATGTTGCCTTCCAGAGCCTATGCAAGGCCAAGGTTGTACCTTATTTACATGCTTATAGACATGTCTAAAGAAACTCATCAGGGGCGCCTGGGTGGCTCAGTCGTTAAGCGTCTGCCTTCGGCTCAGGTCATGATCCCAGGGTCTAGGGATCGAGCCCTGTGTCGTGCTCCCTGCTCAGCGGGTAGCCTGCTTCTCCCTCTCCCACTCCCCCCTGCTTGTGTTCCCTCTCTTGCTGTGTCTCTCTCTGTCAAATAAATAAATAAAATCTTTAAAAAAAAAACAACGCATCAGACGGAGTCACTCAAGTACCAGATAATAGCATGATCCAAATACCACTTTATCAGTGACATAGCATACTCTGAGTTTGCCACTATCATACAAAGTTAAATAAAAGGAGCTATTAACAGTAGTTACCTTAGAAAATGAAATTTTTGAATATTAATCTCTTCTTCTTTCCAAAGCTCCTTAACAGTCCCAAAATACATACTACAAGTTAGCTATCCAATTCTTCCACTTTCCTCTAATTCTGCCCTAATTTTCCATGGGTTGGTTATATAGGCTTGAACATCTCTAAAGTTGAATAATGAGTCTCTGTTTTCAAATTTCAGAGAAAAAAATACAAAGAAGAATTGTATTACATCAGCTCCATATTCCAACAAATTTAGAAAGTACTGCAAATCTTACAATGCAATGTCAGCATTGCAATAAGCATATTATATAAAGACTAAAATTTAAGACAATTTTGACAAGATGGCCCTTTACAATAATAAATCAAAAAGTATGTATAGCCCTTAGCAGTGTCTGTCCTATATGAAGTGCTTTATAAATGAAAGTTTAAAACATGTTATTTCTAATGTTAGTTTACTTATCTGTCTCTTCTCCTTTCCTCCCACAAAACTGTAATCTCTGTGTGGACAAACTTTCTTTGTTTTACTTTGTCTCTTGAGTATCTCTCATGATACTAATAGAAAACAATAAATGCTTATTGAATGAATTTGGATTAGATCATAAAAAGCATTTAATTAATTAATATGATATGGAACTGTAAATGGAATATCCAATTTTCAGATGGGAAAATTCATTTATTTTCTCTTGTAATTTGAGGTGGTGGGATGTCTCTTAACAAAATATGATCAATTTATTAGCCTCAAAAAGTTAATGTCCAAATAGTGATTGTCCATCCTACCTTTTTTCACACCAGTGGGACCCAGAGCTGGAGGTGGGAGTAAGCAAGTCATAAGGCAAAAGAACATCATAGTCTGAGACCTTGGGAGGGCAGGAATGAAGGAATTGTTTTACATGAAAATAATGTAAAGTTCATTAAAATGCATGAAGAGAGAAAACTGATTTAAAGGATCAGTAACAGAGACTTACAAGGAGGAAGATGATTCAGTTTACTGAGCTGGGAAATACTCCTAGATGCAAAAGAAGTCTGTCTGTGAATCAGAGTGAAGTAGGATACACCAAGCAAGCCCTTGGTCAGGAAAGGATCTGTAAGGTACAAATGGTGGTTTAGTTGTCAATAGCTCTCTGACTAAACTTGGGTTGATTTTATTTTATTTTTATTTTTTTATTCTTTTTTTTTTTAAGATTTTATTTATCCATTTGACAAAGAGAGACACAGCGAGAGAGGGAACACAAGCAGGGGGAGTGGGAGAGGGAGAAGCAGGCTTCCCGCTGAGCAGGGAGCCCATGCGGGGCTCGATCCCAGAACCCTGCGATCATGACCTGAGCCCAAGGCAGACGCTTAATGACTGAGCCACCCAGGGGCCCAAGTTGGGTTGATTTTAACATCTCTCTTCCTCCTTCCCTTCCTATCTCCCTCCCTATCTCCTTCCTTCCTCCCGTCCTTTCTCTTTCCTTCCTTCCTCCTTCCTTCCTTCTTTCCTTCCTTCCTTCCTTTCCTCCCTCACTCCTTCTCCCCTCCTAATCCCTCCCCTCCTTCCTTCCTTTCTTCTTTCCTTTCTTATTTTTCTTCTTTTTTAGAGAAAAATTAAAATTTACACACTCATCTTTTTCTTGGTAACTGGACTTGTCATTTTCATCTTGCTACCATCATTACTTTTCATGCATACACAAGGCTGGACTTACAAGGAAGGACTGTATTTTGCATTTATCTCTTTAAGCACCATTGGGTTTGGTGACTATGTATTAGGTATGCCAATTGAATCTCGGAATTCTATTAACATTTATAGCCACAGAATTAATAAGATTTGAAGTAAAAGTATAACCAGAAATACAGCATTTATCTATAGGAGTTAGGAGCCAAAACTATTTTACAAACTCCAATCATCTGAAAGTCCATGAAAGAATCTAAAATAATTCCTTTCTGTTCAACTTTCTCCTTTATTGAGGCCATAGAGTACACTGATTATTGGAAAATGGAACAGAGGAAATCCTTTTATAGCATGTCACCACTTGCTCACCCAGGTATCCAAAATTCATGTGTAATGAAAATACCAGTATAAAAGATAAATCCCATGCAACATGTACTTAGTGTCTTTTCCAATAGATAAGTACACATTCACCTTAGAATAAATATACTGTATAAGGAGATATGTAAATATACTGTATAAAGACCCCCAGACATTAAGTATTTATATACATACCCAAAATTCAACAGTAACATATCAAAAAAGTATTTTGTAAGAAGGATTATTTTTATAAAGCCTTTTTGTGTTTATAAATTCTTCAAAGCAACAAAGCAAATCTCCAGGCTATATATTTTGTGGCTCATCACTGCTTCAAATTAACATCATCATATTAAGCATTATTCTTACTATTAACATATTTTTAAAAAGTTAGCCCAGGGGCGCCTGGGTGGCTCAGTCGTTAAGCTTCTGCCTTCAGCTCGGGTCATGGTCCCAGGGTCCTGGGAGCGAGCCCCGCATTGGGCTCCCTCCTCTGCGGGAAGCCTGCTTCTCCCTCTCCTACTCCCCCCCTGCTTGTGTTCCCTCTCTCGCTGTGTCTCTCTCTGTCAAATAAATAAATAAAATAAAATCTTAAAAAAAAAAAAGTTAGCCCAAAGAACATAGGTGTATCACCCCACTTTGTATACATGCATATGCCTCACACTTACATAAAAGAATCAGTATTCTACATAATAAGGACAAAGGCAAGAAGCAGAACATTGATGTGTGTTCTACCACAATCTATCTGTGTCAACTTGGATAAGCTACTTGGCCAACAGAATTCAATTTGATTTAATATAAAATAGCTGGGGTGAGGGAAACTTTGAACTAGTTGATTTTTTTTCTATCAATCAACTAGTCACTCAACTACCCTAGCAATCAGTATTTCTTGAGACTTTTTTAACCATGTGAAAGTCTTAAGTGATGTGGGCTGAGGAATTAACCATGACTAAAACTTGGCTCCTGTTTATAAGGAGCACACAATAGAGCATTAGAGTAGGGAAGATTTAAACATATAAATAGACAATTAAAATTCATGTTGCAATTACCCATAATTTCCTATGAAAATTCCAATTGCTTTTTTCTTTCTGCAGAAATTAACAAGCTAATCCTAAAATTCATACGGAAAGTCAGGACATTCAGAATAGCAAAAACAATTTTGAAAAAGGACAGTTTGAGGACTCATACTTCCTGGATTAAAAAATTACAACATTACAGCAATAAAAGCAACATGGTACTCACATAAGGGTAGATATAGAGATCAACGGAATAGGAGTAGAGAAATACATCCAGACATCTATGGTCAATTGATTTTTAAATAATAAACTTAATTGTTTTAGAGCAGTCTTAGGTTTACAGAAGAACTGGGCAGAGTACAGAGAGTTACCAGATACCCCCTTATATCACTTCATAGTTTCCCCTGTTATTAACATCTTGCATTAGTGTGGTACAATTGTTACAACTGATGAACCAATATTGATATTTATTATTAACTAAAGTCCATGATTTACATTAGGTTTCACTCTTTGTATTTTATCTATATCTATATCTATCTATCTATCTATCTATCTATCTATCTATCTATCTATCTATCTCCTATGGTGGTCAACTGATGTTTGACAAGAGTGCTAAGACCATTCAATGGAAAAAGGATAATCTTTTCAACAAATGGTGTTGGGTCAACTGGATATCTATATGCAAAAAATGAATTTGGACCCCTACCTAAGCTAACATCCCATACAAAAATTAATTCAAACTGGATCAAAGTTCTAAGTGTAAGAGCTAAAATCTTAAAACTCTTAGAAGAAAAGATTTGAGTGAGTCTTTGTGACTTTTGATCAGACAGTAGTTTCTTCTATTTTTCTTTGGTTGCTTGTGCTTTAGGTGTCCTGTCTAAAGCACAAGCAACCAAAGAAAGATAGATAAATTGAACTTCATCAAGAATTAAAATCTTTTTTGTGTCAAAATATACTATCAAGAAAGTGAAAAGACAATTCACACAATGGGAGAAAGTATTACTAAATAACATATTTGATAAAGGTCTAGTATCCAGAATATGTTAAAAATTCTTACAACAATAAAAAGACAAATAACCTAATTTAAAAAGGAGCAAAGGAATCAAATAGACATTTCTCTAAAGAAGATAGGTAAATGACTAATAAGCATATAAAAAGATGCTCAACATCATTAATCATTAGGGAAATGCAAATCAAAACCACAATAAGATACCATATTACACACACTAGTATGGCTAGAGTAATAATAATAATAAGATGATAAGTGTTGGCAAAGATGTAGAGAAATTGGAACCCTCTTATCTTGCTGGTGGGACAGTAAAGTGGTGCAGCTACTATTAAAACAGTTTGGCAATTTCTCAAAATGCTAAAAAGAGTTACCATATGACCCAGAAGTTCTACCCCTATGTATATATCAAAAAGAAATGAAAACATTTCTTCACACAAAAAATTATATATGAATGTTCATATGTTCATAGCAGTATTGCTCATAATAGCCAAAATGTGGAAACAACCCAAATACCCATTAGCTAATGAATGAATAAACTCTATGTGGCATATCCATACAATGGATATCCAATTCCTTAATGCTGTATTTTTATTGCATGATATTTTTGTGCAAACCATCTTTTTTTTAAGATTTTATTTATTTATTCATGAGAGAGAGAGAGAGGCAGAGGCAGAGGCAGAGGGAGAAGCAGACTCCCTGCTGAGCAGGGAGCTTGATGGGGGACTCGATCCCAGGACCCTGGGATCATGACCTGAGCCAAAGGCAGATGCTTAACTGACTGAGCCACCCAGGCGCCCTGTGCAAACCATCTTGAATATATACCTGTATACATTATAGTTCATGATAAGTAGTTCATTTGTGTTACTAGCTGCAGAATATTAATTTCACTAAATTAAACAGTTATAGAAAATTTCTCACCTGCTGTAAAGTTTTTGAAATTTTTTTGATTAATCAGTTATATAGAACTTTAAATTCCAGTATGAATATATATATTATATATATATATGTTTCACACATTCATTTTTATTGATTCACTGGAGAAGTCATAAATCAGATGACCTATTTCATCTGTATTTAAAATGAATCTAGCTTTATGTCGTCATTCAGACCCATTCACCAGCAATTTAAATGTAAAGATATTAATTCACTGAAATTGACACAACAATAAGGTCCATTAAAAAAGAGCTTGAAGTACTTGCAAAAAAAACTCAACAATAAGCAAGTATGAAAGCTAACAGGATAGATATTTGCTAACCAGAACATACTAAAATGGCACAGTATTTAGAAAGTTTTAAATAGCATACTGAAAAAAATAGTATACTGAAATATCTTCTAAAAGCTTACTTAATCTCAGTAATATTCACAGGCAAGCAAAGACTACAAGGGAATGAAAATGCAGACCAGCAGTATCACTGCCTCAGTATATACCATCAAGAGCTCAATATATACCATCAACAGAAGTAATGCTGACAGAACAAGGCATCCTGATAAGAACTTTCCAAAATCACAGCCAGAAATGCAATGTTTAATCCTGTTGTTTACAGGTGAATATAATAACACTCCTGGGAGAAATTTAAAGCCAGGTATTTAAATGAACAATGCTTCTTGTAAATGGAATAGTCTATTTTGAAAAATAAAGCTTAGTAATAAAAAGATAGATGTATACATAGAGGTAGATTTCTAAGACATCTAGTACACCAGAGCTGTTGAACAGTATTGGAAATCTCAATAAGGTTATCTCAGTGCATGGTGCTCAATTTTAAGGGATTTGAACTTCTATATATTCTAAATATTTTATTTTGTTCTTTTTGTAGTCTAACACCAAAGACCACTTCTGAGTTCTTATAAAATGAATTAGGACTTCAAAATTATAAATTCCAAAGTGTTGACTTTGAAAAATCATATCTACCAAATTGAATAAATTTGCAAACGAAGATGTTTGGAACTTTCTAGTGAATATCACCCTCATACCCTGGCAGATTCCTTATTTAGTACACAAAATCAGACCCTTTCAATTGGTTTCATAACTTCTTTGCCTCTTTCAATAAACAGCCAAAAACTAATGTTTCACATGTCTTTCTTTGGATAAGATCTAATAAATTATAATTCTTAGAAACATTATTTCATTTGGACCTTGAGAGCTTGTTTGGAGGTTCTAGCAGGGGAGTGCAGCTATTTGTATACCCTTGACCGAAGAACGGTCCTCCTCTATCGGGGAAGGTCGTCCTCTTCGACCGAGGGCACAGCTTCAGGAGGGACGCACATGGAGCGGTGAGGGAGGAAAGGGACACCCGCCTAGCCAGCCAGATCAGCCGAATCAACCCTGGCGATCAATGGGGTGACAGATGTCGCAGACAGATTGCCCTCACATCCCATTATTTCATTTGGAATTGCTCAGTACCTTAAGAACATTCAAAATGTTTTACACAAATTAGTGTAGTATCTAGCTTGGATTTTGTCAAGATTTTCCAGAAAAAACAATATATTATATATGGGGGGGAGGGTATATATATATATACTGCATATATAAGGAGATTTATTATAAGGAATTGGCTTGCTTACTTGATTATGGAGGCTGAGAAGTCCCATGGTCTGCTGTCTGGAGACCCAGGAGAGCCAGTGGTGTAGTTGCAGTCTGAGTTCAAAAGTCTGAGAATCTGGAGAGCCAATATCCCAGTTCAAAAACAGTCAAGAGTGCCTAGGTAGCTTAGTCAGCTAAACGTCCAGCTCTTGATCTTAGCTCAGGTGTTGATCTCAGGGTCGTGAATTTAAGCCCTGCATTGGGCTCCACGCTGGGTGTGCAGCCTACTTAAAAAAACAAAAACAAAGACAACAGTCAGAGGGACCAAATGCTTCCTTAACCTGCCTTTTGTTCTTTTCAGACCTCCAATAGATTGGATGAGATCCATCCACACTGGGTAGAGCAATCTGCTTTAGTCTGTCTACCAATTCAAATGTTAGTCTCATGCAGAAACATCCTCACAGACATACCTAGAATCTTTAACTAGATAACTGGGTACTCTGTGTTCCAGTCAAGTTGATATATGCAATTAATCATCACAATTTCCATAAGAAAATTACCTTTTAAAAGGTCAATTTATGTCTATAAACCCTTAACATTTCAATGAACTTCTATAGAAGCCTCTATGAGTCATATATGGGAGTGTACTCATACATTTTATGAACTAAATATAATTATTATCCTCATTTTACTGATGTGGAAATTGAGGGTAAATAGCTTGCCCAAGGTTACCCAACTATTAAATGACAGGGTTGTGGTTCAAACTCCAGTCTGTTTAACATAAGCAACACCACCCTTAACCAGATCACGCTAACTAGCATGGAAGGAACATTTGAAGGGTTGTATACTGGAGGCAGGAAGACAATTACAACCCTATTACATTGTGGATAGAGATCTTGGAATGATTTTAGTGCTTTTATAAAGAAGAACAAAAAAGACTATATACATGTATCAGAGGTTGTGTGGGTACGTATGAAGGAATGTAAGGAACCAAGGGTACCTGAAGTTCTAGCTTGAATATCTTCTATTCCAACTACCCAAATTAAAACATTTGATTCTCACCTAAGTAATAATACTAGCAGATTGCATTTTCCCAGAATAGGAGGCATAAAGGGTTGTGAAATGAGTGTCTTTAATTGATTCACAGAAACCATATACAGTGCAATAATGAGAAACAGTCTTAATCCTAACAGATCTTCCTTTCTCTCCCAAGCTGGTAGATAGACACTGGCTCTTGCCAGACTGCTATCGTCAACATATTGAGTTGATGAGTTTGTAACAGAGGGAAACATGGAGGGATGAAGTTTAAGAAGTAATCCCCTCATTTATGATCTCTGGGCATATGGCTAGGAACAGGAGGAGAGAAAACATTGTGACTACTGACATTTGCCAGTCCTACCATGAATTTTGATAGAAAAATTCATTAACTTTCCTTCTTTTGAGATATTCATTAATTGTTACCAACTTACTATAACAAAAAACTTTTCTTTTTAAAAAAACCCTCATTATTGGAAGTATTAAATCATTGAGAGACATTAAACTCAGCTAAGTCCCTTTAGCCAAGTACAAGAACCACACTGGCCAAAATGCTCTGAGTAAAGTTCATTAGTTAATCAGCCATCTTTCAAAAGCAAAGTATCTTCTAATTTCTTAGAGACTTCTTCAACCATGCCTTTAGCTTTTGACTTATCAGCAAAGCCCTGCCAATACTTAAGAGAAACTACTAGAAGGGAAGGCTGAGTTTGGGAAGAGGGGCCTTAAAGCAATGATTACCACTTTCCTGGCTAACTGTTCCAGGTGCAGTTGTGGAATTATAGAACTGCACAGCTAGGACATTTAGAAAGGCAATAGTGACGCGGCCCCCTTCCATCTTTGGCGGCTCTTAGTTTATTAACATTTTTTTAAAATGCCAAAGAGTTATAATACTTGAAGTATAGCATGTCTACACTTACTACTTTTAATGCAGAAATACAGTACAACATAATTATGCTATTTTAGAACATAATTACATTTGCAAAAGTTACATATTCATAACACATGACAGAACTGGACTATCATTAAATCAAACACAAGCATGAAATTGTATGATGAAATTCATCATCTTGCAGAATGTTCGGTATCTCCCATTTGGAGATCTACATTTGAGGCTCTTCACAAATGTGGGCCTCAAATAAATGGTGTCTCAGGTTCCCGTTAGGGCAGGTAGGGCCCAACTCATTTGACCCAAGAAAACAGTTCACAAATAGACCTCACACTTAGTTGGCAAATGATACTGTTTCTGAGACACTCCTGCCCCTTCCTACCAATTCTCTTCCAAAGAAACATTTTATGGCATATTTTGAATGCTTATGACTTAGGAAGTTATATAACTTGGCTCCTTGTGGGAATGACCCAGGGTGCTTTATTCTTCACAGAAATTTCTTTTGACCCCACAACACATTCCTTTTTGCAGAACCTCTGCAACAGTCCCAGCTGGATGCTGAAGTCACACAGATTTGGGTTCAACTTCTGCTCCACCATGACTAAGTGACCTTGAGGAATTACCAGCCACTCTGAGCCTGCATCTCAATTGTAAAATAAGGATAATAATAGTCCTTATTTCATAGGGTGGTCTGAAGATGAAATCAGTTGCTGCAAGCAAAGCCCCTAGTATGCAGCCGGACATCTAGCTGGTACTCAAGAACAGTTCATCACAGTTACTGTTATTCTTTTCCCAGAGTTATACCCAAATTTTCCAAGCAGCAGAGATCTTGTAGAAGATACAAAAAGTGAAACAAACTTTTTCTTACTATTTTTTGATATCTTTAATGTTTCAGATATTTTACTTCTTTATAAAAAGGGGTTGAAGGCACGAGTAGCGCTAAGAAAAGTGAAATGTAGTACCAAACTCGACCTCCAGATGTCAGGATGAACTCAACGGATTGAGGCAGTTACTATCAAATAGGATGGTGGCGGTTCCTCTACTCTTAGGCATCAAATACAATTACAAATGCACAGTAACTATTCTTTGATTTTAGAAAGGTAATAAATAGATCAGGTTCTTTGACTTCAGAAAATATTTCACCATAAAACTAGTGTTGAAAAAGTTGGACACCTTTAACCACAAATAAAAATATGGATGCAGGGCTATATTTAACACTTGCTCTTGGATAAAAATTATTTATGTGATTGTGATACATAGCCTATGGGTCTTCAAAAATTATTCAAGAGTAGCGGAGGCCATATCTAACATTTTCTACATTCTATGGCTGTGCAGTGCATAGAGCCGTTTCTACTAAAGAGGTAATTCAGGTCTATGAAAACCATGTTGATCACCCTATACAGTGGCTCAGATTGAATACGGGGGTTACTATAGAAACTTCAGGAAGAAATCTGCTCTTAGAGGGCAGTGTTGTCCATTTCATTCATTCAATAAATACTTACTGAGCACCTACTATGTTTCAAACTAGTTTTAGCTATTGGGAATACAGCTGTGAAGAAAGCAAACAAAATCCCTGCCCAGGGGTTTGCAGTTTAGAAATGAAAGATAATAAGCACAATAAACAACAAAAAAATCATGTATTAGAAAATAATAATTTCTACAAGTCAAAGAAGAGAGGAAAACCTTTGAAATGTAGGGGTTAACGTGGGCCATCCTGAAAGGTGACGTGTAAGCAAAAACTTGAAGGGACTGAGGGAACAAGTCAGCTAGCCCTGGGGGACAGGAACTCCGGGCAGCGGCATCTACAAAGGCAAAAGCTCCAGGGACAGCAAGGCTAGTGTGGCTGCACCAGAGTGGGACTCCTGAGGATTTTTGGGAGTCATGACACCATTTGACTTACGCTTAAAAAGAACATCTTTTGTTCCTCTGCTAATAGACTGTAAGTGTGGAAAGGGCAGAAAGCAGTTAGGAAGCTTCTGTATTACTCTAAGTTAGAGACTATGGTGGTTTGGAGGAAGACTTGAGTGGAGCATCTAAAGCTTGGTGTTCAAGCAAGGATCTCGGGATGCTTCTGGTGCCCGGAAAGGCCTCCTAGGTTAAGGATGAAGCTGTTTTAAATTAAAGTCCATTCTAAAATCCAACCCATTAACTAACCAACCAACCAACAAATGAGCCCCCATAATCCTTTTATGCTAATGGATTGTTTTTCGGGAGCAGACTGGATTGACGTTACAAGAAAAGAAATCTTTTATTTCATAATAGTGTGAAAAGTCAGAAAAAAGTGTCAGCAATCAAGATACATAGAGCACAGTGGTTTTTATGGGAGACAAAAAGTACAAGGTTTTTTCTGACCTTGGCAAAAATATTAGGACCAGATTTCGCTCATAAAATAAAGAATTTTCAGGGTTCCTGGGTGGCTCAGTCAGTTAAGCATCTGCCATTGGTTCAGGTCATGATCCTGGAGTCCCAGGATCAAGTCCCATGTCCAGCTCCATGCTAGGCAGGGAGTCCACTTCTCCCTCTTCTCCTCACCCTGCTTGTTCTCTCTCTCTCCCTCTCTCTCTCAAATAAATAAATAAAATCTTTAAAAAAAATAAAATAAAGAATTTTCTATTTTCTCTGGAGGCCTAGTTTTTTTTTTTTTAAATACCACACTTCTAGCAAAAATGCCAATTTAGTGGGTTTTTTTTAATAGACTTTTTTTTTTTAAAGTAGTTTTAGGTTTATAGAAAAAATGGAGCAGAAAATACAGACAATTCCCATATACCTCCTCTTCCTTTCCCCTCCAAAGCATTTTCCTCTGTTATTAACATCTTGCATTAGCATGATACATTTGTTACAATTGACTAACATTAACTACAGTCCTTAGTTTACATTCAAGTTCACTCTTTGTGTTGTGCAGTTCTATGGATTTTGACAATGTATAATGTATCCACCATTACACTATTATACAGATTAGTTTCATTGCTCTAAAAATCCTCTGTACTCTACATATTCTTCCCTCCCTCCTTCCCCCGAACCTCACCCAACCACTGATCTTCACTGTCTCTACAGTTTTGCCCTTTCCAGAATATTATATGGTTGGAATCATACAATATGTATGTGATCTTTTCAGACTGGCTTCTTTCACTTAACAATATGTACCTAAGGCTCCTCTATGTCTTTTCATACCTTGATAGTTCATTTAATTTTATTACTGAATAATATTCCATGTGTTGGGGTGCCTGGGTGGCCCAGCTGGTTAAGGTCCAACTCTTGGTTTTGTCTCAGGTCATGATCTCATGGTTGCAAAATCGAGCCCTGTGTGGAGTCTGCTTGAGATTCTCTCTCCCTATGCCCCTTCTGCTCATGTTCTCTCTCTCTCTAAAATAAATAAATAAATAAATAAATAAATAAATAAATAAATAAATAAAAATAATTCTTTTTTTAAATTAAATTTTATTTTATGTTAGTCACCATACAGTACATCATTAGTTTTTGATGTTGTGTTCCATGATTCATTGTTTTCATTTAACACCCAGTGCTCCATGCAGTACGTGCCCTCCTTAATACCCATCACCAAGCTAATCTTTTTAAAAAATTCCATGTGTGGATATGCCAGTTTCTTTATCCATTCACCTATTTGGCAATTATAAAAAAGTTGCTATAAACATTCATGCAGTTTCCTGTGTGGACATTTTTAACTCATTTAGGTAAATATGAAGGAGTACAAATGTTGGATTGCATGATAAGACTATGTTTACCTTTGTAAGAAACTGCCAGACTGTCTTCCAAAGTGACTGCATCATTTTGCATTCCCACCATCAATAAACGAGTTCCTGTTGGTCCATATCCTCATCAGCATTTGATGCTGTGTTTTAAATCAGGTAGGAATCAAACATAATAGTGCCATATTGGGATACAAATATATATATATATATTTAATATATTTAGCCATCCTAATAGGCATGTAGTTGTAGCTAATTATTGTTTTAATTTGTAATTCCCTAATGACATTTAATATTGAGCATCTTTTCCTATGTTTATTTGCCATCTGTGTATCTTTTCTGATGAGGTGTGTGTCCAGATATTTTGCCCATTTTTTAAATGTTGAGTTTTAAGAGTTCTTTGTATATTTTGGAGACAAGTCCTTTATTGGATATACGTTTTGCAAGTATTTTTCTTAACATTGCCTTTGCCAGGGTAGAAGTTTTTAATTTTAATTAAGTCCAACTTAGCAAATATTTTCTTTCATGGACTGTGCTTTTTGTGTTATGCATGTAAAAACTCATCACCAAACCCAAGGTTACCTAGATGTTCTCCTATGTTATAATTTAGCAATTTTCTTCCAGAAATTTGTTGAAACCTCTTATCTGCTGGTGGCCTCCCTTCCCTCTTCTTCATCAGTCTGGCTTCTCTGAACAGAGTATTGAAAAAGATGGGAGATGGATCTTTTTTTATGTCTGCCATTATATTTAAAACCATTTTTGGTATTAAAAATTTATTAGAATTTGTATATTTATTTTTATCCCAACATGGCACTGTTATGGTTGATTCCTACTTGATTTAGTGTTTTAGTTGTTCTTGGCTAATATAGTTTACTAGTTGTTTCCTTATATTTTCTAGGGAAACTATTTGACATCCTTTTTTAGAATTTATTCTTCTTTATCTTATTGCATCAAATACCTTCAAAATAATGTTTAAGTGGTAATTAAGGGCAACTTAATTTTTTCCTAACTTAGATGGGACTAACCCTGTTACATATCTGGTTATTTCTGAAAGATGCCCTCCATTAAGCAAAGGGATTTTCCATGTCTTTCTAGCTTCTGAAGTGTTTCTCTGAAAGACACCGAATTTTAGCAGATGGCATTTGGTAGAAGATCATTTTTCAAAATGATTACAGAGCTTAATGTATCTTCTTTATCTTCTGCATTTGTCATTTTAATTCTATATTTCTCTTTTTCTCTATATTCTTGATGAATTTTTCTTGATGTTCTAATTTCCATTTTCAGCAGTGTTTATTCTGGTATTCATTATCTTTATTGAGTGTTTAACACTGCTAACTCTTTTATTTTTAATATCTTGAATAACTTTTCTTTTTGTCTGATATTTTACATTTTCAAATTAAAGGATAAGTTTGAAACATTAAACCACTTTTCTGTTTCCTCAATTCTGTTTCAGTGGTGGTCATTTGTATGTCAGCTTTGCCACTTTTTTTGAATGTTTAAAAAATTTAATGAAAATTTTATACAATTTACTATACATAAAATATATATAACTAAGAATAAAAAGATATACAAAAGGTTCTGATATGAGTGTTCAATTCTTCCTTCCCATAGAACTGGCTGTAACTGAACCAGTGTGCTTAAAAGCAGTTTTTGAACTATAGGTTTTAATTGTGTGTTTCATAATTTTTCATATTCTGCCTTATTTAGAAGTGAATCTTATTTATGCACTTTTGATAATGGTATCAACACTGTAAGTATATATTCATTCACGTAGCATTTTAGTACCTGTTATGTCCAGATACTATACTTCTGTGTTCCTGACTTTTCCCATCATCAGTCCTAACTAGAAATAGATTAACCAAGTGGGCAATGGGGCAATTAGGTAAATTTCTGCCTTTGTATAGTGAGCCATCTTCAACCTTATGAATGAGGGAAACATTTTAGGAAATGGTAGAGCAACAATTTCTTAACTGGTTATAAAACACTTCTTATAATTTGCAAAGACTTATGTAAGTTGTTCTCTCTGGCAGCTATTTCAATCTCACCGGCTTGCACAAAATTTAAGGGATCTCCAAAAAATCTCATTAATCAAGATACATCATACGTTAGTGTAATATTTTTTTGAGGTGGGGGAGGGGCAGAGAGAGAATCTTAAGCAGGCTCCATACCCAGTGCAGAGCCTTACGTGGGGCTCGATCTCACAACCCCAAGATCATGACTTGAGCCGAAATCAAGAGTTGAACAATTAACCGTCTGAGCCACCCAAGCACCCCTTTTTATATAAAAAATTATGCAAAAAACTATGATGAACAAAATATCAAAATTTTAAATAAAGACAGGATCAGATTACTGATTTTTTCCTATTGCTTTGGACTTCAATATGACTTGAAATGGCACTGTTACTAATCCTGTCTTGATTTAAAATTTTGATACTTTTAATAATTTTGACTCAATTGAGTTTTTTGGTGCATGTCACCTTAAATTTTGTACCCAAGGCAATGAATGAGTGCCTCACTCATATCATCCTAGTCCCAGCCCTCCTCTTTTACCACAGTATGCACAACACACTGATTTGCAGAATCATGTGCTCTAACTTGACCCAGATTCATAGATAGACCAGGTTTTCCCCAGCATCCAACTCACCAAGTTCACTTTTCTTTAAGATAATACTCTATTCAGGTAAACCAGACTGATGAAGAAAAGGGGAGGGAGGCCAACAGCAGACAAGAGATTTCAATAAATTTGGGGAAGACAGAAAGTAAATAGAGGAATGATGTCAGATAGAGAAGCAAGAGAAAACCAGAAGCTAGCATATGTAGACAGTCATGGCGTTACTCTCAAAGAGGCTCAAGGCTTGGAAACTCCAGGCTAAGAGTTGGTTGTGGAGCTAAAATCATGGGCACTAATTCAAAAGTCTATATGCAGAACTGTTAATACCCCCTTACCTTCTCCAACCCAACACTTCATAGTTGCTATATTTCCCAAGCCCCAAACTGGAGGATATTTCTCTAAAGAAAGTCAGTGCCCCAGAAGCAAAGACCTCTACATTCTGGCATTTAGCAGCCTCTTATGTATCAACCAACCACCCCCCTGCTGGCCATCTAAAAGCAAATCTCACCAGTTGCTGTGGCTTTTTGCCTGTGCATTCTCAAATATTTATGACCATCTTAAGACCACTACTTAAACGCTACTGAGATTAGTCTCCAAAATAAGAGACCAAAATAAACAAGCAGGAAATAAATGGGCCTGAAGAAAATAGCTCGTGGAACAGAAGAGAGCCTGATGAGTCTCTTTGGAGATCTTATGAAAATATTTTATTCTGACAACAAGAACTGGATAATAGGAAAAACAAACAGCACATTTTTTTTTTAAATAAAAAGTGTTTGGACCTGAAAGCCATTATCTCCCAACAAAAAAATTAATAAAGGATTAGAAGATAAAGCCAAGAAAATATTCCATAAAGTAGAGCAACAAGACAAAGACTCACATTTTTTTAAAGAAAATATGAGATCCAGGGGAATCTATGTAGGAAGCCAATCAACCCAGTAATGGGAACTCCAGTGTGAAAAATAGTAAAACAGAGTTTCCCAGAGATGAACATAACCACTCTTCATATAGAAAAGATCACCATGGGCCTGCCACAGTGAAAAACTAAAGTCCCATATATTGGATCATTAGTATGAAATTTCAGGGGGAAAAAATCTGGAAAAAAGGGGCATCTGGGTGGCTCAGTAAGTTAAGCATCTTTTTAGCTCAGGTTATGGTCCCAGGGTCCTGGGATCGAGGCCTGCATTGGGCTCCCTGCCTTGCTTCTCCCTCTGCCTCTGCCCTGCTGCTCGCCCTGCTTGTGCTCTCTCAATCTGTCAAATAAATAAATAAAATCTTTTAAAAAATCTGGAAAATAGAGACAGAGAGAGAGATAGGTGAGGGTGGATTAAACAATGAGAATCAAACAGTGAGATGCACACTGGCACTTGATTTCTTATCAAACTAGGTGCTAGAAAAATATGAAATAATATCATCAAAGCTATGAGGAAAAAACCATTTTCAACTTCAACCCCAAGATTTAAGTACTGACCATTTATAGCCTGCCCAGTAAGAGCCCTTGATCCCTGAGTAGATTTATATGTATTTATAATTTTAAAAGCAGCCACCTTTGATAACATAAGTAGAAAATGACCAACGGGGGCACCTGAGTGTCTCAGTGGGTTAAGCATTCAACTCTTGGTTTGGCTCAGGTCATGATCTCAGGGTCATGAGATCGAGCCCTGCATCAGGTTCCATGCTCAGCTGGGGGTCTGCTTGGGATTCTCTCTTCTCCCTCTGCCCCTCCCCCCTGCTCTTTCTCTCTAATAAAAAAACAAACAGAGAGAGAGAGAGAAGTGACCAACAAACAGTGCCAAATCCACAAATCTAAGCTTAGTGAGTTTAATTTACATTAAAAGGATGGGCAGTTAGGGAAAATCACTGGAAAGTAACATTAGCAACTGCTTTATAAGTATTTATTTTTAAGGCTAGTTCTTCAGGCACAATTCTTTCTTTTTAGATATTATGTCTACATTTAAGTAGCTGTTGGTGCTATTCTAAATGTTGGTTTTTTGTGACTAACCAGCAAGGATTTCACCCGGCATGGGAAAATAAAAGCCCAGATTTACACAATTCAGTTAATTGGAAATTCTTTTAGTAAAATAACAGAATTTTAAAGATTAAAATAACAAGCACAAAATATACATCTACCCAAACACACCGCTTGAGAAGGAACTGGGCCTTGGTTTTGTGTATCTTCTGGGGCCGAGAAGAAAAGGTGGCTAGAACCACGTCCGGAGGTTTCTCTCTGAAGGTTTACAATATGCCCACCTTCATGGCCCCAGGAGCTCTTGCGGTGAGCTTGGGCAAACCGTCCAAACAGGAAGTCTGTGCGGCTTTGCTACCTGACGTGCTCAGAGGGACCCATCTGCTCCCAGGTCGGCGGGGGCACAGGAGGTAAGTCCCAACATCTGTATTTCAGTTTTATTTTATTGCTTACTAACAGCCTCAACCTCTTCTGTCTTTCATACTTTCTATTTCTCTTCTGGTTTTAATTATCTCCTATTACTTATTATTAACTTTATTGTCATTTTATGTGCTTTTTATTATATTTACTTGGACATTTTCAGTTGAAGGATGTTCTCTTAGCTACTTTAGTCTGTGGCTTTATAACCTGTATGTCCTATTTGCCACCTGAAAGTACAAAGTAAGATCTCTTCTGCCAATGTTTGTTTGTTTGTTTTTAAGATTTTATTTATTTATTTGACAGAGAGAGACACAGCGAGAGAGGGAACACCAGCAGGGGGAGTGGGAGAGGGAGAAGCAGGCTTCCCGCTGAGCAGGGAGCCCGATGCGGGGCTCGATCCCAGGACCCTGGGATCATGACCTGAGCCGAAGGCAGATGCCCAACGACTGAGATACCCAGGCGCCCCTCTTCTGCCAATATTCTGATCAAACTGCTGGATGCCCTGTCTCACTAGTGGTTAAAATAGCTTTCCTTCCTCCCAGGTTCCTCCTTCTGCAGATAATCCCCAGAAGTCTTTGTGAAGCATTTCCTGTCCAGAGGACTAACGATGGTTCTTCCTGCTCTGCCTCTGGATCTAGAACTTAGACACATCCCCCTAAGGCTATAGAACATCCCTACTAAAAGCTGATTTCTTGAGATTATACCAAAGCTATGCTCAGAGCAGACCTTTCTGGCCACAACAGAAGCACTCGTCCCCAGTTGTGCCAAAGTGACACCTCAGTTAAGCTTCTGCTCTGTTTACTGCCACAGGCGCCTGTGTGAATTCCTGCCTGAGCTCAGTGGTGGATGAACCTCATGCCCTCTACCTCCACACACTCAGGACTGTGAGGTGGTCCAGGGTGAATCTGGCCTGAGCTCTAATATTGCAGCTCTTCATGTTCAGTTATCCTGATTCTTTCTCTCAGGAAGATGGCATCAGGACAAGATCCTCTGTCTATTGCATGTGGTAGAAAAAGATAAAAGAGGAAACAGTATGGGTGATATTTGGCCACGCGCACCATGAAGAATTTTGCAAATATACAATGAAGAGCTCTGAACTTGAATTAAA
Organism: Phoca vitulina; assembly: GCF_004348235.1. Classification (NCBI taxonomy): domain Eukaryota; kingdom Metazoa; phylum Chordata; class Mammalia; order Carnivora; family Phocidae; genus Phoca; species Phoca vitulina. The sequence goes on along the minus strand of NW_022589710.1, from coordinate 31,792,314 downwards.
ATTAGAATGGCCTCATTTACTTTCCATGATAAGAGTGCGTGGTTCATTCAGAAGAAGATTCTGACTAAAGAAAAACAAACATTGGTTAGAACAGAAATATCCATATACATTTTTGTTTTACAGAATCAGAGGAATCCAGGGGCACCTGCGTTGGCTTAGTTGGTTAAGCGACCAACTCTTGATTTCGGCTCAGGTCATGATCTCAGGGTCGTGAGATCAAGTCCCTGTGTCAGGGGACTTAAGATTTTCTCCCTCTTCCTCTGTCCCTCCCCCCATCTCTAAAAAAAATTTTTTTTAGCCGATACTACACTGAGAAGTCATCCATCAGGTTGGCATTATTGTTTATTACCAGGACACCTTTATTTTATTTTTTCCTTTTTAAAATCTAAAATCAATTTAATTAACATATGGTGTATTATTAGTTTTAGAGGTCGAATTTAGTGATTCATCAGTTGCATATAATACCTAGTACTCACCACATCAAGAGCCCTCCTTAATGCCCATCACCCAGTTACCCTATTCCCCACCCACCACCCCTCCAGCAACCCTCAGTTTGTTTCCTAGAGTTAAGAGTCTCTTATGGTTTGTCTCCCTCTCTGATTTCATTGTATTTTTCCTTTCCTTCCCCTATGTTCATCTGTTTTGTTTCTTAAATTCCACATATGAGTGAGATCATATATTTGTCTTTCTCTGACTGACTTATTTTGCATAGCATAATACCCTCTAGTTCCATCCACATCATTGCAAATGGTAAGAGTTCATTCTTTTTGATGGCTGAGTAATATTCCATTACACACACACACACACACACACACACACACACACCCCACATCTTCTTTATCCATTCATCTGTCGATGGACACCTGGGCTCTTTCCATAGTTTGGCTATTGTGTACATTGCTGCTATAAACATTGGGGTGCATGTGCCCCTTTGAATCATTATGATTGTATCCCTTGGATAAATACCTAGTAGTGCAATTGCTGGGTCATAGGGTAGCTCTATTTTCAACTTTTTGAGGAACCTCCATACTGTTTTCCAGAGTGGCTGCAGCAGCTTTCATTCCCACCAACAGTTTAAGAGGGTTCCCCTTTCTCCACATCTTCACCAACATTTGTTGTTTTTTCCTGGCTTGTTAATTTTAGCCATTCTGACTGGTGTGAGGTGGTGTGTCATTGTGGTTTTGATTTGTATTTCCCTGATGCCAAGTGATGTGGAACATTTCTTCATGTGTCTATTGGCCATTTGTATGTCTTCTTTGGAGGAATGTCTGTTCATGTCTCCTGCCGGTTTCTTGATTGGATTATTTGTTCTTTGGGTGTTGAGTTTGATAAGTTCTTTATAGATTTTGGATACTAGCCCTTTATCTGATAAGACATTTGCAAATATCTTCTCCCATTCCATAGGCTGTGTTTCAGTTGTGTTGACTGTTTCCTTTGCTGTGCAAAAGATTTTATCTTGATGAAGTCCCAATAGTTCATTTTTGCTTTTGTTTTCCTTGCCTTTGAAGACATGTCTAGCAAGAAGTTGCTGTGGCTAAGATCAAAGAGGTTCTTGCCTGTGTTCTCCTCCAGCATTTTGATGGATTCCTATCTCACATGTAGGTCTTTCATACATTTTGAGTTTATTTTTGTGTGTGATGTAAGAAAATGGTCCAGTTTCATTCTTCTACATGTGGCTGTCCAATTTTCCCAACACCATTTGTTGAAGTGACTGTCTTTTTTCCATTGGACATTCTTTCCTGCTTTGTTGAAGAGTAGTTGACCATAGAGTTGTAGATCCATTTCTGGGTTCTCTATTCTGTTCCATTGATACATGTGTCTGTTTTTGTATCAGTACCATACTTTGCAATACAGCTTTAAGTCCAGAATTGTGATGCCACCAGCTTTGGTTTTCTTTTTTAACATTCCTTTTGTTGTTCGAGGCCTTTTCTGGTTCCATGCAAATTTTAGGAATGTTTGTTCCAGCTCTGTGAAAAATGTTGATGGTATTTTGATAGGGATTGCAATGAATGTGTAGGTTGCTTTGGGTAGTATAGACATTTTAACAATATTTATTCTTCTAACCCATGAGCATGGAATGTTTTTCCATTTCTTTGTGTTTTCCTCAATTTCTTGCATAAGTGTTCTATAGTTTTTAGGGTACAGATCCTTTATCTCTTTGGTTAGGTTTATTCCTAGGTATCTAATGGTTTTTGGTGCAATTGTAAATGGGACTGATTCTTTGATTTCTCTTTCTTCTGCTTTGTTGTTAGTATATAGAAATGCAACTGACTTCTGTGCATTAATTTTATATCCTGCCACTTTGCTGAATTTTTGTATGAGTTCTAGCAATTTTGGGGTGGAGTCTTTTGGGTTTTCAACATAGAGTATCATGTCATCTGCAAAGAGTGAAAGTTTGACTTCTTCTTTGCCAATTTGGATGCCTTTTATTTCTTTCTGTTGTCTGATTGCTGAGGCTAGGACTACCAGCACGATGTTGAACAACAGTGGTAAGAGTGGACATCCCTGTCGTGTTCCTGACCTTAGGGGAAAAGCTCTGTATTTCCCCACTGACAGTGATATTCACTGTACCACCAGGACACCTTTAATGATGTCCTTGAACAGAAGACCCTAACCACTTTGTGAATTGTTTTACTCCACATCAGGCTCCATGCTCAGCAGAGAGTCTGCTTCTCTCTCTCTCCCTCTGCCCCTCTCACCACTTGTGTGCTCTCTCTCTTCTCTCTCAAATAAATAAATAAATAAATAAATAAATAAATAAATAAATATTTTTAAAAAAAATCAGAGGGATCCATTTTAGGTCAACCCACTGACTAACCCTGGACAGAGAGTCTTGGTATTACCAATCACTGAAAGGTTTAAAGCAAAGTAGAAAGTCCTTGAGGCCAAATAGAAGAATATTTTGAGTTAGCTATAGTATCAAAGGCTTTGGGAATGAAGCTGAACACACGGCTTAACAGGGACTAAGAAATGATCACACAGCAATTGCTTAAAAGTTGCTAGTTGAGGGGCGCCTGGGTGGCTCAGTTGTTAAGCGTCTGCCTTCAGCTCAGGTCATGACCCCAGAATCCTGGGATCGAGCCCCACATCGGGCTCCCTGCTCAGCGGGAAGCCTGCTTCTCCCTCTCCCTCTGCCCCTGCTTGTGTTCCCTCTCTTGCTGTGTCTCCCTCTGTCAAATAAATAAAAATAAAAATCTTTTTAAAAAATAAAAAATAAATAAAAGCTGCTAATTGATTTTTTTCTCCTTTTCCAATATGGTTCCCTCGATCCTGTTGATTCTAATAATGTCCAGTACTGTTCATAGGTGGAGATATAACTTCACTTCCTGCAAGACCATTTCCTCTTCAGGAAATAAGGCAATTTCTAGCTATATGGGATCACCAGGACAAGTCTTTGCCTTCCATGACAAGAGGGGCCATATGCAGACACTAACTACAGACTTATTAATAACACCCAGATCATGTACTCAAGTATTTATGGGTGAAGTCTGGGCCATATGGGATTATATTCAGCAATGTAAGGGATCAAGTCATTATATATACACAGCAGTGGGAGAAGTACTATTTGTTATGTACAATCCCTAAACTAGCTTCTAGGTGAAGTATGTGTACCAACTATCAAAAAGATCCCTAGAGAATCTTTATCAATATGAGTATAAATAAACTGTTTCCATTAAGGAGGCAAATAGCTCAGTGAGGATTCATTGTTACCTGAGTGAAGAAGACCTCAAAGAAATTCTTTTTATCCTCCCTGAAGTCTAGAGCAATACACTTGCATGATATATTTGGATTGTTCAGGGAGGCTGGCTTGGCACCTTAAACCTTTTGTGAGAAGAACCATGAAGCAGAAAAAGAGATCACCTGAACACTCAGCCTAGAGCTGAATAACTTATTCATAACATATATCTTTAGGGGTTCAACAATTAAAATTTTGGGGAACTCTGATAAGCTGGAATAGGACAATTTTCATTTAATGTCCTAGTCTATTGCATCCCCAGGAAGACTGCTGAGATGGAGGGAGGGTCCCATCGTGGTGTTGTCATGCAAGAATAAAGGTGAATTCCACAACACTGAACAGTATGGGTATATTCCATTTTCTATCCTAGTTGTTTTTACTTACCATTAAATTATGTATCGTTTTCCATGTCACTGAATATTATGCAAGGAAATATTTTTAAGGGTACCTAATATTCCATTGGGTGGATGGACCAAAATTCATTCCCTCGTTGTTTAGGTGGTTGCCAATTTTTCTGATTTATAAATAAACCTGTCATACAATTCATCATAAAATTTTTTTGTAGCTTTCTCTATCCTTAGGATATATACTTAGAGAAATTGCCTATTATTGTTGAACATTTTATTGTATCTTTATATAGGGATAATAAAGGTAAATTCCATAGCACCCCACAGTGTATGTTGGGATTTGGCACTACTGACATTTTGGGCCAGATAATGGCTTATTGTGTGGGGCTGTCACATGTGCATTAGAAGATCTTTAGCCGCATCCCTGGCATGTACCCCTCAGATGCCAGTGGCATACCCCAGTTGTGATAACCAGAAATATCTCCAGACATTGCCAAACATCCCCTGTGGGGATAAAACTACCTCCTGAGTTAAGAACCACTGGTTAAAAAACAGGCTTTTCTGAGAGTTTCGCTCAGGAGAAGGCATATGTCCATCCTTCAGTCTTTGCCTATTCCCAAAAGAAGAGTGCTGGGGCTGGGTACTGCTGAACAGTCATAGATCTCTGAATCTTTGTAGGTCTGGAGACTCCTGCCCACCATTGCTCTCCATTCTGAGAGTCTGAATATACAGACAATGGCCAGATCATATATGATAATAGAACCCAGACTCACCACCTCTGCAGCAACCGGTCTGGGAAGCCAAACCACCACATTTACGGGAATCTGCCCAGAGTGGTCAGGCCTTGCTCAACGACTGCCAGCTTCCCTTTATCACCCCTGCTTCCAGCTCAGGACCAATCAGAGTAAGCCAAAAATGTTCCGCCACAGTAACCACATGAGATGCTCTGCTTCTAGTTAGCCCTTTCCAGCTTCCCCATACCAACCGTCTCTGATGAGAGCACACCTGAAGCTTTCCCTTTTTCTCCCTATAAAGCTCTTCCATTTCCCTTGCCTGACTTTGAGTCTCTGCCAAATACAAGTCATGGTGGGTGACTCTCTTGCTATAGCCAGCTCTGAATAAACAACCCTTGTTTATTCAGAACTAGTCTTCATTTATTTCCGCAATTCTTATTGGTTAGGCATGAGACTGACTTCATTAGAAACAAACAAGAGTGTTTGGGCATTCTGGCTTTAGATGCAGCCATTTAGGGATTTGTCTGGGAAACACAGCGGCTCAGCACCTGGAGATGTTGGGGCCTGTGGAAAGTTGTAGCTCCTCCTGGGGATGGGGTCAGGGACAGGGGTGGGAAGCTCTGGCACAAGGGGAGATTCCCCTAGTCCCTGCCATCTTAACATCCACGCTACCTGGAATGAATTCCCAGGGTCACTACTAGACAAATTTACTTGTTGCACCTTAGTTACATTCTTGTCACCATGAGGTAGGCAGGGGGAATAACAGGGCTTTATTAAACAATTCTGAGACCAGAAAATGGAGAGAAGCTACTTGTTGCATCTGCTCGCCCTATACCTATAAATACATCCCAAAGCAAAAAAAAAAAAAAAAAGCGGGGGGGGGGGGGGGGGGGGGGGGGGGCGGGGGGAAGGCGCTGCGGTGTTCTTCCTTGTCCCCTCTCTCCCCCTGATCCTAGGGTCTGCTTGGGCAAACAGGCCATTCAGATCAGATTTGACCCAAGTGTCTCAGTCTATTCAGGCTGTTATAACAAAATACCATAGACTGGCTGGCTTATAAACAACAGAAATTTATTTCCTACAGTTCTGGAGGCCGGAAGATGAGATTAGAGTGCCAGCATGATTGGGTGAGGCCCTCTTCCTGGTTTATAGTCAGCACCTCTTGCTATGTCCTCACATGGTAGAAGGGGGGGGTTAGGGACCTCTGTGGAATCTCTTTTACAAGTGCTTCCCAAAACTAACCAGCTCCTAGTTGGCAACCCAATCATGAGGATAAACAGTAGATGCATGGACAACCACTCTGTACTCATACAACCATTCTGTTTTTCGCTTTCAGCACAGTATTCAATATATTGCACGAGACATTCAACCTTTCATTATAAATAGGCTTTGTGTTAAATGATTTTGGCCACAGTAGGCTAATGCAAGTGTTTGGGGCATATTTAAGGTAGGCTAGGCTAAGCTATGATGTTTGGTAGGTGTACTAAATGTATTTTCATCTTACGATATTTTCAGTATATGATGGGTTTATCCAGACATAACTCATTTTAAGTCAAGGAAGATCCGTATTGTTAAAAGATAAACTGAGATATATTAAAAATTTTAGGAGTCTATTTGAGCAAAAATAAAGTTGAGTTGGGCAGTGCCAAAACAGAAGTGGTTAAGCACACTCCACCAACAGGAGCTAGGGGCAAGACTTATAGAAAAGACCCAGAAGCAAAGCAAGGAAATTATTTGATTGGCTGTATCTTAGGCAGCTGCCTTATTTGGGAAGGTCTAATTAGCTGTTTGTAATTGGTTTTCCTCAGGTTTTGATTTCTTAACCTTGAAACTTAGGTCTTGGTTTGCTTACTTAGGCCGCCAAGGCATTAGACATCACCTCAGTCTAATGGGCTCCCTGTTTAACAATTTTTATATAAAGATTGGTTTTGCTTCTCTGGAAAACCCAGCCTAATACAGGGTTAAATGTTGTCATGAGCAAGTGCCCCTAAGCCTATGATTCTTGCATGACCAGTTTTACATCTTGTACACCTTGATCATGGAACATTCCAAATCAAATCCCAGGTACAGGTCAACGAATTCTTGCAATTCTTTGTTGTATAGTATCTTTCCTTCCTTATCAGACCATAATGTCCCCTAGAAGTTGATGCAGGGATTTAACTCTAGATGTTGACCTGGCAGACAGGAAAGGAGGTGAGGGTTTCTTCTGAGAGGAACATCTGATAGCTTGTCAGGGAGAGGCTCCTGCAGCATTTTCCAGTACACAGCAGCCTCTCTTATCAAGGAAAGGTGAGTCACCTCAGCTAGCACAGGGGTCCAGGGATGTAGAGTCAGCAGATTTCCCTGTCCCAAGCTTCAGGATGCACACTAGGGCCCTAGCTTTTGCATAATAGACCTGCTTTGACTGAGTATTCAAAGGTCTCTAGAGCACTGTGGCTCTAAGAACTAGGTTTTCAGCTTCTTGTTCAGCTATGACCTTCCACTGCAAGAGATAAAGGTCTTTTCGTAAGCTACAGAAAAGCTCTCTGGCTCTCACATTTATCCAGGAACTGCAGACACAAACATGCCTTTGTCTATGTCCATACCCATACCTGTGTCTATAGGGAGAGAATTCACACCTTGGTTTTTAAAAAAGAACACAGTGAACAATATTTCATAGTGTTGAAGACAAAATTTCCTCACTTTCCCAAAAAGGATAATGCTATAATTTATAGATCATACCTTCTGAAATAAATCTCTCAAGCCATACTTTTGGGGTTAATATACTTTTTTGTTTGATAGAGCTTTAAAAAACACACAAAATTTTAAGAAACAATGGATTGATGATTAGAAATAATGTGTAAAGAAACAGATCCCAATGAAAATAGCTCTATACAGTTTTGTAAGTATTTCTACCTTTATTAAAATACATGATGGGAAAAGAATTGCAAGCACAGCTTTCAGAATGAGCTTCTATTGTATACAAATGCCAGTGTGAGTCCAAATATGGGGTGAGGCTGATACGGGGAAAGTTGACAAGTAAAGTTGAGATTTGCATTATATTCTTATTTTTCTTAATGACAACACAAAATTAAAATAAATGAATAAATTTCAACATGGAAATATAATGCACACAAGAGGTTTATGGAGAAATAGCTGGTTGTTTTTCTTTTCCTCCTTCCTGTTCTGACACTTTCGGACGTGCTCTATAGAAACCCTTTGCAGTTTGGGTGGAGGAAACCTACTGAACATTGATATCTAGCGCTTGGCTTCTTTTTTCTTCTCCAACTTCTATTTCAGATGTGTCTTTATGTAGCTTTGATTCCATTTCTTGAAAAAAGTTGGTTATTAAGTTAAATAGAAGAGCAATCCAGGCAAGACCATGGAGATTCCAAATTAATAATAAGATTGAATAAGTGATGTCCTTATTCTCTGTTAGAGGATTTGAAACTAAAGATAAGAGGCAAATAAAATGCAAATAATCAGATGGTGACTTTTCTTCATCATATTTTCTTTCTATTCATTACTACCTAGAAAAATGCCTCCTTTTAGGATCTGATCCTGAGAACAAGTTAATATAAAGCATATCTAAAATTATCACTGATTTCAAGGAAAGAATATAAATTCCACATATTCAGATTCTATTCATTTTTAGAGTACATCTAGAGGGTAAAAATTCTCTTTCCCTTTGAAAAGTATCCTTTTGAATACCATAATAAGTATAATATTTTACAATGAGTAATTTATTTACCATTGCTACTGCTAGGAAACCTTTAAAATGAGAAAAAGAAAAGATAAATATATATCACAATCATTTAAAATGGGATTCAGATTTTGTTAACAAAAATACACTTCATTTCATTGTGCCACTTATCTGTATTTCTGAGTTTAAAATTCTGTAAATTCATTGCCTTCATCATTCTTTTAAAGATTTTATTTATTTATTCATGAGAGACAGAGAGAGACTGGCAGAGAGAGAAGCAGGCTACCCGCTCTGCGGGGAGCCTGATGCAGGCCTCAATCCCAGGACCCCAGAATCATGACCTGAGCCAAAGGCAGACACTTAACCAACTGAGCCACCCAGGCACCCCATTGCCTTCATCATTAGAAATCTTGGGCAACTCTTTGAAGAAGGAAAAGAAAATCACTCATAATTCAATCATTCTAATACTTCAATACTAGAACTTTTACGTTCCCTTCAGGTCTTATCATTTATTTTTCACAATTGCAATCTACATGTATGAAGAGGTGCAGCTGAAAGAGCATGAGTTATGAAGGCAAAGAGAAGTAACCAGTGACACATAACACAATAAACATTGTGATTTATCACAAGAATACAATTTAACTGTGCTTATCAGAGCATGACATAACAGGAAATATCTTAAATTATCAGACATTAAGTTATTCAATATTTATCTGTAATTTCATAAATCAACCAGCTAAGATCAATGCAGTATAATTATCAGAGAGTAAACTGAATAAGTATAATTGGAAGGCTACACACACTTTTGACTTAAAATGATATTTGGTTAACTGTCTCTGATGCGGCTTCTTCCAAATACTGCCTCCCAAAGCACATGAGTGTGTGTACATGAGCGGACATACACTAATAAAAGCAAAATATACCTAAAACTGAGAGTCCATAATCTGACATAATCTGAGTGCATATTTTGCTAACTAAAAACCAAGTATAAGGAATTTCTGCATTAGTACGTAGAAAAAAATCACAAGAGATTATCATCCCTAGCTAATCTAACAACAACAACAACAACAAAAAACTAGATAAGCTACAAGATTATAGTTCTACTTAAATAAACTCAGACAGCTGAGGACATGGGGGAAAAAAGTCTTAAATGAGCTAAATTTTAGAAAGTGACAAGCGCTTCCTAGGAGGGGAGCTATGCATGGTTGCTTGCTTTCCTGTAGAGTGATTCCCACTGTGGGTTTTCCAAGTGCAAGAGAGGTTGTGCACTGAAGCCTGGAAGCAGGGCAGGAGAACGCAGGGAATCTACCTGAAGCAAACCAGGTTTCACTGAGTGAAGGCAGGGGCTGGCAAAGAGAAGCTGGCCCCTGGAGAACAACCCAGAACCCAAATAACCATAGCCAGGCTGTAAACTAGAAACTAGAAACTATACCTAGCTGTGCTCTCTTAATTTTCTTCAGTGAACATGGGAAACTTTCATGTCTTTGAAAATGTCTTCATTTTTTTAATTATCATTCTTTTTACTGATAAGAGAATGTGATTAGAAAAAAAGATGAGTAGTAAGCTATACAATATAAGATGAGAAGTTCTAGAATAAAATTAGGAGAAAATTTCTATCTGAATGCCAAGGAAGTACCAACTATCTCTGCTCTGGAAAAAATGTAACAGAGACTTTTCTGAGTGATATTTAAAAATAGTTCTTAGAGTTTTAGGTGTGTATCCTCAAAATATGTTTATTTTTATAAAATCATCAATCTAGGTGCTAAATATTTATGACTTAATTTTTAGTCCTATATAGATTAAAAAGAAATATTATAGGGACACTTCCATTCTGGGTAGGATGGAGTAGCTACTGATGGAACAATGCTCCAGCTGAGAACTAGAAATATCAGATACATTTTTAAAAATCATATGTTTAAAGGCACTAGAGAGTTGCTAAAGCAATGAAGACTAAGAGGATTAAGATACCAGGTAGGGAAACTAAGGCAGAAAATCTATAACTGCTTTTATCCTTGGCTCTTGTGCAGATTCTGGGCACAAGCAAGAGGCTATGGATCTGGGCTTTATCTGAGAAGAAGAAGACTACTGAGGATCAGAGAAATCAGCAGAGCTTTTGGTAGTCCTACATGGCTACACTGACAAAGTTGCAGATCTCAAGGGTTTAGAACCTACAGTCTGTTTTCCCCTCCAATATATTGCCACATTTTGAAGCTGCATGAAGTTGAAGGCTAAAAAGCCAAAAACCTTTAAAAGCAGAACAGAATTTTCAGTATATGCAAGTACCGGGAAACAAAAAATTGGCTTCAAGATCAACCTAAGGGGGGCACCTGGGTGGCTCAGTCGTTAAGTGTCTGCCTTTGGCTCAGGTCGTGATCCCGGGGTCCTGGGATCGAGCCCTGCATCGGGCTCCCTGCTCCGAGGGAAGCCTGCTTCTCCCTCCCCCACTCCCCCTGCTTGTGTTCCCTCTCTCGCTGTGTCTCTCCCTGTCAAATAAATAAATAAAATCTTTTAAAAAAAAGATCAACCTAAGGGAGTGACCTTGTGGACATACCAGGCTTTCCTTTGAAGGTCATGAATAACTACAATTTGGGAACAAGAAGAAACCAAAAGGAGACCAAATCTTACCAAACCTGCAATCTAGTCTCAGATCATTCTTTGACTGAATGAAGGTGTTCAGTTATCCTCCCCACACTTCTATATCTCCATATGTCTAACAGAGAAAACAGTAAAACCTCTCTGGAGGAAGATAGCATTACCTGAAGCAGCTATAATTTCTAAAATACACAATGCCCAGCATACAACAAAAATTATTGGGCATGCTAAGAAACAGAATCATATGGCCAAAAATCAGAAGAAAAAAGACCATAAAATAGACCTATAAGTGTTCCAGATATTGAAATTAGTAGATAAGAACTATAGACTATGATTATGTTCTCTTAAATATAAGAGAATATGGAAAAATAGATGAAAAGATGAAGAATTTCATCAGAGAATTCAAATCTACCAAAAAGGGTGGGACAATAAAAGGACATTTTAGAACTAAAAAAATATTATGTTAAGAACTCATTAAATGGATTTAAAAGCACATTACATATAGAAGTTAGAATTAGTAAACTAGAAGACAGGTTAACAAAAAATATCCCGAGAAGACAAAGGAAAATACAGAAAATACATTAGAACATGTGAAACCCAGTGAGGAGGTCTTATATTCATATAACTGGAGTCCCAGAAATAGAAAACAAGGAATACTCAATATTCAAACAGATAGTAGTTGAGAATTTTTCAAAACAGATGAAAAATATCAATTCCTCAATTCAACAATCTCTGTGATTCTCCAAGCAAAATAAACGCAAAGCAAACTACACTGAAGTAATTAATAAATCGCTGAAAACCAAAGACCAAGATAAAAGCTTAAAATCGGGTGCCGTGCTGGGGGAAACAGGTAAGGTGCAAGGGAAAAGCTGTTTACCTCAAAGGACCAACAATAAGACCAACACCTGACTTATCAGAAATGATGGAAATCAGGGAATGAAACAACATGGTTTGTTTTTTTTTAAAGATTTTATTTATTTTTTGAGAGAGAGACAGACAGCAAGAGAGGGAACACAAGTGGGGGGAGTGGGAGAAGGAGAAGCAGTCTTCCCGCTGAGCAGGGAGCCCGACACGGGGCTTGATCTCAAGACCCTGGGATCATGACCTGAGCCAAAGGCAGACACTTAACGACTGAGCCACCCAGGCACCCCTGAAATGGCATCTTTAAAGTGCTGAACAAAAATAACTGCCCATTACCAGGGAAATACAAATCAAAACCTCAATTAGATACCACCTCACACCAGTCAGAATGGCTAAAATTAACAAGTCAGGAAACGACAGATGTTGGCGAGGATGTGGAGAAAGGGGAACCCTCCTACACTGTTGGTGGGAATGTGAGCTGGTGTAGCCACTCTGGAAAACAGTATGGAGGTTCCTCAAAAAGTTGAAAATAGAGCTACCGTATGACCCAGCAATTGCACTACTGGGTATTTACCCCAAAGATACAAATGTAGTGATCCACAGGGGCACATGCACCCCAATGTTTATAGCAGCAATGTCCACAATAGCCAAACTATGGAAAGAGCCTAGATGTCCATCAACAATTGAATGGATAAAGAAGATGTGGTATACATATACAATGGAATATTATGCAGCCATCAAAAAAAATGAAATCCTGCCATTTGCAACGATGTGGATGGAACTAGAGGGTATTATGCTGAGAGAAATAAGTCAATCAGAGAAAGACAAGTATCATATGATCTCACTGATATGAGGAATTTGAGAAACAAGACAGAGGATCATAGGGGAAGGGAGGGAAAAATGAAACAAGACGAAACCAGAGAGGGAGACAAACCATAAGAATCTCTTAATCTCAGGAAACAAACTGAGGGTTGCTGGAGTTGTGGGGGGTGGGAGGGATGGGGTGGCTGGGTGATAGACATTGGGGAGGGTATGTGCTATGGTGAGCGCTGTGAATTGTGTAAGACTGATGAATCACGGACCTGTACCCCTGAAACAAATCATACATTATATGTTAATTTAAAAAAAAGAAAGAAAATAACTGCCCATTTAGAAATCTAGATCCAAAATGACTTATGGGCTATTTTAATCTGACTCAGATATTTGTGAAAACATTTAGTGTCTGTATGGCTCTAACCTTCTCCTTTTCCCACCTTTATTTTAGGAAGGAATTTGAAATACTTTCTGGAAAAGTTATATAAGGTACATGATATAAGTGTTTTGATTATATGTGCCTGGTGTTTTGATTATATGTGCCTTTTGTTTATCATATGTGAGCAAGCAGAGACATTTAGTTTAAGAGGAAATACTCTGCATCTTATTCCCATAGTCAGTGATCACTGCAGAGGAGAGAGGGAGGAGGACAGGGTGAGTTTATTCATACAATGGAGATTTATTTAAAAGGGCTTGACCTTCATCTTATCTCTCAAAGAAATCTGTTAAAATTTCCATTTGATCCTTTATTTTTCAATCTGTTGTTGTGATAGCTAATCTTATTTCAAGATTATTAAGACTCACTATTGTATAGTCTCTGAAACCAATTGCAGTTATGGTGGTGAATGAAAAATAAATTCCTTCAATGTAAGTCCAAATCTCTAATGCCATGAAAACAAATGGTGGTAATACCAGAAACAAAAGTGATCCAATTACAGTGAAAAATAACTTCTTCCAAAGGTAAATACTTTTCTAGACTATATTAGAAAAAGAGATAAAATGTTAGCAGATACATCATAAACCAGCAGCATTAAAAAACTGTTGTTTGCTCCACTAACTTAAGAGTTCTTATTTACTCCTTCATTGCTCAAAGGCTTGGGGCCCTTATTATCCAGGGATCATTCCTTTGAGTAATCCTGCCCCTGGGAGCTTGTCCAGGCTCTACCGGTCTACCTCCCGTCGTCCTTTGTTCTGTCTTCTCGTGTCTTCTCTTCTATTCTTTCCTATTCTCTATGTCTAGACCATGATTTAAGATTAATTTCCATGTGACACTTTAACATGCCCCCCTTCCGTCTAAGACTGTTCTTGCCTAGGTATCTGACTCCAGGTCTCCATCACTCTGGATTTTGTCCACATACCTCCAACCTAGCCCAGGACACCTGATCTGGACTAAGCCCTCCACCCGCCTGTGTGCTGGCATTATAAGGTAAGTTAGACAACCATCAGCTAGAAGATCAGGGCACTAATTGGCATCACTGAATATATCATTTACGGTTTGGAGAGTCCCATGGAACAAACTGTATTTACATTTTCAAACAAAATCAAGACATCTTGTAATTTAATTTCTTATTTATCAATTTCTTTTTATCATGATTCAAGTCTCGACTCATTTATTATAGATTTTTTTTTTATTTATTCATTTGAGACACAGAGATAGAGAGAGAGAGAGAGAGCATGAGCAGGGAGTCATCATTTATCCAGCATCTTTCGCCCTTACTGCCAGCCAGCATTATATGAAATGCAGGGCAAAAAAGGAAAAAAAGGGAAAAAAAAAAGACATATTTTAGGCCTTCACCAAGCTTTGATAAATAAACATTTAGAAAATTTGTTTTTTATTTACATATTTAAATATCATTTACTTATATTTACATATAATTTGTGTCATAACACCAGGGACTGAATTCTAAGTACCACAATGACAGGACTGATTTTTTAAAAAATACTATTGCATAAGAAGATTTATGTTTTGATAGTAATTAGTTACAGTGGTCACATTAGATCCTAATGTGTACTGTATTTTCTTTTGTGGCCGTACAATATTCTAATCTACCTGTAGATTATTCTGAACACTAGAAAGGGGGGATACATGAGGAACTTGGCTTTGGAATCAACCACTGTTGGGGGAGCCCTGACTGGGAAGCCCCCCCCAAAGCCCTCCTGGATGGAACAGAGAAAAATTAGGAAAAAAAGAGCGGCAGACAGACATTTGGAATACATTTTGTGAATTTTATTTCTCTGTGGAATCAAGAAGTAATGTGGAATCAAGGAGTGTTGAAGCCTTCATTTCTCTGTGAGCATAATGAGAATGTTCTTGTTTTACTAAATTAAATCACATTCAGACAGAATGTGGAGCATTTAAAATGGCGGGGAATGTCTTATGTGAATTCTGATAATATCTGGTATAGTTATTACAAGGCTTTCTGGGGACTGTGGATGGGTAAGATTGCAGAGCTCTAGTTGAGAGGGGAAATAGAATGAGTAGGATTTGGCCCTGTTGGATATAGTCTTGTCATTGATTATGGGCCATCTTAATCTGTTTTCAAAGCTTCTGAAGACCACACCAGTGAGGGTTTGAGGTGAGGATCTGACCATTTCTGTCACTGGGTGGATTTGTGGGAGGAGAGGGAAAGGTTGGTGAAGAGGTCCTTGAAGCCGTATGCTCACTTCCCTGAGAGGCACATCAGCAACCGTGGCTGGTCACACCCTGTGTCCTCATGTCCACTGGGTCGACAGAAGAAACAAAGGGGTCTGAGAAAAGCTGGCTTGTAGTGAGGCCAAGGGCTTCCCACTCGACTTCTTCCCTACCATTGAGTCGAGGTAGGGAACATTCCAGGACCAAGGGCTCGGTATGTATAGTCAGTGTTTCTACCTCCTCAAAGTTTTCCTTTCTTTGAACTCTTTTACGGGATCAATTGTATCTTCTCAAAATTCACGTTGAAGCCCTAACCCCTAGTATCTCAGAATGTGACTGAATTTGAAGATAGGGCCTTTAAAGCCAGAACGAAGTTAAAAGGAGGCCAGTAGAGTGGGCCCTAATCTAATCTGAGTGGTTTCCTCATAGCAGCGGGTTAGGAGAGACACCAGGGGCTGACACGCACAGGAGACAACCTTGTGGAGAGGCAACATGAGTTCAGTCATTGGCAAGCCAAGGAGAGAGGCCTGACGAGAAACCAAATCTGTCTGCCCCTTGCTCTTGCACTTCAAGCCTCCAGAATGTGAGCAGATAAGCTTCTCTTGTTTAAACGACCAAGTCTGGGGTATTGTGTTATGGCGGTCCTAGTTGACTAATACTCTTTTCTCCCACCGGCTGAAAGATCTGTATCAAGTTGGAGGCTACACTGCCTTGAGAAGTCTTAGTCTCCACTTAGTATTGAGGCAAACACTCTTCTTTTGGTGCTTGCAGTTTGCTAACAGGCATCTGTCTAAACTTGTTGTTTTTTGTTTTTTAAAGATTTTATTTATTTGAGAGAGAGAGAATGAGAGAGAGAGAGCACATGAGAAGGGGGAGGGTCAGAGGGAGAAGCAGACTCCCCGCCGAACAGGGAGCCCGATGCGGGACTTGATCCAGGGTCTCCAGGATCATGACCTGAGCCGAAGGCAGTCGCTTAACCAACTGAGCCACCCAGGTGTCCCGTAAACTTGCTGTTCTTTCCTTCTCATCAGAGTTATACATGAATGTGGGCCCAGGCGAAAGGACAACAAAGAAGCCATGTAAGTTTGACTAAAGTTCTTTTTATGATCCATCCTGAGTCACCACAGGACGACATCCATTTGGTCCAAATACTTCAAAGTTATATAAAGCATCATGGAGTGTTGGTTTTAGCAAAAATGGACAAGATCTTGCAGGCCTACTTATTTTATCTAAATTTTTTATTATATATCTTGCCCTAAACTCAACACAATTCACGTAGCACTTTTTCATTCTATTCATTTCATCTCAACTACTGCTGTATCTGAACATCTTGAACAGTCTACTGTACAGAGTAGTGGTATGGAGAGAAGCAGGGGAGTTAGATTAGGTTCTGATGTTAGAAATCTCAACCCTATCACAGTTTGTTTCTATTGTTTTAGACAGGAATAGCTTCCCCACCACAAATGGGGTTGTCTTGAGGACCAAATGTTAATATTGTAAAACTAAACTACATACTATAAATCTACAAATATTTATTCATGTATGTGACTTAAAAAAACTATTCAGATATTATAATATTTTCCCAAAAGAAAATATTTCCTGTAATTATCTGCTGAGGACTAATTACTTGGTCCCAAATATTTAAAATATTGTAGACTTAGTTTCCTGATCTCACTGCCTCCTTGTCTCTCCACTTATGAAACAAGATTACATAAATCATTTTTTACATATTTAACTTTTACAATGAATAAAGTAGTGTTCTGTATGCCAGACAATTATTATAACTGGGGATGATGTAGTACACAAAATGTATACAACAAAATTTCTGGCCCCTCACTTAAAAATAAAACTTCTTTGTATAGTAACATATAACCAGCCATAAAAACAATTAACCGTTAAATGTTAAAGATGAAAATTCACATGTACCCATAATAACATTGAAGTTTTGCTAGATGTCTAAAAAGGATAAAATGTTTAGAAGTTATCTGGAATATATATAGTTTTTTTCTTTTTAAAATGTTTTATTATCATGACAGCCCATTTTAACCACTATTAAAGTTCTGTTTAAAAGTTTGTGAATGGGGTGCACTTGGGTGGCTCAGTCGGTTAAGTGTCTGCCTTCAGCTCAGGTCATGATCCCAGGGTCCTGGGATGGAGCCCCGAGTTGGCTCCCCGCTCAGCAGGGAGTCCGCTTCTCCCTCTACTTCTGCCCCTCCCCACTGCTCATGCTCTTTCTCTTGCTTGTTGTCTCTCTCTCAAATAAATAAATAAATAAACTAAAAAAAAAGGTTTGTGAATGGAAAAAAGTAAAATAAAAATGAAGAAAAGTTTGTGAATGGGCAAAATAGATTTAAAAGGTTTGTGAATAGTTTAAATTATTAATATAAGTATAATTTAACATGATATAATTGTGGATACACTTTAATAATTTAAATATAAGTAAATTATGAAAAAATAAAGGAATACAATTAAGTCATTAGACTTAATTAGGTAGCTCTTTAAAATACCATCACAGAGAGGTGTCTATAATAATTTTGAAGTAAAAGAGGTAATTTTTTTTGGTAATACAATTTTTATTTAAAAGAATCCTGTGGGGGCGCCTGGGTGGCTCAGTCGTTAAGCGTCTGCCTTCAGCTCAGGTCATGATCCCAGGGTCCTGGGATCGAGCCCCACATTGGGCTCCCTGCTCCGCGGGAAGCCTGCTTCTCCCCCTCCCACTCTCCCTGCTTGTGTTCCCTCTCTTGCTGTGTCTCTCTCTGTCAAATAAACAAAATCTTAAAAAAAAATAAAAAAATAAAAAATAAAAATAAAAGAATCCTGTGTAGGGAGTGACATCAGCATCATGGCAGCATAAGATATCCTTTACTTTTGTTCCTCTTACCCCAACAAAAAAAATTTGGCATCCATCCATGGATAAAAGTGCCTTTGAGGGAGCTGTGGGAACCAGCCCCAGATGCCAAGGGACCCGGGAGGCATCTCGCCCACCTGTGTTTCAGGTAATAGGCAGACAAGCATTGGTCCCAGCTGCGGACCCCACAGTGGCCTATGAACCATCTCCAATCACTCTCGGCTGCTGTGCCCTCTAAAGAACACTGACTTAGACACTCACTGTTGAGAGAAACTTTGTGGACATCTAGGTTTCCAGAGGAAAAGTTCCAGCATTCCACTGGAGAAAAAAACAAAACAAAGCAAATTTGGAAACATTTGAGTTGGTAAGAGGAACAATTTGACTTTGCCTGCATTACTCCTACTCCAGGGTGGCCCAGCTCAGGGTCAAAAAAGATCTTTCTCAACCTATGTTTACCCTGTGGGAGAAAGAGAAAGCGTGGGAGTGAACACTCAGTTTCTCTAGCTGTGTGGGATGCTGCCAAAGGGGCTCCCTTCTCTCTCACCTCCTTCAGAGTACTGAATTGTGAGCTACGTGACTGGGGGAGGGTGGGGTGGGAGGAGGCTGGGAGAGCTCTTGGGGGCAACTATGTCATAGATTCCATCAAGAAGCCCCCCTGACCAGTGGGAATGTCCACTGGCCCATGGGCATCCCCAGGGCTGTGTGTCTCACCCACACATTCTCCCTACCCTATGGCCAGCTCCCTGTGTACACTTCTGATGGCAGCATGAGCAGGCTGGCTACTGAACAAGTGCAGAAAGTCAGCCAAATATGTGGGCCAGAGAGAGCCACAAATTTGAGCCTTAGTGTCAGCTTTGGAAAAACAAGAGAGGCTGTCAGCACTTGGCCTCAGATGTTCTCTGAGGCTCCAGAGAAGGCATACTAGCTTAAGAATTCTGCCACAGAGGGAGCCAAAAGCATGAACAGGTACACACAAGGTCCGAGATTGCCTCAGCATCCCCAGCAGGGCTGACGGAGAGTATTCCTATCCTGAAGGCAGTTAGCAAAACTGGAGGAGATAACTGCTATTTTTGCAAAACTTCAAAGAATGTGAAAAATCAAAGGTACATGACACCGCTAAAGGATCACAGTAATTTCCTGGGAACCAAACCCAAAGGCATAGAAATCTACAATTTATGAGATAAGGAATTTAAAAAGTAAAAAAAGACAAAAGAAAACAAATGCTGGTGAGGATGTGGAAAGAAAAAAGAGCCCTCACACGCTGTTGGTAGGAATGCAAACTGATGCAGCCACTCTGGAAAACAGTATGGAGGTTCCTCACAAAGTTACAAACAGCTACCCCATGATCCAGCAATCCCACTTCTGGGTATATGTCCAAAGGGAATTAAAACCATCTCAAAGAGAGAGCTATACTACCATGTTCACTGCAGCATTATTCACAATAGCCAAGACATGGAAACAACCTCAGTGTCCAGTGATAGATGAATGGATAAAGATGCACAAACCCGCACCCATACACAGACACACACAATGAATTATTATTCAGCTGTGAGAAAGAAGTAAATACTAAGATCTGCAAAAACATGGGTGGACTTTGAGGGCATTATGCTAAGTGAAATAAGTCAGACAAAGATAAATACAGTTGATCCTTGAATGACATGGGTTTGAACTGCACAGGGTCCACTTATATGTGGATTTTGTACAGTACAGTACCGTAGAGATTGATGCTCACCTTAAACTTATATAATGTTATATGTCAGTTATATCTCAATAGGGCTGGGAAAAAATCCTGTATACGTGTTTCTGTATACATAGGGAAAATTCTGGAAGGATATATAATGAACTTTTTTAGCTTAGTGATTTATGATAAGGTGTTAATACGAGTCAGAATCCCATTCATGGGCTCCATCCTTCCATTCTCCCAAAAGTAACCACTGTACGGACTTAAATAGGAATCACTTCCTTGCATTTCCTCATGGCAGTGGTTCTTAAAGCGTGGTCTGCAATTCCCAGGCGCCCCCACACCTTTCTGCACATCTGCAAGATCAAAACCATTTTCAGGATAATCCTAAGACATAATTTGCCTTTTTGCTGTGTTGACGTTGGCGCCGCTAATGCCAGGGAGGTGGTGGGAAACCTGCTGACACCAGCAGCCCTGGCAGCCCCTACACTCCTCAACACCAGGCATACGCGGTTTAAAAAAAAAAAAAAAAGCCAGCTTAATGTCAGTTTAAAAATTTTATTAAATTTTGAGCCTTGAGTACATGAATTTTTAATATTCTGTAAAATCAATTTATTTTTTTCTGAATATTAATTTAATATTCTGGAGAAAATGAGAAAGCGTGCTTAAAGCACTTCTGCTGCTTACTGAGGTATTGTGTTTTTCCTAAAGAATAGCTCATCAGCAAAAGCTCTTTAGGGTTCTCGATAATTTTTAAGAGTGGAAAGGGGTCCTGAGACCAAAAAGTCACTATATGTGAATCCCTACACACTTTAATCTAGCTTTCCCATTTTCTAACTTCATGCACATTTTAAGCTTCCCCTCCTCCTTTTAAAAACAGGTCTAACTGACAAAATGAACTTTGGATGGTTTCATAAGTTTTGACATATGTATCTACCTGCAAAACCACATTCACAATTAAGATCATGAATTTATCCCCCAACACTAAAATCTCCTCATGCCCCTTGATGATCCATCCTCCCCAGCTCTCCACACCCTATCCTTCCCTCTGACCTCAGAGACTCACAGGTCTGCCTTCTGTCACTGTACATTAGTTTGCATTTCCTAGAATCTTCTGTAAATCTATCATATGGTAGTGTAGTCTTTTTTTTGATCTGGCTTCTTTCAGTAAGAATAAATTTTGAGATTTATCCATGTTGTGGAGTGTTATCAATAGTTCGTTCCTTTTATTGATAAGTAGTATTCCAATGTGTGTGTGTGTGTGTGTGTGTGTGTGTGTGTATAACAGTTGTTTATTCATTCCCTTGTTAATGGACATTTGGGTTGTTTCCAGTTTTAAGCTATAACAAATAAGGCTTCAATGAATATTTATGTATTAGTCTTTGTAATTTCACTTTCACTTCTTTTAAGTAAATACCTAGTAATGAAATGACTAGATGACAAAGTAGATGTACATTTAATTTTTTAAGAAATTGCCAAAAACTGTTTCTCAAGGTGATTGTATCATTTTATGTTCTCACCAATGGTGTATGAGGGTTCCATTTCCTCCATACCCTTGCCAACACTTGGTGTGGTCAATCTTTTTACTTTGAACTGTTAGGTGTGTGTTGGTATCTCAGTGTGGTATTACCTTGCATTTTCCTAATGACTAATACTTAGCATTTTTTTTAATGTGCTTATTTGTCTTGTATATATTTTTACTGGTAAAATTTGTGCTTAAACCTTTTTCCCCATTTAAAAATACTGAGCTATTTTCTTATTGAGTTTTAAGAGTTCTTAAATATTCTAGATGCATGTCCTTCTACTAGGTATATAATTTGCAAATATTTTCCCCTAGTCTGTAGTCTTTCCATTGTTTTAACAATTTCTTTTGAAAGGCAGATATTTTTAAAGTTTTAATCTTGCTGAAGTATTAATTAGGCTTTAGGTCAGAGTTTCTTAAACTTTTGTGTACATCTTTATCACCTGCAGGGCTTGTTAAAACAGACTGATGGGCCTCATCCCCAGAGTTCTTGATTTTGTACTCTTGGATGGGGGCCAAGTATCTGTATTCCTAACAATTCCCAGATAACATTGATGCTGCTATTCCTGGGACCATACTATTAGAACCAGTCATCCGGATCAGAGTTTCTCAACCTTGATACTAATGACATTTTGGACCCAATAATTCTTCGTTGTGAGGGCCTGTCTTATGTTTAGAAGCATCCTCAGCCTCTACCCTTTGGTGGAGATAGCACTCTCCTCCTGCTAGTAGCACTCTTCTCCTGAGTTGTGAGAATCTAATATGCTTCCAGACATTGCCAAATGTCCCCTTGGAAGGAAAAAAAAATCACTCCAGTTGAGAACCACTGGTCTATATCCATGGTTCTCAACCTTGTTGCACGTTGAAATCACTTGGGGAGCTTTAAAAACCATTGAGGACGCCACCTTCAAAAATTCAGATCAAATTGGCCGGAAGTGGAGGCTAGGCACCAGAATTTCTTTAAAGCTCACAGGTGATTCTATTGTGCAACCAAGCTTGTGACCTATATCTAATCCTATAGTAACCATAGACCTTCAAAAAGAAGACAAAGAAGTATCAAAGAAAGTGACACCCCACATTCTGAAGGGCTCCCCCCAGAGTAAGGACTTTGATTACATCAACAATTAATGGGATTCTCACCTTGCCTACCTACTCCCCATAGGCTCTCTGAAGAGGATCCCTTATGTTCCTTTATAGCAAATAAAAATACAGTTGACCCTTGAACAAGGTGGGGGTTACAGGCGCTGACCACATGCAGTGGGAAACCCATATAACCTTTGTCCCCCACCCTCCCTGGCAAACTTAACTACTAATAGCCTACTGTTGACCAGAGGCCTTACTCATAACAGTCAATTAACACATAAATTGTATGTTATATGCATTATATACTGTATTCCTACAATAAAGTATCTAGAGAAGAGAAAATGTTATGAAGAAAATCATAGGGAAGAGAAAATGCATTTACAGTACTGTACTGAAAACAATCCCCACGTCGGCAGTGCACCCAGCGGTCCCTCAGATCTGCCTCTTGCTTCAACGGTGTTTGGGCAGAACAGCCCCGGGGACGCCCCTCTTCCAGCCTCGCACCACCCCCCAACCGCTTTCCCAGTCACAACCTTCAGAAGCATCTTCTCAGCCACCCTGTGCTTACAGGGCGAGCAACACCGTTTTCTGGGCTTAGCTTCTTACTGCCGATCACCCACGAGGCCCCAGATTCGTCAGAATTACTCCACCCAAGTGCAGGCCACCACCGCCAGCCGCCTGGTCAACAGGCATCTGCCGGCCTCCGACACGCACCTGTCTCTGGGCTCCATGTCCACGGTGACTTTGTGACTCTGGAGGGCGTGGGCCGCGTCTTCTGCGAGCCGGCTGAGGACACACACGGGGGCGCCACGCCTCTCTTGACGCTAAACCAGCGCGGCCGCCACGCCCTGTCCCAGGACCGCAGAAGCTGGCCCAGGACCAGGGGGGGCAAAGCCCCAGATGCCATGGAAGCCGCCGAGGTCCTGGAGGTGAACCTGAACCAGGCCCTTCTGGAGCTGCATGCCCCAGGTTCTGCCCGCGCAGACCCCCATCTCTGTGACTTCCTGGAAAACCACTTCCTGGGTGAGAAGGTGAAACTCATCAAGAAGATGGGGACCACCTGACGCACCTCCGCAGGCTGGCCGGCCCCCAGGCTGGGCGAGGATCTCTTGGAAAGGCTCACCCATCCACATGACCGGGAGCCTCCAGGGCCCAGCAACCCTTCAGGGGACCCTCTGGCATCCTCCTGGCATCGGAACTTCTGTCTGAGTCTCTCCCTGCAGCCACTAGGCAACTTTTTAACCACCCTGGAGCCCTCTCCTAAGCCATAGACCAAATGGAAATAATAAAGCTTTCACAAGCAAGGGAAAAAAGACCCTAGGAAATTAAAAAAAAAAAAAAAAAAAAGTGTAAGTGGACCCATGCAGTTCAAACAGGTGTTGTTCAAGGGTTAATTAGCTTCTTGAAGAATGTCTATAACTTAGCAATTAGGTAATAAAGAACTGTATTTTATTCTAATTTTTTAGAAAGAGTAAAACATGCTAATTACTCAGTAGACCACACATGATTCAACTTGATATGTGGACAAAGCTTTGCATCTCTGGGGTAGGAGTCTGCACTTGCACTAATTCTTTGGGTAATCTTGGGTAAGTCATTCAGCCTTTATGAAATGTTTTCCTCTTCTGTAAAATAAAGGAGTTGACTGAATGACTTTGAGAACATTTAGGTCATACCAGTTCACCACTGCTCATCTTTTCTTCTTCTTCTTCTTCTTTTTTTTTGAAGGTGGGGAGGGGCAGAGGGAGAAAGAGAGAAGGAATCTTAAGCAGCTCCACGCCCAGCCCAGAGCCCGACATGGGGCTTGATCTCAAGACCCTGAGATCATGACCTGAGTCGAAATCAAGAGTCAGAGACTTAACCATCTGAGCCACCCAGGGGCCCCTCACTACTGCTCATTTTATAAGTTAAATGATTAGAGGAAAATCACTTAAGGGGAAATAGATGGTTTTTTGAATGCTGGATTTTCCCTCTTCTGTTTTATAACACAGGGTGACTTGCTTTTTCTACTTCTACAAATTTCATTCAACATGAATCCAGTAAATATAAAGTGTCATGTGTCTGGTCAATCTAAGGTTATGAACCCACATCATATATATTTTTTAAAAACAAAACTTCTCTACCAGATGTGTGTATGTGTGTGTGTGTGTGTGTGTGATTGTGTGGAGGGAGAGAAAACTTACCTCCTTTATTCCCTTTCCACGGTTTTCAAATGGCAGAGAAATTAATTTACCAATACGTTTAAACTATATGATAGTTAGAGGGATTCCAATTGCAGCAAAGACAACACAGAACATCTGTCCACCAGCAGTTCTAGGAAAAATTGTCCCATAACCTGATAAAAGAAAAAAAAAATGCAATGCCCCTCAAAATATGACAACTTGGTATAATTTGCACATTTGACATTGGGCATTGAGGACAAATTTTTAGTCATTGGTATTCTAAGAGCCCTAGCATACATAGCACATATTAAAAAACAAACAAACAGAAAACCCAATAACTCTTATTTCATCCTAAGAAAACAATCAAGAAATGTGAGTGAAAACAAACAAGATTTTTCACAGTATCAGTATTTCAAATTTAAAAAAATTGGAATCAGTGTAAGTTCAGCAATAAAGGAGACTGATGGTGGGCAATCTGGTATATCAATGTAATGAAATATTGTGATATCTTTCAGGACAATAATGAAGTATTTATGACTAGAAAGATACTCAGGAAATATTGCTCTGAGAAAGCAGTCTAAAACTGAATACTGTCATTTATAGATGAAGAACTTTCTATCACAAAAGTTTGATAGTTAATGTGTGTGGAACTGTGAGATTACACTTACTAGTTTAAAAATTGTGGTTTTCTATGTAGCACATTCTACTCTTGCAATTAAACAAGAAAGTGAAGAGCATTCACTCTAGGAATCAACTAATTTTTAAAATGCATGCTGCTGTTTATGAGCTTAGGCCTTCACCCAGGTTCCTTTGACCCTTCTGGTACACTCATTCCCATGTGCCATAAGTATCAGCTGCTAAGGCAGGACTTCCTTCTCTCGAGACTTGCCCTTAGCCCAGTGGAGCCGCAGTACCTGGGAGGTTTGACCACACCCCTTCTTGGGAGGCAGAGAGGTAATCATCTGAGCCACCCGGGGGCCCCTCAGCCGACTGACAGAGGGTTATAAAAAACCATTTGTGGGAGCACCTGGGTGGCTCAGTCAGTTAAGCGTCTGCCTTCAGCTCAGGTCATGATCCCAGAGTCCTGGGATCGAGCCCCGAATCGGGCTCCCTGCTCAGCGGGAAGCCTGCTTCTCCCTCTCCCACTCCCCCAGCTTGTGTTCCCTCTCTTGCTCTCTCACTCTGTCAAATAAATAAATAAAATATTAAAAATAAATAAAAAAAGAAAAAACCATTTGTGGTGCAATCCCTGCTTCAGAGCTACTCTGTTGGATGAGACTAATGTATATGGATTACATCCATTTGTTGATTTATCAATTTTAGGTATTTTGTAATTGAAAGATGGGGATTCAACTCCTATAATCACCTTCTTCTTCCTGCTCTCCAAGTTTGATATTTATATTGCCTCTTTTCATTCTTCTATATTTGCCTTTGTACTTTAAAAAAATATTCTTAACCCATTTAAATATTCTTTATAAATTCTCAATTCTTAATATTGTACATTAAGGTATTTATTTATCTCCCCTATTATTTTTTCTCTCTCTTTCCTTCCCCTCTTAGTCATTTCACATTCTGGTTTCCTTTCTATATCATCCTGTGATAACATTTGCACCCTGCTTCACAGCTCCAACCTACCCCATTTGGGGAGCTCCTTATTCTTTTTTTTTTTTTTAGTATTTTTTTTATTATGTTATGTTAATCACCATCCATTACATCATTAGTTTTTGATGTAGTGTTCCATGACTCATTGTTTGCATATAACACCCAGTGGGGGAGTTCCTTATTCTAAGAACTTTTTTTTTAAACCTTTCTCATGGGTCCTTTTTTGTCCAAGAGTTGATGACACAGCTTTGCGAGGAGTGGGAGAAGAGAATTAAGTCCCATTTGACTTATTTGGGAACATTTTATAGCTTTGAAACCTTTTTTGTTGAGATGGAGTGGGGGGGGACAGCTTTTCTTACTCCCCACACTTTCTGGTCCAGAGAACATAGTCTTAAGCCAAGATTTGAAGAGATCGAAGTGTAGGGAAAAAGAAAAACAATGTCTTTTTCACAGAGAGCCAAGAATATTGACAGCTTCCCTCCTTTACCTTGGTAGACCTAGTTCTGGAAGTGTATCTTGTCCTTAAACTACTACTTTATTTCATTAAATCTAAGATACCAACCATACAAAGGTATGGGCAGTATGTAGGCAGTCCCATATGCAAAACATATATAAAATATTTAACATCCTAAGTATAAAAGAAAAAGCACAATAATTACCTACTGTGGATACAATAATTAAGGATGTCATGAAAGAGTTTCTAGACGTCCAAAAGGAGGCATAGTCTTATTTCCTAGGGGAGGTATTCCTGATAATATTCGAGAAGTCATCATCTACAAATTAAGAGAAAAAACAAAAACAAAGTTTGGGGTTGCATAATTTCTATTTCTTCAAGTAGAACACTAAAGAAAATTAGTTCCATTTAGCTGGATTAAAACCAAACCCATATTTAACTGGGTCAAATTAGACATTTGCCTTAGGACCAAGTGAAATAGAAATGTTTATGATGAGAACTTGTGATGGAAAACCTTGTTTGTTTTAGTGGCGTATGGGTTAGAAGTTGTGTATGGGTTAGATATGTGACTATAACAATAGTCTCTGAGGAAATTTGGGAGAGTGATGTATATAAATTTAGCATAACGATTAAAATGTTAATAAAGTTCAATTATTTTCAAGTACTTAGCAAATCTGGGTCATATAGCTATAGAGAGACTTCTAGTTTAAGTAAACCGAAATCATGAGAGAGAATAAGAAAAATCATAGAGGAGCACAGTAATTTTATCACATCATTGGAGAATAAGAAAGGAGTTAATGACAGGGCCAGCAATTTCTGGAAAGTAAATTATTTTTTATTTTTAAATTTAATTTATTATTTTTTTTTAAGTAGGCTCCATACCCAACATGGGGCTTGAACTCATGACCCTGAGATCGAGAGTCGCATTCTCTACTGACTAAGCCAGCCAGGTACCCCTGGAAAGTTCAAAATACATAAAAGTTTGTTGGTGAAAGAACCTTGGCCAAATAATTTCACAATCTAAACAGTAACAGTAGCAGCCTCTTCAAGTGGTCAATGCCTTAATTCTCTAAACACTCCCAAGAAACTGCAAATACAAAGTCAAGGAGAAAGGAATATGGAAGTGGAGAGTAGTACAATGAGCAGAATAATTAAAAGATTTTTTTCTGTGCTTCCTGATTCTTTATGGAATGCTTAGAATGAAGCTGATACTAATATGTCAAAAGCAGACATGAATAGCACAGGTATAAAGGAAGGAAGGAGGGAAGGAATGAAAGAAGGAAATTATACACTGCCTATAAATATAGAATCCAAAATTCTAAATAAAATATTATTAAATAAAATCTAGCAGAGTTATAAAAGGATACATTATGACTGAAAGAATGTACTAAAGTTTAGTAATAGGAAATCACTAAAAATATAATAAAGATGAAAGCATATGTTAATCATTTTAATAACTACAAAAATAGATAAAATGAAATAGTTTTAGGGAAATATCTTGTAAGTTAGAAATAGGAACAAAACGTTTTAATTTGGTAAAGAGTAACTATAACAAACCCCAGAAACTTCATGTTTAATAGTGAAATATAAGAGGTATTCCTTTTTTTTTTTTTTTTTTTGAGAGAGAGAGAGAAAACAAGAGCAGAGGGGGAGAGGCAGAGGGAGAAGCAGGCTCCCCACGAGCAAGAAGCCCAACGTGGGAATCGATCCCAGGATCCCGGAATTACCACCCGAGCCGAAGGCAGATGCTTAATGGACTGAGCCACCCAGGCGTCCCTATAAGAGGTATTCTATTTAAAGTCAAAAGCAAGATAAGAATGCCGTCACTATGGGAGTCACAGATGAATCTAATAGGATTAAAATCCTAAAATTTCAAATATTGCAGTAATTGGACACAGAATATAAAATATGTTTAAAATGTTTAATGAAACAAAAGGAATTAGAGACATGTAGGAATACAATATTATCAAGAAACACTACACAAATTTAAAGAGGATAAAATAGAACTTCCAGACAGGAAAAATATAATTATTAAAATTAACAATTTGAAACATTAGATAAGAAGATGGAGCCAAAAAGAAAATAAGGGAAGATATATCTTATTGTATTACTGAAAATATAGCAAAAAAGACAAAATAGTGGAGAATAAAAAGAGGGGTTAAGAGATGACAGAGGAGAGAAATAATAAGCCAATCATATTGGTCATTTCAAAAAAATTAATGAGTTTCCCAGAATTGATAAGAGAAATGGCTATGAAGATTCAGGAGGCAAACCCCAAGCAAAATAAAAACAAAAGTTACATCTAGACTGTTGAATTAGAACAGTGAAATAGCAGAGATCAAGAGAAGTTCACAGAATCAGAGAAAGTCTCTGATGCCAGAGAGAAAAGATAAATTATCTACAAAGTATAGGCAATGAGATTGACAGAAAGCTTCTTTTTTTTTTTTTAAAGATTTTATTTATTTATATGACACAGAGAGACACAGCGGAAGAGGGAACACAAGCAGGGGGAGTGGGAGAAGAAGAAGCAGGCTTCCCGCCGAGCAGGGAGCCCGATGCGGGGCTTGATCCCAGGACCCTGAGATCATGACCTGAGCCGAAGGCAGTCGCTTAACCGACTGAGCCACCCAGGCGCCCCAACAGAAAGCTTCTTAAAAGCAGCTGAAGGAAGCCACAAAATAGTGAAATAATGTCTCCCATGTTCTGAAAGAAAGCAATTGTCAACCTAGTATTGCATACTCTGCTAAAATAAATTTCAAGAAAAAATATGAGATGAATAAACATTTAGACCAAAACAAAACAAACTAACAAAAAAAGAGAAAGAGTGGTTTCAACTAGCAGACTCTCATGAGAGAAATGTATTAAAGATCTATTTCACTAGGAAAATTATCCCTGGAAGAACCTCTGAGATGAAGAAAGAAATAATGAATACAGACACCAATAAAATGTGGGCAAATCAAAACAGAAACTAAGTGTACAATAATACATATGGGAGTTTTAAAAATGAGATTGAACAAAACCACTCTGGGATGACATGCTAGCGAGAACAGGGGTGATGGTCATCAGAGGTACAATACCCTTAGAGACAGGCTGTAATCACTAAGAAGGGAAGCAAATGAAATGAGCACTACCACTGCCAAGATTGTTTGGAAGTAATTTCTAGACTGAGATATAGAGACAGGGGATCCCAAAGAGCATAATAATATTTCTGAGTTGGGGAGACAGAGATGGGAGCTCAGTAAAGCTGAGGTGGCTACAATTTGAGGGCAGAGTTTCACAGAGGAGGAAGCTACACAGAGAAAGAGTTCTAGAAGTCTGCACTGAATCTTTGGCTGAAAAACATTGTGCACATGAAAAAGATGAAACTTTGTGAGGCTGGTCAAAAACAATTTCCCAAGTATGGCAGACAGACTCTCAAAGTGGCCCCCATGGTCTGGTGTTTGTGCCCTGAGGGATTCCCTTCCCTTTGACAGTGGGTGGGACCTGCGATTTATTTCTAGTGACACAGAATATATCAAAGGTGGCAGGACAGCCATGATTCCACTTATGGTGATTAAATCATATGAGACTGTGTGCTGATCTTGCTAGTCTCTCTCTACCTTGCTGGCTTTGAGGAAGGAAGCTGCCATGCTGTGAACTGCCTATGAAAGGGCCATGTGGAGGGACCTGGTGGTAGCCCTGGCAGACAGCGAATGTGAAACTGGGGTCCTGGGGAGGACTGCCTGAAGGAACTAAATGCAATTAAGAGCTACATGAGTTTGTAAGCAGGTTTTCCCTCATTTGAGCATCAGATGAGACCACACCCCTGTCTGGCACCTTGACTATAGTCTTGCAGAGGACCCAGCTAAGCTGTGCTCAGACCCCCGACCTACAGAGACAGATAATAAATGTGTTTTAAGCTACTAAATTTGTCTTAATGTTGTTACTCAGCAATAGCTAACTGATGTATTGGGAAAAAACAATTACTGTGGCCTGTAAACTGGAATATTCCTAGAATTCATACCAGGTTAGGAACTGTTTGAGCTTTCTCAGCTAGGGTGAACAGACTTCACTGTATGTTCAGGACATTCAGGAGAGAACCCAAAAAGGCCGTGACTGAGCAGTGCAGCAAAATTCACTCCAGAAAAAGGGCTACTTTAAGCCTGAAAGAAGCCTAAGATAAATCTTGAAAGGATTAAAGTAATGTTTAAGTAACTTACTTAATTGCCTGTGAGAAAAAGTTAAGGAATTTAAAGGAATATAATAAAACCAAGCACCTCAAAACAATTCCCAATGTTTATTATCTAATTTTTAAAAATTAGTAGACATACAAAGAAGCAGGAGAAGGTTACCCATTACCAAAAGAAAAATCACTCAAGAGAAACAAACCCATAAATAACAGTTTCATTAAAATGGTGGAATTAGCAAACAAGGACCTTAAAAGGGCTAAAATAAATATACTCAAAGATAAATCATTAACATAATGAGGAAAGAAATGGAATATTTAAGAAGTAATCAAATAGAAATTCTAGAAATGAAAAATACAATATTCAAAAAGGAATATTTCACTAGATGAGATTATCAGCAAAAGAAAAGATTAATAAAATTAAAGGTATAGCAGTGGATTTTATCCAAACTATCATAAGCTATGGAACCCAGAAGACTATGGAACATTTTTAAAGTGCCAGACTAGAATTTTATATCCAATGAAAATGTCCTTTTAAAAAAGGCAAAACAAAAACTCTTTCAGACAAAACCAGAGAGGATTTATCACCAGATTTTTGTGGTTCTTCATATGCTCAGTACTTCTGGATTGTATCCTCAACATTTTCAATCCTATGTTATGAGACTGTGAGTCTAATTCAAGTCCTATGGAGAATGTTGATATTTTCACGTTGGCAGGCAATCTACCTGTTTAGATTCAGACTGCAAGTTCCAATTCACATTCTGTGGAATGTGTTCAGCTCTCATGGCCTCTATCATTCGGACCTGTCCCACACATCCATCACTCTGGTCAGTCTGAGATCTAGATTCAGGCCTACGCACTAGTTCCATCCTCAAAGTCTTTGATGTGTGAATTAGGGTCAGATCCATGCATGTGCAGGTCAGGGTGAGTCCAGAAGATCTTAAGCAATCTTAAACACTAATTGGAAAAGATACATGCATCCCTATGTTTATTGGAGCATCATTTACAATAGCCAAGATATGGAAGAAGGCTAAGTGTCCATCAATAGACAAATGGACAAAGAAGATGTGGTATCTATCTATCTATCTATCTATCTATCTATCTATCTATCTATCTAACCAAATATTATGTAGCCATAAAAAAGATGGGATCGTGTCATTTGAGACAACATGGATGGACCTAGAGGGTATCATGCCAAGTGAAATAAGTCAGACTAAGACAAATACCATATGATTTCACTCATAAGTGAAATATATAAACAAAAACAAAAAAACAAATAAGCAAAAAGCAGAATCAGACCTGTGAGTGCAGAGAATAAACTGATGGTTGCCAGAGGGGAGAGGAATGGGGTTTTGGGAAAAGTGGGTGAAGGGGAGCAGAAGATACAGGATTCCAGTTACAGAACAAATAAGCCACAGGAATAAAAAGCACAGCATGAGGAATACAGTTGATGATATTGTAATAGCGATGTGTTAACACAGATGGTAGCTCCTTGTGGTGAACATAATGTGTAACTTGTCAAATCACTATGCTATACACCTGAAACTAATGTAACGTTATGTGCCAACTATCTAAAAAGATCCCCAACCTTCCCTGAAACCAAACCAAAATCATGCTAAGTGGAAGAAGCCAGCCACAAAAGACGATGCATTACATGATTCCTATATACTAAGAGATTCCATTTTGTGTTTAAGAATACTCAATATCATCACATAATAATTCTCCCCAAATTCAAAGAAATCTCGATCAAACCCCCAGCAGAGTACATTATGGAATGTGACAATCTGATCTTGAAATTCATACAAAAGAGTAGGAAAATTTATTCCAGGACTCATTGCAAGGCTATTGTAATTCAAACAGGAGGGAAGAGAATTGAAAGCCCAGAAACAAATTAATGTACAAATGAGAACCTGGCATATGACAGAGATAACACTAAAAATTAATGAGAAATAACGAATTAATAAATTGTTCTGGAGCAATGGGATCTTCATACAGAAAAATATGTAAAGCTAGATCCTACTTTACATATACAGATACACACACAATCCAGATTAATAATCTAATTAAAAATTAATGATTTAAATGTAAAACAAAATTTTAAAAATTTTTAGAAGAAAGTTGAAGAATATGTCTTTATGACGTTAAAGTTGGGAAAGACAAACTATACAAACGCTCAAGGAAAAGAGGAATCAGAATGCCTGCATTGAAATTAAATTTACTCTACCACAAAAGGTAGCATAGGGAAAATTTTAAGGACAATGTGTCCAGAATTTAGAGCATGACAATCTCTGGAAAAAGTGGAAGGGAAATAAGCCAGATTTCCTGCCAAATTCTTATCTCCTTTTCAGAACATCTGTCTGCACTTCATCTGAAATAATGAAAAGGATCATTTCAATCAGAATATTTTTAGTTTTTATCCTCATGTAGTGATTGGGTTGTAATCTGTTCCTTCTCTGACTTTCACCTCCTTCCACCTTCTTATCATCTGCTGCCTTCCTTCTTCTTTCTAGTCTGCATGATTTCTTATTCCCACTCTTCCCTGTCTGGCTCAGAGCTAAAATGAAGTTTCCTGTTCGGGTAAGCAATCGGTAGTCTCAATGAAGGAAGTTATTTCACAGAATTTCCCATTCAAAGCCTCTCTGCATCTGAAAATAACCATATCTTCATCTCTTATCTGCACAAAGAGTTCCACATCTTCTTGAGTCAGATTAGAACAATTTCTCAGAAAAGCAATTTTTGTATTAACTGCCAACTGGCACCACTGTACCTCAAAGTCTTTCTCGAAGTCTTGAAATATCATTGCTCCAAGCACAAGGTACAATATGTAGGCAAGCAAAAGCGTGCCCTTCTGGACTTTGGTGTTTGTCTCCTCTTCATATAGTGGAATGAGGGTCAGAGAATTCACATCACTTCAATGTCCTCTAAAAAGAAACCCAATACAACAAAGCAAAACAAAATTCTCAGATACAGAATGTGAACTCACTTTTACTTATGAACCTACCTTTAAACAGCTATGCAAAAGAGACCAATCCTAAATAGTCATGACAACAAAAAATAACTCCACTTTGCTCCTGACTTTAACTTCTTTATTTAAAAAAAAAAAAAATGATGGGGATACCTGGGTGGCTCAGTCAATTAAGTGGCTGCCTTCGGCGCAGGTCATGATCCCAGGGTCCTGGGATTGAGACCCACATTGGGCTCCTTGTTCAGCGGGGAGCCTGCTTCTCCCTCTGCCTGCCGCTCTCCCTGCTTGTGCTCTCTCTCTATTTCTCTCTCTCTGACAAAGAAAGAAAGAAAGAAAATCTTTTAAAAAATTTTTTAAAATGATGAATTGTGCTATTTGGGGAGATAGGGAAATATTGCAGGATCAAAGTTTGTCAAATGACTCGTCAATTTCCTTAGCGGAAATGTTACTATGGAGTTACATTTTGAAGTACATCCCAAGTGTACAATGTTGATGCTTTAATTGTCTGATAAACTGGATTAAGTCAGATCATTCACCCTCTACCTGTTATTAGTGGTATGAATATAGGCCACTTCTATATCCTTGCTGTGTTTCAGATTCTTCTTCTGAAGTTACTCCGGAGGGTTGTTATAGAGATTAAATGAGTTAATATATTTAAATCTTTAGAATGAGATCTAGCAAATAGGAAATGCCGAAGACATCTTAGCAAGTGGTTGAAGAAGTGGTGGTGTTTGCACTAGCAGTAGTGGTATGAGGAGGAGTATCTACTCTGCATCCCGATTCCTCTACCCCTTAGCTCTGCAAGCGGGAGGCAGAGAGGAAGAGCATGATTGCTGGCAAGATGAAGGAGACTCTTAACTGAATGAGGTCAGATTCTAATATTAAGAAAGGGGAAATCCGTGTGTGTTTCCTATGACTCTGGGATCTGGCTTGGAGACAGGCCTTCTCCACTTGGAAGGAGCAGGACTCTCCACTCGAATCTGCCTCTTCACAGACTCTTCCACTTTAAAGAACAGGGTGAACCTCAGTGGCACTGACCCCCACCCCTTGGGTGAACTTCCTCTCCCAGTGGGATTTTTAAAAAGAAAGCACATTATGCATTTTGTATGTGATATTCAAAACTATGAGAATTCATTACAGTAATAAGCATGGTTAAAGTCCATATGCTTAGAACATCCAATATGTAGCCTAATACAATATTATACAATTAAATATATCATAGTCAGTTATTAATATACATTTCCAATGTCAAATAATAAATTTAATCATACTGAATGTAAATAATTCAGAGTAACAGTGAAACAGTACGGTCTCGCCTAAGTAGCTCTTTTCCTTTCCATTTCCACCAGAATAATCATATGCTTTTATGACCTTCTATTTTCATGTTTAAACTAACCGTAAATACTGGGACTAAAACAGAACACATCTGAGTTGAACTGAGTCTTCCTTAGGTCTCCCTGTCTTCAATAAAATACTGTGAAGAAGGAGCAATCAAATAATTCTGGTGTACACCTAAAACTAAAACAATGTTGTAGGTCAGTTATATCTCAATTTAGAAAAAGAAAAAGAATACTTTCAGGAACCATTACTTAGGAGAGCATTTACAAATGTGTCTAATTTGGCCATGTTTCGTAAGTGCACTTTCATTGATCTGTTGGGATAACACACTGCACTGGAAGATTTTGAACTTTTGAACTTTTCATTAACACCCCAACATTTGGGGGGGTGTCCTCTCCAGTCATACTACCAAAGCAAGGCTGCTCCCCACCATCCCCACCACCCAAGACTAGGCCCCCACTTTAGCGAAGCAATTGAAGTAATCGTACCGCTAGATTGAAAGTTTTGCAATGCAAAAGTGTAAGTTGGATGGCTGAGAAGGAACATTTTGAGCCTGTCTAAACGAGCCTGTCACTCTACAGTTCCATCCAGAACCTTGGGGATGGCTAGTTCTACATACTGTCGCCTCCCCAGTACTACCACGTCCCTCCTATGGGCTGTGCCCAGCTCCTCTACGCTGTGATTCACATTCTACACCCACACTCCCCCCACTTGCTACATCTTTGCTGTGACCTCATTCAGCTCACCCTTCTTGTTCTATCAGTCTCCTGCTGATCCCTTTCATGGCAATGACCATCCATCCTGTGGTCAGGGAAACTCTTTATATTCACTCCTTCAGACTGCTTGCTGCTTCAACTCCTGTCCCTTCAGACTCATGCTCAGTACTGCCAGACCTCTGCACCTTACCTATGCTCTTCCTACCCTTCTCCACTTGCTGAAACGCTCCTCAGCCTTCCAGACTTGGATACCTGACATCATCTGTGATACCCTCTCTGATCCTAAGTAGACAGAAGGTTCTCTGCTGTTAACTCAATTACAGCATTTATTTGTACTGTATTCATGCACAGTCCCCTGCAGAAGGTATAGATAGACTTTACCTTATTCAAGTTAGACCTCTTTCAAACACCTAGCAGGGTTTCACATACTCAGAAATGCTTCTTGGACACAACTGAATAATTTCCATATAACATGTATTACTGACAAACTTCATATTTCCCCCTCTAGATTATAATATCCAGAGACAATATGAAGTATTGCAAAAATCACAGGCTTCGGAGTTTGGCGGCACTGGGTTTGAGTCCTGGCTCAGTCGCTCTGTAGTTTGTGACCTTGAATAGCTATCTTCTCTGTTTTCTCATCTGTAAAGTAGATTTCTGTTTTCTCATCTATAATGTAGATGGCATCATTCCCCTGGACTATCATTTTGGATTTGAGTTCCTGTGCAGACTGCCTGACACAAGATAACTTGACTTTATGACTAGTTGTAATAATTGTCTTCAGGCAGAAAGAATCTGCATGGCACATTTTATGGTGACTTCCCTCTAGTGTTTACTTTTTTAAAAAAATGTTTGTTGAGTGAATGGAAAATGTGGTAATGAACAAACTTGGAGATGGAGTCTTGACCAGAAGTTTCTGGGAATTAGTGTGTGAGAAATATGAGTGGATCTTTTCTTCTTCTCTCTCTCTTTTTTTTTAAGATTTTATTTTATTTATTTGAGACAGAGAGAGAGAGAGAGAGAGCACAAGAGTGGATAGGGTGAGAGGGAGAAGAAGATTCCCTGCCGAGCAGGGAGCCCGATGCGGGACTCAATCCCAGGACTACGGGATCATGACCTGAGCTGAAGGAAGTCGCTTAACCAACTGAGACACCCAGGCGCCCCTTTTCTTCTGCTCTTAAATCCCAAAGAACCAAATAGGACTCTTCTACTAATTTATCCCTGGCTGCTATGAACTAGGAATGAGACAGCCACTTGAGTGTCTGAACTTAGAGTGTGGCTCCCAAACACTCAGGGAAACAGTGGAGGTGTTCAGGTCTTCGTGAACATGAGTGACTTTAAACCTGGACTAACCCAAACAGTGTAGAAGGAGGTCATAGTGTCCCTGTATTTAAATGTCCTAGTGCCAGATCATTATTGAACTGGCAGTGTTACCTGCATTGTAATGCTAGGATACAATATACATTTTGTATATATATATTTTCATACTCTCCGGGTAAATACCCAGTAGTGGAATTACTGGATCATATGGTAATTCTATTTTTAATTTTTTGAGTAATCTCCATACTGTTTTCCACAGTGGCTGCACCAGTTTTCATTCCCACCAACAGTGCAAGAAGGTTCTCTTTTCTCCACAAGAAACTCGTTATTTCTTGTGTTTTTTATTGTAGCCATTTTGACATGTGTGAGGTGATATTTCACTGTGGTTTTGATTTGCTTTTCCATGATGATGAGTGATGTTGAGCATCTTTCCATGTGTCTCTTGGCCATCTTTATGTCTTCTTTGGAGAAATGTCTGTTTGTGTCTTCTGCCCATTTGTTAAATGGATTTTTTGTGTTTTTTGGTGTTGAGTTGTAGAAGTTCTTTATATATTTTGGATACTAACCCTTTATGGGATATGTCATTTGTAAATATCTTCTCCCATTCAGTGGGTTGTCTTTTTGTTTTGTTGATTGCTTCCTTTGCTGTACAGAAGCTTTTTAATTTTGATGTAGTCCCAATAGTTTATTTTTGCTTTTGTTTCCTTTGCCTCAGGAGACATATCTAGAAAAATGTTGTTATGGTGGGGGCTACCATTTTAAATGGCACAATTAGGGAATACCTCACTGGCAAGATAGAATTTGGGCAAAGACCTAAAGGATTAAGGAGGAGAGCTGTGGGAATCGAAGGATAAGCTTTCTAGGCAGTGGCAAAGGCAAAGGCCCTGAAACTGGAATATTTTTAATTCATTTTTATGTGTGTGAAGAACAACAAAGAAGCCAGAGTAGCTGAAGCAGATTTAGTGGGGGAAGAGTGGGTATTCCTAAAAATCAGGGTGTAGTTGCAAAAGAGAGAGCATGGATGTTCTATGATCAGAAACATCATTAGCACATACAGGATATGTGGAGGAAATTCATAAGAGAAATAAATGAATAGAGAATGTCTGTGATTTACCTCCAAGGAGTTGAACTGGAGGTAGGAAGAAAAGGATAGGATGGAGTTTATACTTCTCATTTAATATGCTTCTGAGCCACCCAGGCGTCCCTGCTTCTCTGATAATTTTTATACCAAGGTTTATTTCAATTTTAAAGTTTAATTAAACAAGGGAATGAGTATTCATATAAATGTGCTTAAGTGCATGCACGAGAATATTTATTTCTTCACGTTTTGTAATAATAATGAATAGGGAACTGCTTTTAGAAAATGGACTATCCATAGAAGGAAATATAAAGATAATGATAAAATGGATCTACATATTGATTTGGAAAGAGGCCTATAATCTAGAACTCAAACCACTGGAGTAAGAAATTTATTTTATAGATGTAATTGAATAAGTGTGCCTGTTTATTTGTGTGCCGATGTACAAAATTCCTCCAAAGAGTTGTCCCTACAGCAATAGCAAAACACAATGGAAACTATCTGTTTGTAATTATGGAATTGGATAACAAATTTATGGAGCATTCAAATGCTAAACTGTTTTGTTGTTGTTGTTGTTTTTAATTTTATTTTATTATGTTAATCACTATACATTACATCATTAGTTTTTGACATAGTGTTCCATGATTCATTGTTTGCGTATAACACCCAGTGCTCCATTCAATACGTGCCCTCTTTAATACCCATCACCAGGCTAACCCATCCCCCTCCCCCCCTCCCCTCTAGAACCCTCAGTTTGCTTCTCAGAATCCATAGTCTCTCATGGTTTGTCTCCCCCTCCAGGCAGGATATAAAATCAATGCACAGAAATCAGTGGCATTTCTATACACCAACAACAAGACAGAAGAAAGAGAAATTAAGGAGTCGATCCCATTTACAGTTGCACCAAAAACCATAAGATACCTAGGAATAAATCTAACCAAAGAGGCAAAGAAACTGTACTCAGAAACCTATGGAATACTCATGAAAGAAATTGAGGAAGACACAAAGAAATGGAAAAACGTTCCATGCTCATGGATTGGAAGAACAAATATTGTGAAGATGTCAATGCTACCTAGAGCAATTTACACATTTAATGCAATCCCTATCAAAATACCATCAACTTTTTTCAAAGAAATGGAACAAATAATCCTAAAATTTGTATGGAACCAGAAAAGACCCCGCATAGCCAGAGGAATGTTGAAAAAGAAAAGCAAAGCTGGCGGCATCACAATTCCTGACTTCAAGCTCTATTACAAAGCTGTCATCATCAAGAAAGTATGGTACTGGCACAAAACAGACACATAGATCAATGGAACAGAATAAAGAGCCCAGAAATGGACCCTCAACTCTATGGTCAACTAATCTTCATCAAATGCTAAACTGTTAAACAGACATTTAAAATTACTGCAGGGCGCCTGGGTGGCTCAGTTGGTTAAGTGTCTGACTCTTGATTTCAGATCAGGTCATGACCTCAGGGTTGTGAGATTGAGCCTCATGTCCGGCTCTGCACTGGACAATGGAGCCTGCTTAAGATTTTCTCTCTCCTTCTCCCTCTGCCCCTCCCCACTTCTCTAAAAAAAGAATAATAAAAAAATAAAATTACTGCATAGATCTCTATTTAGCATGAAATGATGTGCAAAGTATATTTTATTTATTTATATTTTAGATTTTATTTATTTTAAGAGAGAGACTGAGAGAGAGCAAGTGGAGAGGGGGAGGCAGTGGGGCGGGGGGAGTGGCAGAGAGTGGAGCCCAATGTAGGGCTTGATCTCATGACCCTGAGATCATGACCTGAGCCAAAATCACGAGTTGGACGCCTAACTGACTGAGCCACCCAGGTGCCCTGCAAAAATATTTTAAATTGATAAAAAGCAAGTTGTGAAATTGTAGCTGTGAAAGAATTCACTTTTTATAAAAGATACTAGAACATAAGCTCCATGAAAGGAAGGACTTTATTTTCAGCACTATATTCTCTATACCTAGTTCCTAGAGCATGGCCTGCACACAATAAATACCTGTTGAATGTTGAAAGAATGAATAAAAATGTGCACCCGCACACAAAAACACAAAACCAAAGGACCTATCGCAATATGTTAACAGAATTTATCTTAAGGTAATAACATTTAAATGGTTTTTTATTTTTCTTCATACTTATCTGTATTTTCTAACTTTAAAAATTAACATATGTAACAAAAATACCACTTTTACTTAATATTTATTTAGAGGATTAGAAGTCTCAATACATTTCAAGGCTAAGAGTTTAGAAAACATCCAATATTGAGAATAACTATAATTCATCGTTTTCTAGCTCAGGACTCAAACAGAGGGTTGGTTGCACTCAGCAGGACCATTGGCTTCTATTGGGTTGAAATGGCAGTTTTGCAAGTGGCTGAGAAGGGGAGACTGAACAAATAAAAAGTAAAAACAAAGCAGAGTTTCGAAGCCAAAAGAATATCATGGTGCTGCTGGATCCTAGAAGGCATGCAGGGTGCAGACAGTCCCAATCATTTGGGAATTGGCGAGTACTATTACTCTTGATTTACTTTTAGCTGCTGCACTCGCAAATCGGGTAGCTGCCCCTTGTGGACTACCCAGTTAGGATTCACCAGGCACAGGTGTGATTTGCACATGATTCTGTCAATTATGCATTTTCTCTTGAATAATGCTGCCTTTTTATTCAAGAACAAAATGTGGACTTGCCAGTCTGCCAGAGCAGTGATAAGGCAGAAGCTTTGCATTTCCACTGGGGCCAGGAAAGAGCAGTTGGAGCTGGGCCAAAGTTAGTTAGCTGTTTCTTTAACAGAAGGTTAAAAAAAAAAAAAAGTCTGGAGATACCTTCAGCATGAGCCTATAGCAACACCTTTTCTTATGTTTCAGAATTCTGTAAGAAATTTAAGACATTTTCCGGGCTTCTATAACTTCCACAGCCTAAAGAGCTGTAAACTAAATCAGAGGAACCCCAGGCTTTCTGGAGACATTTCTTCTATTTTTTTTTTTTTAATCTTGTTTTAAGTATGTGCACTTAATTGAATTTGTTATATACTATATTTGATCTTTTTGTTCTTCCGTTATTTCTTTTTAGTCTTTACCCATGTACCTGCTGGCATTGCTTTACCCTGTTTATTTTCTTCCTCCTTCTTCAAGTTTTTATTACAATATTTACTTATTATATTTATTCTTTATATTATCTTATTTTTAAAAATATTTTATCTTACCACATTATCTTAATAAATCCTTTTAGATAATTCTATCCCTCTACTTTATAAAAAGGTAATCACCATATTCCGTTTTACCAGCATGATGTGTGGTCACATTTATTTTAAATGTTCCCATGAAGCCACCTGAATCCCACCTGGACCTTCTTACCTGTGATACCCAGAGCGTCAGGAATGCTTCATCTCATCCAGGAGGTTGGTCCCGACCCTCACCCCGATTCATTGCTATGTTCATCCAGGGTGATTTA
Source organism: Phoca vitulina (assembly GCF_004348235.1). Lineage (NCBI taxonomy): Eukaryota > Metazoa > Chordata > Mammalia > Carnivora > Phocidae > Phoca > Phoca vitulina. The sequence goes on along the minus strand of NW_022589710.1, from coordinate 31,750,526 downwards.
TGCCAAATCTGGTGGGGGCTCCCAATTTACAATGTTACAGTTCTTGGAATACACAGCTGTGTCACCTGAAGGACCAGGCCAAGTTCTACTATTTACTGTATCACCCAAAAGAATTTGTGCAGCAATGTTTGTTGCCTACTCAATGGCCATTTCCCTTTCCCTACATTCTTGCTGGAATTTCTTTCTTTCTTTCTTTCTTTCTTTCTTTCTTTCTTTCTTTCTTTCTTTCTTTCTTTCTCTCTCTCTTTCTTTCTTTCTTAAGATTTTATTTACTTATTTTAGGTAGTGTGTGTGTGTGCATGCATGCACAAGCAGGGTGAGGGGCAGAGGGAAAGAGAGACTCTCAAGCTTGGCATGGAATCCGACAGGGCTGGGGGTGGGGCTCAATCTCACCACCCTGAGATCATGATCTGAACTGAAATCAAGAGTCTGGCACTTAACCAATTGAGCCAGCCAGGCACTCCCCCACTTCTTAAGTAGGCTCCACACCCAGTGTGGAGACCAACATGGAGCTTGAACTCACAACCCTGAGATCAAGACCTGAGCTGAGATCAAGAGTCAGAGGCTTAACCAACTGAACCACCCAGGTGTCCTGCTGGTGTGCTTTCTTGACCAATGGAGACTAATGGGAAGAATAACCACAGTAATAAGAAATGCATGGGGAAAAATAACTTTTCATATATGTCGAATGTGATTACGTATATATGTGATGCCATAATGAGACAATGGAGGGATATATTGTTAACAACATGAAGATGGCGAAGGGAAAGATGGAAAAGTACCAGAGTTCATCACTGCATTGCGTTGCTGAACCAAAACTGGAACCACTTTGCCTCTAGACTTCTTTGAGAGATAATAAATGTCCTTGTTACTTAAGCCGATTGTAGTTAGGTATTGTGCTGCTTGTAGCCCAAAGTCTCCTAACTGGGACATGCTGTTCCCATGTGAAGATGTACAACATCAGGAGTCACCCCACTGACCTCATCCCTTTTCTACCCTGATGGTGATTTTCTTTTACAGACCTCAATTGCATTTTACTGCTCATTCTCCCTGACAGGTTTCAGTAACTATGAATCACTGATAGAAGGAGTCAGATGTTTGTTCTTCACCTTCCACCAAATATTTGGGCTACATGCACATCTGCCTACAAACTTCTAAGCAACTGCCAAGTTCATCATGTCAAAATTTCTCACAGAATACAAATGGAAAGTTCCTCCTCACTACATACCTGCTACATAATAACTTTCTTCATAATTATAAAGGCAAAGTATATTCATATAAAGAACTGGAAAATGCCAGACGATAAAAAGAAGAAAATCTCAATTTGCCATGCAGAAATCTGTTCAGCTAACATTGCAGTATACTTCTTTTGAATCTTATGCCATTGATGTTATACTACATGTATAATTTTGTATCCTGGCTTGTTCATTTAACATATTGTTTTAAATCTTACATTACTATTCCTCAAAAGCATGATGTTTAAAGGTTGGAAACTATCCTATGGTGAGGATGTACCAAAGTGTATTTAATCATTCCACTGCATAAAAAGAAGCTATATAATACATAATAGGATGCTAAAATGTTGGGTTCTAGGGTGCCTGGGTGGCTCAGTGGTTAAGTGTCTGCCTTCGGCTCAGGTCATGATCCCGGGGTCCTGGAATCGAGCCCCGCATTGGGCTCCCTGCTCAGCAGGAAGCCTGCTTCTCCCTCTCCCACTCCTCCTGCTTGTGTTCCCTCTCTTGCTGTGTCTCTCTCTCTGTCAAATAAATAAATAAGATCTTTAAAAAATAAAAAAATAAAACAATGGGTTCTAGAGTAACAGTTCCAACTCCACTTTTTAGATGTGTGGTCTTGGACCTCATGGAGCCTTAATTTCTTCATTTGTAAAACGGGTATAATAATAACAACTACCTCCTAGGTTTGTTGTGAAAAACAAATAATGTGGAGGCTTAAAATGGGATCTGGCACAAAGTTAACACCCAACAAAGGCTTATTATAATGAAATTTTTGTGTTGTTTTCCATTTTCTCAAATATAAATAAAACACCCATGTCTTAAAACATCATTAAATATAAATGTTTTTGCATCTCTGATCATTTTTGGGAATCCTTTCCTAGGAAGAGAATTCCTAGTTAATGTCTATGTATTTTTGATACCTTATCAGAGTTTTATAGAAATAAAAAAGCAGGGAATTCAGGTCTCAAGAGACAATAGTGAGAGGAATACATTTTCCATTTTAGTTGCTCTTTTGGTCCCAGCATTATAGAGTAGATTCACCCATGTCCTCTAAAGCTGAACTTCCTACCCTTAAATTGAAGTAATCCAGTCCATTCACAGGTCAAAATTAACTAATAACAAAACAACATGTCTATTCTGGGGGCCGCTCGGATGACCTACTAGAATGGTATCTTCTTTCTCAGTTATGGATTCTCATCTTCCTTTTTGAAGAGAAATGTGATTTACACAAAAATCTAGGCTTTTTCCTCCATATAATTTTTTAAAAGATTTATTTATTTATTTTAGAGAGAGAGAGAGAAAGGGAGAGCAGGGGGAGGGGCAGAGGGAGAAAGAGTCCCAAGCCGACTCCACACTGAGCTCAGAGTCCAACGCAGGGCTCAACTCAGGGCTCGATCTCATGACCCTCAGGACCCTGAGATCATGACCTGAGCTGAAACCAAGAGTCGGTCACTTAACCAACTGAGCCACCTAGGCGCCCCATCCTCCATATAATTTTTGAAAACTCATAGGAGCACAAGGAGTGGGTAAGGGAGTCCTTTCTGGAAGGAGCCTTATTGTAGCCCCCAGGTATAATTTTAATTAAGTAGTTTAATTAACTACTTAATTAGGCAATTAAGTAGTTTCATCAACCAATTGTCAACCTCCTTGAAAGTTATGCTTTCATTCATCCTATGTTTTGATTGAAAATGTTAGTATATCTTTAGCTGCCTGCTTGCCACCACATCAAAGAAAGGCCACAGTATTTGTCCTGAATTCTTAATTACTAATCCTAGAATTCTCTAACCCTCAGAGCAGACAAAGAAAATAATGGAAGGAAGAAAGCGTCTTCTGTTTTTTCCCTACTCAGAAAATCCTTTCACAAGACCCACTTCTCCTCCTTAACTCTTTGAATCTTTAAACTAAATATAAAAGTTATTTTGGATCAAATTATATTAAACTCATGAAAAAATATTTCACTCACTCCCAGCAGTTTTAAATCTGGATTCTGTGATAGATTTGTATCTTTCAAAAACTTATGCTTTCTTAAAGGACACTCAGGAACTTCCGTCCGTGATGCTTTTGCTGCCCTCCCGTGGCTACCCTGGATCCTAACAACCTGAAAAGCCTTTTTTGTCCAGCTGCCTGGTCTCACCCTTTGTCATCTGCTTTCTCTGCCAGTGAGCCTCCTCCTCACTCTCATCTACAGTATCTGAAGGAATTCAGCCCTTCAATGACTCATCCATATTCATGGCTCCATTTTGACCCAAGACTGTAATGTTATCCTCTGCTAGACTCTATCTCCCTTCCGGCATTGGTTCTCCCATGTGTGACTAAATGCTTGCTTCCTCTTTGATGGAGAGTGTACGTTCTTAGTAATGGTGCATTCGGTTAAGTGATCATTTATTTAAAAATGATACTCTCAGTCCGTGCTTATCATAAGGCCCTTCATCGACCAGATTATCAGGCTGGACGCATTTGTTAGCAAATCTTGGCTTCTTCACTGAACATTTTATAGGCATCTCTGGGTCTACTTTTTCTAGGAGGCCTTTTCCCAGAAGGCTTTTTCCTGGGTTTTTGTCTCTCCTCACCTCAATATGCCTTTTCCTGGTTCAGACAGCCTCACAAAGATTTTATCTCCAATCTAAGGAAGGTTTCTAATTCAGAATCATCTGCCAAAATGAAATGCCTGATGCACTTTATGGGAAATTAATCATTTAGCTTTTCCTGGCACTTTCTCAAGTTTTTGGAAACGATTTCCTCTCCTCCCCCGATGAAAACAGCTTTTTAAAATTAAAATTAAAAATATTTACGAGTGAAGATGCCAATATCATTAAAAGATAAAGCCAGCACTAAAAATGGGCTAACAAATAGGGTGACACAAAGATTTCAGGATAAGAACAGTTCCCTACTCATCATCTCTTAGCTAAACACATCAGTACTAAAAATGCAGGTAAACAATAGTAGGTACTGGATATACGACACCATACTGTGATTTAGCAGTTAAAATGGGTATTGAATTCTAGTATTATTCTAGTATTCTCTACTTCTGTGAGCAGGTCACTTAACCAGTGCCTCGGTTCACTCATCTTTAAAATGGAGACAATGCAGGGCATCTGGGTGGCTCAGTCATGATCCTGGGGTCCCCGCTGAGCAGGGAGCCTGCTTCTCCCTCTCCCTCTGCTGCTCCCCCTGCTTGTGCCCTCTCGCTGTCTCTCTGTCAAGTAAATAAATAAAATCTTTAAAAAAAATAAAATGGAGACAAGACTACATACTTTTCAGGGTTGTTATAACAAACGTGGTACTTTTACAAACTGTAAATCAAGATACAAATATAAAATAGTACTGTTTACACTCTATCTTTTGGGGGATAAAATTAAAAGGAAAACAACATCAAAACAGCCAACCAACAAAGATCCTCCTCTAGTGGGTCCTTTATAAAAGCTCAGCAACTCGGAGTGGATAATTCATATAATAAAAACATTTTATTCTAAAGACAGTTTCCCATATTTTCCTGTCATAAATCTGAGAACATTTGTAGTGTATACAACTGATGGTTTCTTACATTAAAGCAAAACTTCCAAGCACTAGTAGACACTAGGTTGAAATTCATAAAGCAATGAAGTTGGATTTTAGGGAGAAGAATGGGTGATGCCTAGTTAGATACTGCCTGTTAGATATTGGCCGGTCTGAGGCCGCTTCATTTTAAACAAAAGATTGACCTGAAATGGTCGAAGTGGTCCTCTGGCTAGAGAAAACGTGGTCTACAATGCAAGAGGATCATCTTGGAATTAATCAACTCCTCTACAAGACCTGGAGAAAACCCTCAGGACAGGCCACCCCCCACTTAGGAGCCGCTTTCCCACCTCCTATGCTACTATTAGCTTCCGCGTGGGACCCCCTTGTCTGGTCAGCCTTCATTCTGCACAGCTGCTAACCTTTTCGCACTCACTTGGGTCTTAGGAAATCTTAACTGTCGCTTTAAGAGTTAGATATTCTAATGGCTTAATTTAAACACTGCAGTCATTTTTGGCACAATAGCCTATGCCAGATAATATTTTAAAAGAAGCAGAACCCCTTTTAAAACCAATCCCACATGGAATTCCAATTTATAAAAGAGTTCAAAGGGAAGCTGGTCCAGTTGAAATAGGAGTTGGGGGATTGTCTAGATTTCTCTGAGATTCTCCTTCAGCTCTCTCTCCAATCTCACAGTGGCTTCCAGACAATTTTCAAGGATTTTTAAGACTCTAGGAAACCCAGGTTGGAAACATTGGTCTGTGCTAATGTGACAAGTGGTTTTCTAAATAAGAAATTAGGATAAACTTTAAAATAATGGAAGGCATCATGGGAGAAACCAAATCACTCTCTAGAGAGGAGAATACCTGAGAAGAGCAAGGGAACTTTCTAGAGCGATAACAGTGCTTTGTATCTTGACAGGGTATAGGTAGGTGTAAGTATTTTTCAAAACTGAACTGCAGTCTTAGGATCTCACAATATGCCTCAATAAAAGAACAAGGCCAGAGACAGGCTGAATCTAGTTAGTTCCTGGATAAACACTGACTCATGTTCACTTAACTAAAAAGATGCTCTGTAACTTCAATGGGTTTCATCTATGAAGGTCAAGCTCATGTTTATGGAGCAGCCACTATGGGCTAGTTAATACTATAATTCCAAATCAAGTAACACAGTCCAATGCATCAGCTCAATGGTTATAATATGTACCATCGTTTAATCTCTAGTCTTGATTTATCTTTGATTGAGATAAAGAAGGATGTTACAGTCCTTATTAAATTAATACTTTGCATCACAATTATGGTGAGAGCTAACCGTGTAGCACCCTAGAGACCATTCCCAGAAAAATGATTCCATCAGCCTCGTTGCAGGTCAAAGTGAAGTGTTAATTCTCAAGTGGCATTAGGAGTTAGGAGTTTCACTCCAAAACAGTGGTTCATATACATTTTGGCTCTTATACACGTTTGTGAATCTGATGAAATATAGACATTTCCCCTCAGATATGTGCATGCATATGCGCACACACACACACACACACACACACACACACACACATAAACACAACCTAAATGCTGGATACATTTCAGAAACTTAGATTCCCTGAAGCCTATTCATGAATTCATGGTAAAGAAACCCTTCTCTGGGGGCACCTGGGTGGCACAGTCAGTTAAACATCTGCCTTTGGCTCAGGTCACGATCAAGTGGGATCGAGCCCCATCCTGGGATGGAGCCCAGAGTCAGGCTCCCTAGCAGGGAGCCTGCTTCTCACTCTCCCTCTGCTTGCTGCTCCCCCTGCTGTGCTCACACACACTCTCTCTCTCTGTCAAATAAATAAATAAAATCTTTTTTTTTTTTAAAGAAGAATCCCTTCTCTGAATATTTTCTCGGCTTCAGAAAGTCTCATTTGAGAATAATCACTATAGTGTGGTAGAATGATAAAAAAGTTGTCCAGCTCTCTGTTCCTGAGTGGGGTTGTCATTGTTATTGTTGCTGAGAAATTTATTTTCTACAAATTGGCTCATGTCCATTAAAGGAATATCTAAGAAGTATGCAGCATTGTTTGATTTTCAGACACTGGCATGAATACCACATGATTTACCTTTACATAATGGACATCTACTGAATTAAATTTTAAAAACATTTTTTTTTAAGATTTTATTTATTTTTTGATAGAGAGAGAGACACACAGTGAGAGAGGGAACACAAGCGGGGGGAGTGGGAGAGGGAGAAGCAAGCTTCCCGCGGAGCAGGGAGCCGGACGCAGGGCTCGATCCCAGGACCCTGGGATCATGACCTGAGCCAAAGGCAGACGCTTAACGACTGAGCTACCCAGGCGCCCCTACTGAATTAAATTTTAAACTCATGATTTTCCCAACAATTCTAGAAGGTTTCAATCTCATTCATGGATAGGGAACCTCACATATAGAGATATCCAAGGTGAATTGGTGGGTCAGTGCAAAGTTCAATAAAAAAGACTGAATCCTTGCTCTGGCACTAGCCCCTTTTCTTTCGGCTATGTTGCCAACCGAGTGTTTTAAATAAATAAACAGCAACAACAATAATAGAATAGTTATCATTTGTTGGGCAGTTCCAAGCATGAAGCTAAGAAATGCTCAAAAAAATCCACTCTGAACAATAAATTTGAAATCAGAATTTTAAACGTGGATTCACACTGAATGATGATCTTTAAAAAATAATGTGAACATATTCTTCATCATCTGGTGATTGTCTTAACACTGAGTGTCGCTACTTCATTTTTGTGTTTGAGCTTGCACTTACGCCTGCCATTGTGCTCATGCTATGTGAGAGCTAAATAATTTCATGGCATCCTACACAAAGAAAGGTTTCTGGCAGTTCCACTGGAGAAATGTAATGACAGATCTGTGTTCACGGAGCACAAAGTAGTTTGAGAAATGTGCTCAAAAAAAAAAAAAAAAATCCCTGTTGTTGATTGAATACTTAGTCTTCAAAATAATATTTAACTTTTCTTCCACAATACCAGTTTAGCAGTAAGTGTTATAATAAAGAAATTCTGTTCCCACTTTCAGAAATAAATGGATTAAGCTCCCATTTAATCTAGATTTCAATTCCCTAAAAATATTAACCTTAATGCTAATCTTTAGTAATTAATAAAACTGGCACGTAGGAATTTCTGGCTTGTAGAATTTTGACAAATTATAGCATCTGACTAACCTGAACTATCAAACAAAATCCTTGGAGTTTTAAATTTCATTTTGTACAGCATATTTATGCAAGTAAGCCTTTTCTGCACTGGAAACGGTGAAGCCAGGATGCTGAGAGTTATAGAACCTGACATGAAGCCTCATCACTTTAATATTAAATTCAACATCAGTGTCAGTAAACAACATTATCTGTCATGTCAAATGAATATTATTAACTTAGACTGTGTTTTTATTTGATTCATGTGTTTGTGATGATTTTAAAATATTTATTCTTGAATCGGGCCTGGAAGTGTAAGTTACTTATTTCTAGTTTTAGGTTTTTATGCTTGACTAATACTACAATAAAAATTTTAAATCAATATTGGGGAGGTCTATGAATATATATTTTCTTTAAAGGGGATCTACATATATTACTCAAGTCTGAGAAACACTGGTCCGGAATAGCAGTGGTTAATTTATCAGTATTCTTTTTTTTTTTCTTTTTCTTTTTTTTTAAAGATTTTATTTATTTGACAGAGAGAAAGACAGCCAGAGAGGGAACACAAGCAGGGGGAGTGGGAGAGGGAGAAGCAGGCTTCCCGCTGAGCGGGGAGCCCGATGCGGGGCTCGATCCCAGGACCCTGGGACCATGACCTGAGCCGAAGGCAGACGCTTAACGACTGAGCCACCCAGGCGCCCCAATTTATCAGTATTCTTGAGACATGTTTTTATCACTCAGTGATCCAATTTCTCAGGCAGATACACTGAGGATACCATGACAAAGTTTGTCAAGTACTTTGATGAAATCAGTACATTTTTGGTGCCCCTTTAAGCATTTCTGGTACATTTTTTAGCATTCTGGTGATCTTTTCATTTAGTGATGCTATAAAAAAAATAAATTTTGGAATAAAATTTAGGGGGTAACTTTGTCTCTCTGGAGACTTAGGAAAAGCCGTATTTGTTTCCTCTGATTCACTCTGGAACCCATTCTTCACTGCAGAGAAGAGAGAAGCCAAAATGACACTTTGGGAGCTTTGGTATCATGTGGCAAGCTTAGGAACCGAGTGCTTCACTGTGCTTCAGATAGGAAAGGGTGATAAGGGAGAGACGGTCCCAACACTGGGCGATAGCGTCCACTCTCTCCTTCTCTTTTTCGGTAGAAAGAGTGATGGTGCCTCTAGTGGGGGCCAAGATCTGCCTGTATGTCAATCCTCAACTACAAGTGGCTGTGGTGTTCTGCCTCATTCTGGAAAGTGGTCACATCTACCCATCCTAGGTGCTGAGATGGGGATTCTATTACAGCTTCAGACTCTAGTCCCTGCTGGTCTCTAGACACAGAGGCCACATGGACATGAAATTTCACCTCTGTTTTCTGGTCTTCTTTGAGGCTGTGGGTCCCCATGGAAACTGTCATCCCTGGCTGCATATTCTAACTGACCCTAATTCTGCCCAGTTCCTATTCCAGCCTGTGATGTACCACGGCCATTCTAAACCTTAGAACTAACAGAATTCCCAGACAATTTTATCTCTGCTAGCTGTAAGGCCTGTGAGGGCAAGAACCTAGTTTCTTTTGCTCATCTTCTTATTTTGAGCATCGAGCTTGGTACCTAGCAGATAATTGGCTTTCAATAAATATTTATTATATGAATGAATGAGTAAATGAATGCAAGCCTTGAAACATGTCCAACCCTACCAATTAAACGGAGACCTGAAGCATTTTCTCCCACTTCAGAAATACAAATGATTTTTTTAAAATCCCAGGTTATTTCATTTGTGTGGTCTCCAAATCCATCAACTCTTTCCTTGTGGTCATCATAGCTTTTAAAGGACTGAAATGAAGTCTTTCCTCACACCTTTCTCAATCATGGAGCAAGAGGAAATGCAATATTCCCAGGGCCTGGAAGTCGGCACCCTTTCTCTTCCAGGAGGTTAAGGAGAGAGTCCCAGCTGTCCAAACAGTGGAGGCAGAGACCTCTCTTTTACCTCAAGACTGGAGGGAATTTTACTTTATTCTGCTCAGAAGTCCAGAAGTCCAATGTGAACACAAAATAGGATTTAAAAATCTATGTCCAGGAAAACTTCTGTGGTTACAGGAACCATACTGCTTGCTCTCATTCTCTGCTTCAATAGAAACACTCCCCCCTCCCCAACCGCTTGCCCTTTGTCACACATGAGGAAAATGTATCCATCTACTCAAGTAATCTTATTTTTACCTTTGCTTGAAAATGCGCCAATAATGTTTGCTCATTTTAATTCTCATTTCAAATAAATTTTCCAGAATGAAAGGGCATGATTATGATCTAACTCTCGAATTTCAACTAGAAATTCAGATTACTCTCCAGAAATCCAGGACCTTTTCACACCAGAAAAAAACTAATTTCTTGCTATAAAAGGTCACACTGACATTAAATAATGACATATTTGAGGAGAGGTAACCTAACCAGAAACAGAATGATTAATAACACCTAGCCAACACCTCATCTTAAAATAAAAATTATGTCAAATTTTCAGTATCCCATTATGTGCCAATATGGTAAATAGTATTTTCAAAAGAAGGCCACAGCCACATTCCTGGTCCTGCACACCACTTTTCTTCGAGGAGTAGAGTCTATTTTCCTTCCCCTTGAAGTTGAGTTGACCTTTGTGAATGAACGTCTGCCTAAATGATTAGAATATGGTGGAGGCAACACCGCAAACTTCCAAGGCAAGATCATAAGAGTCCAACTGGCTCTCCATCGTGGGATGTCCACTCTTGGAACCCAAGGATGACATTGTGAGAAAGCTCAGGTTACAAGGGGAGGCCACGTGTAAGCGTTCTGTCTGGCTGCCCCCGCTAGTCTCAACTGAGAGCGACATCACTCCCAGACCTGTGAGTGAGTTGGTCTTTGAGTGATTCCAGGCCTTGATTTCCAACTACCCCAGGTGAAGCTGAATGGAGCAGGAACTGTGCTCCTGCCTCACTGTGCCCTGCCTAAACAGCAGCTCTCTGAGCAAAATAATTATTGTGGTTACATCAGGCCACTAGGTTTTGGGTTCTTTGTTATGCAACAGTAGACAACCAGACTAATCAAATGCTATATTATCTCAATCCTGTGTTCATTTAATCCTCATAAGAACTGAAAGGTAGGTATGATTAACTCCATATTGCCAATGCATAAACAGGCACTGTGCTGAGCCCTGGAAATACGTTAGTGAACACAGCAAACATATTTCCTGCCTTCACAAGCTTATAGGGCGCAGTGACTGTGTTCCTTTCCTTTAGAACCATAAGCCATTGGGGGCGCTGCTGACCCTTCACTATACATATGAGAACAAAGATCATGCGTTCCCTAAACACTGTCTTAATCGTAATATTCTCCAGCAGGGATAAATTAAATCATGTGTTTCTCTTGGCTTCAGATGCAGTGTGTGTGTGTGTGTGTGTGTGTGTGTGTGTGTGTGTGGTGTTCTTACATTAGAATTTTATAGACTGAGTCTTAAAACTATGATGGTTGGCTTTCTATTTTTCACTTGATCCTTTTAAATATGTTTTAAACTTTCTTATTATTCAATCAGAATAAAGATATAAGTAAAAATATATTTATAAAACCTAAAATATAAAACATAAATATATGTTTATTGAAGGGAAATTGGAAAATATAATTAATGAAAAACAAAAAATATACAAAAGTGACAATATAGACATATAACCGAAATATTTTAATAAATAGGCTTCCAGGAATTTGCTATTCCTATGTATGTATATTTCTGTCAAATGATAGGATATTGCTGAGGACACATCAGACTTAAAATTTCTTGCCTTTTAACCTCATTCACATTGGTAGAATGAAATGATAGATGCTTAAAATCAATGCAAAAAAAAAAAAAAATCAATGCAAGTAAAATCAGCTTGGCTTTGAAAAGTGTGTTCTAGAGAGCACTCCCTTCAAATATTTTTTATATTCTCTCACTTTAGGAAAGTAAGATAATTCAACTAAAATAGAGTACCTTTAAATGTTTTAGGATTTAGGACACCTCAACCTCTTGGCTTATGCATGTTCCTATATATTTACAATTATCTCAGATCTCCAGGGTCATTAACACATTGGCTGTGACTTTGATGCCTTGGCTATGGAAAATGTACTTCACCCATTAGCAACATCCCACATTCTCAAATGGCAACCTCTGAATTTTGGTTTTAGCTGATTGTGGCAATCTGGGTTTCATTATTTAAGAGAGATAAGATGACAGATTGGGCTGGTTCCCACTATCTCAGAATAGCAGCCTTAAATATTTGGAAAATGTGAACACAAAAATATTTAGGGATTTGAAGAGTGTATGCTATTTGCTGTCTGAAAGAGAAAAAGCAGAAGATTATCACCCAAACAGTTTTGATATTGGGTTTTATCTTCCTGAAACAAGCAGACTATGGTTGAAAGAGTCTGTTGCCATTTACCGTGAGACTGCGGACTTACTCATATCTCTAGCATCTCTCATTTGTTTTTAGCTTCATGTTTAGTTAGTAACAGTGGAATCTGGGTGCCAACATGTTTTTAGCAAATACTGTCCAGATCTGCCAGCGATTTCAGCTGCTCATGGCCATGTAGAAATACAAAGCAGGAAACGTAATGAAGAGGAACAGAGCTTTCAAGGAGGGAATGTTCAGAAAGTTTTCACAGGTTAGAGTTCAGCTTCAACTGTGAGTTTCAATTTACTGCACCTTTTCTTTTCTCTCTTACAGTATTCACGCCTGAAGAAATGATCCTGGAAAAGAAGTCATTTTGGATTTTCTTTTTCATCACATGGAGGGATATTTTTAATAGCCAATGACTCATATCTTGGGATCTTGACTTCTCAAAAGAATTCTATTTTCAACCACTAAACATGGCTCTACAGTTAAGAGACCGCCTTCCCTCAGTAGTGAATGGAGGCCATGCACATCAGGCCTTAGCTATGGCAAAGATCAGTTCCCAGGAAGCCTGTATTCTTGCCATCCCTCATATGAACATTCTGCATTTAAATTAGACCACCCAAATGGAATAGAAATGTGACCAGCAGTCATCAGTGTAGTTGAAAATATAAAGCCAAAATTGAATGGCCCATGAGATATTTGCTGTTTATATTATCTGCTTCCTCACAGTGTTACACAAGCATAAATAAAAGTACCAAAGAAAGGAACAGGAGGCCAGACTGAACAGCTGGAAAATGTATGATGAATCTATAGTCCACTCACCTTCTGATTTCATTCCAGTTCTTTGCACCAAACGGTTTCAGTTCTATAGCAATTCATAAGCTTATGGGAGAGTCATTATCTTGCTCTGCAATGCTAACTCATTTGGGGGTGAAAGAGGCAGTGAGATTGCAGGAGGTTACAAGAGTTGAACAAAGGAAAGCCAATTCAGTATTATTTTTATCTGACTGGGCATTTTAATGTTACTGAGAACAAAAGAGTTCTCCTCTTCCCTTTTCTTAACCATGACCATCAAGGAAGACTTAGAAATGTTCTTATAATTATGGCTTACATTTCATAATTTCTTGATTCCCTGGAGTATATAGAAAATGAAAAGATAATGTTTTACCTTGAAAGACTGAAATGGAAAAACCTTCTGTTCATGGAATCTCTCTGGAATGTAGTGATTTGTGTGATTGCAATCACAGAGCCAGCTAAAATAGCATACGAACTCTCCAAACTCTTCCTTCTGTCAAAAAGAACATTTCATTGAAACTACCTTTATAGCCTGGGATGACTGTCTGCTTTCCAAAAAGAGTTCTAAATGGCTATTAAGCAACCAGTAACTCTGCCTAAATGTAGAGCAATTAGAACCATTTTCAAAGTTTTGAAAGATTGTTCTAACCTTGCCCCTTCCTTTGCCAAGACTTAGATGGAATCAAGAAAATAAGCAGCCTGGAGATGAAGACTGAAGACGTAAATGAGTCAGCACTATGTTTGAAAGTGAAGTGTGTCTGCACCTTTGGAGCAATTTTTGAATTTTGAATTATTATGATTAACTCTGGAGAATGGGATGCCATAATCACAGAACACCTCCTCCATTAAAAAAACAAAAAAAACAAAAAAACAAACCTAAAACATCGCATCAACCCCGACCCACATCATTACACATCTGTGCAAGGCCCATCCTTTCAAAATTATTTTTCTCTACTCGATTCCTTATCCCCACTTTATTCTCTGCACCATAGTCATCTTTTCCAATGTGCTCGACATGTGTCCATAGTATGAACAGATACTTATAAATATACATTGTGTGTCTGTGTGTTGACTTACATAACAGCATTGTGGTATAGATACTGTTTTGTTTCTTACTTTTAGAAAACTTTGTTGTTTTTTTTTTTAGAGATTTTATTTATTTATTTATTTGAGAGAGAGAATGAGAGAGAGAGAGAGCATGAGAGAGGGGAGGGTCAGAGGGAGAAGCAGACTCCCTGCTGAGCAGGGAGCCCGACATGGGACTTGATCCCAGGACTCTGGGATCATGACCTGAGCCGAAGGCAGTCGCTTAACCAACTGAGCCACCGAGGTGCCCCGGAGAACTTTGTTTTTAAGATCTACTCTGTTGTTCTATATGCATCAGATGCATTGTTCCTGATACTGCATAGCTGTCCATGGTGTGCATTCACTACTTTCTCTTTATCATTCCCCACTATGGACAGTTAGGTGGCCTCAATCTCCACACAGTAAGCAACACTTGATGAAGACCCTCGTACAGTCTTCCATAGATCTGTAAGAGAATTTTTCTAAGGTATGGATCCTGGAGTAGGATTTCATGGTCATATATGCATAGCTGATTCTACTGAGGACTCTAGGATCTACTTTTGCTCTCTAGGACAGCCAGACCAGTTTGCTCTTCCACCAACAGTATACAGTTTGTCTCCTCACATTCTCATTAATATTTGATAATGTCTTTCTAATTTTTGATCATTTAATGGGAATAATGTAGTATCTTGTTGTTTCAACCATGTTGAATTTTGCAGGGAGTTTGAGTATATTTTGCTTGTATGAGGATAGTTACATTAAGTAGGAGCATGGTGTCGTTTCAAAGTTTGAGACTGGGAAAGAGAGTCTGTATGGATGCTGATCTGAAGGACACATTATAGACCCATGTGGATGCTCAGCTTAGTTTGTTCCGTCAGCCCTCCCAATGATTCTGTGAACTACACATACCATTCAATAAACCCCTTTCTGTTTAAAATAGTTAGAAGGGATTTTCTTGTTGGCAGCTAAGAAGGCTGGTTTATATAGTAATTGGTACCGTAAGTGGTTGCAAACCCTCAAGGAATAAAATGGGAATCTAGGATAGGTTATTCAAATAGTTTAAGTTTGAAAGCTGAGGATCTGGTTCCCATTATAATACAGGTCACCACAGGATTTTATCTGTGGACTTTTATTTTTCCATATACGTTTTGGAATTGATTTGATGAGTCTCAAAAATACTCTTGGATTTTTATTAAAATCCTATTGAATTTATAGAATAATTTGAGGATAATTGACATTATTAAAATATTTTTGTCCATCAATGAACATGGTATGGTTCTCTATTTGGGCTTTCTTTTGTGTCCTATAATAATATTTTTAAAATTTATCCATAAAAGTTTTGTGGATCTTTGTTAGATTATTTCTATTTCTGGGTGATGTCCATTTCTCCTCTAGTCCAAAAACAATCCTGTTTGATATACAGGAAATTATGAACTACATTTTGTTAACCATTATAACTACATTATATGATGACTATAAAAGAGAAAGGGAATGGCAGAGGGAAAAAATTAAAAAAAATTTTAGTATGTATAAGTATCTACCTTACAGGTTTTTTAATACTCTTGTGGATGATGCCTGGATTTCTAATGCATTTTCTAGTTGGTTATTGCTGGTGTAAAACATAGTATGGGTTAAGGATACTTGCTACACTCTCTTATTCATTCTATCAGTTTCCCAGTTGATTCAGCTTTTTTAAACGTAGATTGATCTTATCATTTTCAAGTAATGACTTTCTTTTCTTCCCTTCTAATCTTTAAACTCATTTAGTTCATTGCCCTATTTCACTGACTAGGACTGTAATGCTATGTTGAATAGGATCAATGACAGAGAAAGTCAAGTCTTGTGTCCAATCTTAAAAGGAATGCATAATAAAAGAAAGATGACGACTTTGCAATTTGGCTTCCCCATTTGCCACCACCTTTTCCAAGAACTGTCTCCCTTAGTTGTAACTACTTGTTGTTGGGGTGTACCATGGGAGAGAAGGAGGGAAGATGGGGAAACCCAGGCCCTGCTCAATTGCTTGCACTCCTCCCAAACTCTACTGGGCTCAAAGACCACTTTGTGTTAATCTCACTGATCTGCACTTCTCATTTTCTGCCTCAAGTTTAGACAGAGAAAGCAAGAGCTGTTCAGAGCTCTCTTTCTATGCCCATGTTACCTTCCATCTGTGGCTACTCACCCCTTCCTAGGCTCTTACTTCATCTGGAACTCACTCCAGGGCCTTTTCAGTTTTTCCAATATTTTCTTAGATCCATCTATTTTCTTTCTCCTTTCTGCGGCATCTTCAGGATTGGGTTTAGAGTAGGGATCCAGAAATTCCTTCAAGTAATACTTAAATTTTTGCTATTTGGGATTGTTGTCTAAAAATGAAAAGAACAGAGATGCAACTTGGTTGACCATGTAATAAGGAAGTAGCACAAGCTGCACACCTACCATGAAACAGTATCTATGAAATACTATGAAAGTTGGCCTAAGACTCAGAAGGAGACTAGAGCTGGCCAGACCTTTGCATGCCTCAAACTGAAAACAGATTTCCCTAAAATCTTGAAGGTTTTAATAAAATCTAGAATCACAATCCTGAAAGGCATGTCTTGATCCTTTACTCAGAGGGAGAATAACAGGGCAGGTGGTTGCAGCTGAAGAAGAAGATGTACTCATATTCTATTTACACATGTCTAAAATCCAGCTTTTAGTCTATGGGGCTAGATGTTTGAAATTGGGTAAGAGAAGGAGGGAAGGTGGCAATGGGCAGATCACACACAAAAAAAACTGTGGCCAGAGATCTTTGCCCTTGAACACCAAAAACTAAGAGGAGTTATCTCCCAGGCAAAGGAAACAAACAGATGAGATGGCATTTAGGATAAACCTAAAACAAAACTTTGGACTGCCCATCCTGGGCCTCCTCCTTCTTCCCCACAATATTCTCTAATACGAAATGAGTACTTCTCCAAGATGAGCAATCATCAGAACAGTACTGACACTGGACCTGTGCACAGATATTAGATCTATGTGGAGAGGAGGAAAGGAACATAAGGAAAAGACAAATAAAAAACTTGTATCATAAAGAAGCTTTTAAAATGAAGACAAAATTGAAGAAAGAGTTCAAATCTCAAAGCAGTTACAAATCACATTCCATTCCTTACAGAGACTGTTCCAACAAAGACTGTTGCTGTTGGAGTCCCTCGCTTTATGTGATTCCAGGTCTGCTCACTTTCTTGATCCACACCTACTCCAGGGGAAACACCTTCCTTGCCTAGCTCCTGGTGAGAGTCTCATTACCTCCCAGTGTCAGCCTTTCTGCTCTTTCCCAGGCTGTTCTGTTTTTCCCATGCATGAGCCAGCCACCAGACTCTTGAAAAGTCCAAATGATGCTCACATCCTATGTCCTCCATTAAATTCTCTTTTGGAAGTGGAAAAATTATCAAGTAAATATATTGTATAAAAAATACAAATTTTGTGAAATTTGATTTTATGTAGGCAAAATATAACCATAATTGCATGTATTAAAAAACCAGAAGGATGTTTACATATCTACAGGCAAATAGGTACCGTTTCAGTAGCATTTAGTTTTCTTTTTTAAAAACTGGTAAAAAATCATAAAATTTTAACCATTTTAAGCATACAGTTCAGTGGCATTAGGCACATTCCCATTTTTGTGAATCATCATCACTATCTGTCTCCAGAACTTTTTCTTCTTTTGAAACAGAATCTCTACCCATTAAACAATAACTCCTAATTTCCTCTTCCCCTCAACTCCGGATAATCACCATTCTACTTTTTGTCTCAGTGAATTTAACTACTTTAGGCCCCTCATGTAAGTAGAAGCATTTAACATCCTTAAAATCGAATAAATCATTTTATTTGTCCATTACCTCTACTTTGCACATTCAACATTCTTGTTACTTGTTATTCTCCAAACTGATTAGAAAGAGGTTTAAGTTCTAACTGATTGAATGTAACCATGTTAACAGGGGGTTTTTCTTGGTACCAATAGGCAAGTCTCTCTAAGCTTTGAAGGTGCCAATACTAGAGAAAATTTATTCTGATGGAGAAATAAAACTGAAGGAGAAAGTTGAGAGAGCTGAGTTATACACCGAGGAAAGATCACAGAAAAGACCCAAATGACAGAATTCAGTGTCTCTTTCAGTGGGTTGTGTGGGTTTTAATTTAGTCAGTAGGTAAGTGTACCAGCTGGCTTGAGACCACAGGGCTGGACATATTGGTCCTGGACTGGAATAGAAGGCAAGGTGTCTGGTTTTGGTTCATCACATGAGCTCATTCATAATTCGGAAAAAGAAAACATAGTCAGGTGTTTGTTCTGATTCTTGGTTAGGAAACTTTCAAATGCTGCAATTGTTAAGAATTAATAAGATGATATTTCTGACGTTTAAAATTGATTCACTGGCTTTTCATAATAGATAAAGACTTCACATTTAAATAGTTATTCCAGAATGGCCTTTTATAATTGAGCTTTGTTTAGGTAACATTCTAAAAGGCATCACTCACTAATCATCAATCATTTAAAAGAGTCTCTGCGGTGTTTCAGGCATAGTGCTACGCACTGGGGTAAAAAGTACTACGTTCAAATAATTCACGACAAAATAGTGCTAGGTGGGAAGGCAGGTAGGTAAGTAGCTAGCTACATAGATAAATAGAGACAAGGGTGAAGAAAAGAGATAGGAAGAGAGAGAGACAGAGGGAATAAAAAGCGATGTGGCAAACTAAGAATCGGGTAAAGGGTAAATAAAAGTTCTTTGTACTATTCTTACAACTTCAAGTTCAAAATTACTTTTTAAAGGTGCTACAAAAAGTAAGAAGATAGAATATAAAAGTGATAACTAGTTCATTTAAAAGGTCATGTTGTAAAAGGGTCTTCCAACCTTATTTTTTTTTTAAAGGAATGATTCCTTATCACACTAATAGAGATTTAGAGGAAAATGTAGTTCCACAGGAATAAGCTTGCAAAATACTACGCTCCTCTCCCAGACAGTCTAGTGTACATTTTAGCATATTCAAAGATCAGAGAAGTCCCCTAGGAAATAAAGCCAACTACTTTATTTTGTTTAATACAGAATATCCCAGTGTATTTGACCATAGAACTCCTTTTTTTTTTTTTTTAGTAACATCTACTAAAATAGAGATTTCAGAAATGCCATTGTAAGATAAGGAACATTATCTCAATTTGTGTACAAATTCAATTAGAAGAAGGAGTCTACATATAAAGCATTGTATGCTCCTGAGTTTACACAGATACAGTTCCAATTGGTTCTCAGATACCTTTGTGTGAAGGTATAGACGTGTGGCCCTCCCTTAATTAGAAACTCTTATCCTTAATGTGGTATTTATTGAATTTCACACTGAGATAAATAGTTTTTGTTTATGCAATTTCCCAGGACTAATTGCTGAGTTTTTAGAACAGTCTTTCACTAAGCTTTAATGACTACAATTAAATGAACCACTAAGATAAAACAAATTATCAATTCAGCCACCTATTGTGAATCGGTTGATCTTGAAGTACCTGAGGAAAACATGTAAGATTGTTGGCCTTTTGCCTAAGATTGCTAGAGACAAGATTATCCAGGTAATTTCTCCTTGTTCCCTTGAGTCTTTTCTCAAAATTCCCCAAGAGTAGAAGGTGACTTCAGAAATATAACATCTGATTTTTCTCTATATCAATAAAGAAATCCCTGTTAACATGAACTCTCACTGTATGCTTCGTTAGTAGAAAAGTTTGCAAACGAGTACTTGGAGAAATTCTAAGAAATAGTTGAGAACAATTTTTCTTTTTTAAAAAAAGATTTATTTATTTATTATTTTAGGGAGAGAGAGAGCACCAGTGGGAGGGACAGAGGGAGAGGGAGAGGAATCTCAAGCAGACTCCCTGCTGAGCACGGAGCCTGCCATGGGGCTTGATCTCATGACCCCAAGATCACAACCTGAGCCGAAACCAAGAGTCAGTTGCTCAAACAAGTGAGCCATCCAGGCGCCTCAACAATTTTTCTTCATAAAAAAAATTCCCAATAAAAAACTTGAATAAGCTGTCTCATGTCTTAAGTGATTAAGACACATCTTGGAAGTGAATTCAGAGAATGCTAATTTTTATTTTTTATTTTTTAAAAGCTTTACTTTTTTTATTTTAAAGATTTTTATTTATTTATTTGTCAGAGAGAGAGAGAGTGAGCACAAGCAGGGGGAGCGGCAGGCAGAGGGAGAAGCAGACTCCCCACTGAGCAAGGAGCCTGATGCAGGACTCGATCCCAGGACCCTGGGATCATGACCTGAGCTGACGACAGATGCTTCAATGACTGAGCCACCCAGGCATCCCAGAGAATGCTAATTTTTAAAGTTTACAAACTAAATGTGTATTCAGTTGCTACTGATTAACTCTAGTATTCTGTTCCTTTCTATATATATATTTAGGGCAAATGCCCAATACATGAACAAAAACAGAAATACTAATCCAGTTATAAGAAATATAATGAATTATCTCCATGATAATAATGTATATTGCTAGTAATAATGTTATATTATTAATATTATAGCTAGTAATAACAATGTAATTGCTAATATTTATAAAGATATTTTCTAACTGAAGTAGGTTTTCTTCATAATTATACATGTAAAGTCATAGAACAGAATGCAGTGATTCTTTTTTTTTTTAAGATTTATTTATTTATCATTTGAGAGAGAGAAAGCAGGGGAAGGGGCAGAGGGAGAGAAAGAATCTCAAGCAGACTCCCCACTGAGCGTGGAGCCCATTGAGGGGCTTGATCCCATTCCCTGACCTGAAATCAAGAGTCAGATGCTCAACCAACTGAGCCACCCAGGCGCTTCCAGAATACAATGATTCTTAAAGAGCAAGTATCGATCTAATAATGCACCAATTCTCATTTAATTAATGGACTACATTGCTAAAAAAGTAAGTATATTAGTGTAAAACCTGGTATTACTAAGTAGATAAAAGGAAGAAAAAGGATATAATGCCAAATAGATGGAGCTTCAAAACATCAAATTATCATTTTCCAATGATATTCCTAATTCGCATATTTCTTTACAGTTCTTTACAACTATGCTCAGCACACTGTGTAAACTGTCATTTAACCATGTTAATTATCTTGAATTCTTTCTTTAAACTTGTGCCTTGGGTTATGTGAAATAATGAAAAATAAGAGAAGAAAGGAAGATTAAATGAAGAGAGACAAAGAAGAACCCAACATTCCCTGTGATGGTTTTTGTATTAAAATATAAAAGGACATAATTTTATTTCTAATGGTGGATTATTATGTGGAAAATGCTAATTATTTTTTTTTCTTGGTTAGACCAAAGGTAGAGAAAATGGGTTTTAATTATTTACAAAAGAACTACAAGTTAGAGATCCATTAATTCATTGAAACACTTCATAACCACCTACCATTCATTCATTTAATTCAGAGATTTGTGAACAACAGCCCATGGGCCAGCCACCAGGATTTACAAAGTTTTACTGGAACAAATCTAGGTCCATTCATTATATTTTCTATGGCTGCTAAAACAGCTGAGTGGAGCAGTTCCAACAGAGACTTACTGGTCCACAAAGCCTAAAATATTTATGAATGGGCCCTTTACAGAAAGATTTTGTAGACTCCTGATTTAAGCAGGACCCCTCATTTGTTATCATTTAACAAGTGTTTTTTTCAGAGTCAATCTGGCATTGGTCTCCGGGCTAAGACTCCAGCAATGAACATACAGCTATCGGCTCTGCCCCATGGAGTTTATACTCTAGTGGAAGAGACCATTAAACTGCAGCATAATCAAGTCTAGAATAAGGGAAATGTGGCCAGTGATGGGAACACAGATCAAAGGCACCAAACCTGGAATGGAGAAGGGTGTATGCAGTAAGGGTAACCCTGGAAGGAAATGATATCCAAACTGAAATCTGAAGGGCAACAGTCAGTCAGGAAAGTAAAACCTGGGGCTGGGAGAGATGGGGGAGAAGGAGGGAGCTGGAGGTAGGTTGTGAGTGTTGCAAGGAGAAAGACAAATGCTGAGTCCCATGGATAAAAGAAAGTGTGGCATGAGTGATGTCTAGTCCAATCAGAGCAAAGGCTTCTAGGGAGAAGTAGTAAAAAGAAAGCTAGAAAAGCAAGCAGAACCCAGATTATGAGACTTATAAGGATCTCATGCCAAGGAAAATAGAAAGCCGTTGAAGGATTTAAATTATGAGATACAATCATATTTATATTTTAGAATGATCACTTAGACTTCAGTCTGGAGCTTGGAGGGGAGAAAGGCTAGAGTCAGAAATAACAATTAAGAAGCTGTTGTAGACATTTGGGCTCTTTCCATAATTTGGCTATTGTTGATAATGCTGCTATAAATATTGGGGTTCATGTATCCCTTCAAATCAATAAAATTACTAATTTGTAAAAACACTATTTCCAGGGGATACATGCACCCCAATGTTTACACACACACACACACACACACACACACACACACACACACACTGGAATATTACTCAGCCATAAAAAAGAATGAAATCTTGGCATTTCCACCAACGTGGATGGAGCTTGAGAGTATTATGCTAAGTGAAGTAAGTCAGTCAGAGAAAGACAAATACCATACAATTTCACTCATATGTGGAATTTAAGAAACAAAACAAATAATCATAGTGGGGAAAAAAGAGAAGCAAATCAAAAAACAGACTCTTAACTATAGAGAATAAACTGACGGTGACCAGAGGGGAGGTGGGTGGGGGGATGGGTGAAACAGGTATCGGGGATTAAGGAGTGCATGTGTTGTGATGAGCACGAGGTGACATATGGGAGTGTTAAATCACTATACTGTACACCTGAAACTAATATTACACTATATGTTAACTAACTGGAATTTAAATAAACACACACACGCAAAAAGAAGCTGTTGTAGAGATGGAATTCCTGGTTACAGCCAAGTGAGGAGATTGGCAAATCCTCTACCTGAAAAGCAACTATAAAGCTGGAAAAAAATGGCAAACAAATCATCCTTCAACATTCTGAAAATTAATAAAAGCATGCAACAATCTGAGAAACATTTATATTTGAAAAGCTGCTTAACTTCCCAAGTGGGAACATGGGTATCTGTAGTGCTCTGGACTTGGGCCACCCCCTTCCTCCCCCAGCTCAGTGGACAAGGAAATTTTCCAAGGCAGGGCAGGTCACAAGGACCAGTAGCACTTTCTCCCTAACTGGTGAAGGGGCTTGCTCAGTGCGGTGTGGTGGGAAAAGACTGCATCCAACAGTGTTATTGGTAAAAGTGACAATCACAATAGTTGAATAGGAAAGGCTCACAGCTCTGCTAGGCTGAGGTTGTAGCCATTGTTGGAGAAGGCATATTTCTTGCTTGTCTGTGTGTATGTGCCGCTTACACTGGAGAAAACCCAAAGCAGTTACAATGCCTTGCTGACCCTGAAGCTGAGCGCATGCGCATAGGAGACACAAAAGGGCCCAGAGTAGAAGCCTGGGCATACTTGAAAATGGCATGAACTCTGAATGTCGCCCACTTTACCCTGGTACATATTTATCCAGCAGAGAACAGAAGCCTTACTGGCTTGACGTGGTTGAGTCCTACCTCTACCCAACTTCTGTCTAAACGAAGCAGTGCAGACACAGTGGTGACTTTAAAGAAGCAAGGTTAAAAATAAAAACAAGACTATTTAAAAAACCAAAAAACATGAAGCAGAGACATCAGTAGGCACAAACCACAGAGGAGATAGATTTCACAGATCTTGCCAGGTAAATCACTCGACAAAGAAATAAACAAAACTGCAACCAAAACAATCTTCAGTGGGTAGAAAAATCAGAATCCAGAGTTGCTTTAAATGTATTACCTAAAATGTCCAGATTTCAACAAAAACTGCTAGACACTCAAGGAAACAGGGAAGTGTGACACAGACTCAGGAAGTAAAGGAGCTTAATAAAATTTGCCACATGTAGCCGAGTTGTGTTCTTCGGCGGTTCACATCCTCTAAGAAGCAGACCCAGATGAGATTAGGCATGCAAAAGATTCACTGGCGGGAATGCCTGTGAATATGAAGGGAGAAGGGAGCAGAAATAGGTAAGGAGAGCCCTGGGGCCCCAGTGCAGGTCTGAGACCTAGGAAATGAGAGCAGGAAAAGAAGGATCGGCTAGGGAGACCCCAAGTTGTAGTGCAGTTCTGAGACAGTCTCGGCTATCCCTATTAGAGGAGCCCAGTGCTGGGCAGGCTCAGCTGTGCGACCCACACTAAGTGACTGCCTGGGAACAACCAGGAGAAGTGTGGTCTCAGGGTGACCAACAGATGTGAAGATTCAGCTGCTCAAACATACGACCTTTTGGCCTTCCGTAATACATCCATGCCTGCATGCCCACTCCCAGCAGCCTCTTTCTTCTGTTTGGCTCTCCTCTTCTGTTTGCCAGAATAACTCAGGCTTATCCACTTTACTTGGCATCAGCCTTCTCTAGTCTTCTAAGAATGAGTTTCCCTAATCCCCTGGGGCCTCACCAGAGCCTCCAAAGTCAATGAATTCTCACTTAACCATTCTTTTGTTCCAACCCCCTTGATCAAGAACCCTCTAAATCCAATTCCAGGGGCAATCCCTTCATTCTTCTTTTTTTTTTCTAGATTTTAATTTTTTTAAGTAATCCCTACACCCAACTTGGGGCTCAAACCTACAACCCTGGGATCAACAGTCGCAGGCTCCACCAACTGAGCCAGCCATGTGCCCCATAATCCCCTCATTCTTCATGGTACTTGCTAACTAATTCTTATAACTCTTTTAGGGTGTAATTTCCTCCTTCCTTCATCAGGCCCAGCACATACCTGCCAGGTCACGTGAAGATTTAACCCTGATCATCACTCTGGCAGCCAGGAGAGGTGGTGGGAGCAGCTCCTGAGGGGGGCACCTGTTGCCTTGCAGGGGAAAGGTCTCTGTAATGGCAGCTTCAGGCAGGAGGAGTGATAGCTCCTACTAAGGAAGGGTGACCACCTCTGCAAGCCCAGAGAGTTCTGGGTCCCAGGGTTTGCCAGCCAAGGCCCTGACCTTAGCCTGGGAGACCTGCCTCATCTGAACATTTCAACATCGCCAGAGTCCTGTGGCTCTCGCATAGCTTCTTCCTGCTGCCAGGCTGTTTTTACTCTTCCATTTTAGAAGTTAAAGATCTCTTCTTAAGCTGTCAGAGGCCCTCTGGCTCGCACACTTAGCCTTTAATTGTTCGTTAACTGCCCTCAATTTCTCATTATCCCATCAAAGGACATCAATATAGCTTATTAAAAAATAAGGCAATTCTACTCCCTGTAGGCATTACTCCCTGATATCTTTCACATGTCAGAATCACTACATTTCTCTCTAATGGGACATTTTCTAAAAATCTTCAGCATTTGGGCTCTCACCTTGTACCATAGATTATATCACGTCCTCCCCATTGTAGTCAGGATAGGGTCCTTGGTGCTGGCCAGCCATGAGTGAGCCAGTCCCAAGCCCCATCTTACTGTCAGTTTTCTCAGACCCAACTCTTGGGACCACCTGTGTCAGTTTAGTTCCTTCAAAAAATAAACACTAAGGTGTGTTAGCCATGCAAGAGATTTCCCAGGGGAAGGATGAGGGGAGGGGAGCAGGAGGAGGTATGGAGAACCTTCAGGTTGCAGTGCAGGTCTGACTCCTGAGGAAGGAGAGCGATAAGGAAGGATTGCGTGGGAAGAAGCTCAGACCTCAGTGGAGTTCAGAGAAAGTCTCAGCAGGGCTGATGGAGGGCCTCAGAGAAGACTGC
Organism: Phoca vitulina; assembly: GCF_004348235.1. Lineage (NCBI taxonomy): Eukaryota > Metazoa > Chordata > Mammalia > Carnivora > Phocidae > Phoca > Phoca vitulina. Next base: position 31,724,623 of record NW_022589710.1, on the reverse strand, counting down.
CTCTAGGAGTCCCAAAGCAGGGAGGCACAGCCCAGCTCGAGTACCCACACCATGCTCAGACATTGGCTCAGGTATAGCCCTGGGAAGTGTGGCTTGGGGTGTGAGTGCTATGTGGCTCTAGGTGAAGCAGCTGGAAGCTGTCAATCAACAGTGACCCTCAGCAGTCCTACTGAGTGATGATATGACAAGTGTAATTCTATCCTCTACATGTGTCTTTTGCCAGTGTTTCTGAGGATCCCCAGACTAGAGCATTTCCACAAATGTCTCCTTTTGTTTTGAATTCCTACTTCTGTGTAAGTGATCTGTCTCCTCTAGTGATACTACCACTTCTGAAAACCTCAATGCTCTCTTGGCATCTATGCCCCAAATTCAAAGATCTCACTTCATTCCCCAAAGTGATACTATCACAGTGCTATGATAGCTATCTGACATATGAAAGATTTGGTGATAATGAGGGAAATTCCAAGAGAGAGACATGAAACACTTAAATTTTAATTTTAGATGCTATCATGCTTAAAGTCCGCTGACCCTTCTCCCCTACGAGGAATCTCTTACTAGGCTTTCCCACCCTCCCTCTTCCTCACTTGTCTCTTCCTGAGAACTTTTCCCCATCCATTTCTTATTTCAGTCTCAATTTTCAAAATTCCCCTTCTCTTGGGTTGTCTGGAAGGGAAAAAAATAATAAATATTCCTGTGTTTTGCATTCCTGCATGTAGTTTGTGGACAATGTGTATCTTTTATCTCAACTACTACCTGAGATGAGGCTCTGGAGTCTCATTGGGCATAACCAAAAAAAGGCTAATTAAAGTGTTTTTATTAAATATTGTAGTCAATCCCAGACTTCTGGTACATTCTCATATCTTGGTTTTGGCCACTTCTCACTATATTTTTATCTGCTAATAAATTATTAAAAACTGAATCTCAGGTTAAACAGAAGGTTATGATAGACCTCGTGCAAAGATACAAGAAAACAAACAGCCATAAGCCACAGACTTTTCTATGCTATTCCTCATCTCAAGTTCATTTTCCAATCTATTGGTATTTTCATCTTTGAAGGAGGTAACATTCAGTAATGGCAAATGTGCATTAAAAAGACTACATATCAATTTATGAACAGATGTAGGCAGGTAGCCAACATGTATAAAAGGAAAATGTTTTAGGAAGCTGATTCTTTGATGTGTATGTTCTTTTATAAGAATTTTCCTTTATCTCTCCCATAAAAAAAGAAGCCTAGTTCAAAGCACAATCAGTCTTTCATGGTAAGGACAATGGATGGAAGCAATTTGAAGCAAATGCCCTTTGATTAAATAGATGACTATTTGACTTCTTAATAAATAATAAACATCAAAATAAAAACCTAGATCTTTTCAAGTTCACATGGCTATGGCTTATTTTAGCAGAATTAAAATGGTATATGCACTTTGAACCCTGTAGCTTAAATATTTTTAAAAGACTCCTTGGAAATGATTTTAAAATAACCCAACAACGTTCATGCACCAAAGCATGGAAAACTGAAAGCAAATCAAGATCCCCAGAATATATATTTGCCTTTCAGCATCACCTTGTACCTGTGGCTTTGATTGCAAAACGACCCTTGCATGTGTTTATTTTGAAGTCACTTTTGATAGGAGGAGGCATGTGCTGCAATATACAGATAAGCAGGAAATGAACCATGGATGAAAAATCTATTAGTTCCAAAACTCAAAGAGAATAGTGGCCTCAGCACTGCATGCTTGTCCCTTTGCTAATTTAAAATTTTCTCTGTTCCCAATGATGCTACCTAATGGTCCCAATTTTGAACCAGCCTATCTTGCATTTGTACTAGTTTATCAGTACGGGGAATTTATTTTCTTACCCACAAATTTTGAGGAAAAGTGATCCTTTTCTCACGTATTCTCTGCTGGGATGCCCCAGCAAAGGTAGCTATGGTCATACCACTGGAAAACCAGTTGCCCTTCTGTTGACAACACCAGCTGGCTCTTGCTTCAATCATGGCTGTCCCTTTAAAAGGTCAGAATTTTATTTTCTTCCCCACGGTTGGGAAAATGTGTTCTCCCTGGTGAGTCGGAGATTCTTTCCCTCCAACACACACAAAGCATAAAAGTACAAAACAATAGCTCTACACCCAAGCTTAATTCTAATTATGTAGCTCCCTGAGAAGGCATTAGCTGAGAAAAAAGACCGCAGCATATCTGCTTACAACCTGCTTGTCCTTTTGACTGTGGCGGAGAGATTTCCTAAATGGTTACAGTTATTAGAATAGAACTACTAATAAGCTAATATTAGCTTGTTAATTTTTTTAAAATTTTAAATTAATTTCAGAAGTGAGAATAAAAAGTATAAGTTGCCTTCATTTCCCCCTGCCTGGTCGGAAACTTTTCACATTCGTATCGTGTAACAGTTTGCTGTGTATTCTTCATGACCTCTTAACACATTTACATATATACTTACATGTATAAGTATATGTAGCAGGTGGAATAGCGCCCCCAGAAAATTCATATCCACGTGGAACCTCAGAATATGATCTGATTTTGGAATAAGGTCTTTGCAGATGTGACCAAGGTAAGGAAGGGTCTTGAGATGAGATCATCTGGGATTAGAGAGAGCCGTAAATTCAACAAGGATTGCCCTTACAAGAGACAGAAAAGAAGATGCAGACACACGGAAGAAAAGATACATGAAGATGAGGGCAGTAATTGGAATGGCGCCCTCCATAAGCCAAGGAGCACCAAGGATTATTTGCAACCACCAGAACCAGAAGAGAGGCCTGGAGCAGATTCTCCCTCAGAGCCTCCAGAGGGAACCAACTCTGCTGACGCCTCGATTTTGGACTTCTGACTTCCAGAATAGTGAGAGAATACATTTCTGTTGTTTTAAGCCATCCAGTTTGTGGTAATTTATTGTGGCAGCCCTAGGAAACTAATATAGTACATATTTACACACATGCACACAGATAATTATTATCTTGGAAAGTTTCCATAAGAATCAGTGGTTCTGGAGTGCCCGGGTGGCTCAGTCATTAAGCGTCTGCCTTCTGCTCAGGTCATGATGCCAGGGTCCTGGGATGGAGCCCCGCATCGGGCTCCCTGCTCCGCAGGAAGCCTGCTTTCCCTCCCCTACTCCCCTTGTTTGTGTTCCCTCTCTCACTCTGTCTCTCTCTGTCAAATAAATAAATAAAATCTTAAAAAAAAAAAAATCAGTGGTTCTCAGTGGAGGCTGTACTGCCCCACACAGAAACACGTGAAGATAATTTGGGTTTCAGATAATTGGAGGACACTATGGGCATTGAGTGGGCAACGTTCATACCAGTCCCACACACTGAGAAATTCTTCAACCTTCTGCCTGACTTTTGAATATCTCACCAGACATTTATGTAGGTGAAAAACCCATTTACAATTATTTGAGGCTAGGACCTTATGTTGTTATACAAGTAAACACAAGCCATAGTTTTAATATGCATACATTTTCTGAATTTTCAAAAAATACGATTACTGTAAAGTGAGAGAACTCTGCATTTTCTTTATTTGGAATCATGTCTGTGCAACTTGTCCGCATTGGTACCCGTTGTCTCAAAGGGTCCGACGGTACTATTTTACCTGTTAATTTCATTGTGCCTGAACCTTTACATAATTAAATGGATACTGTATTCATCAGGGTTCTCCTGATTAATATGAAGAGGTTTATTATAAGGAATTGACTCGTGTGATAATAGAGGCAGACACGTCCCAAGGTCTGTAGAGTGAGTTGGAGACACAAAAAAGCCAATGGCAGAGTTCTTGTCTGAAGGCCAGCTGGCTTGGAACCTAGGAAGAGCTAAGGTTTCAATTCAGATCCAAAGGCAGGGAAGAGAAAACACGCCACAGCTTGAAGGCAGTCAGGCAGGAGGAATTGCTTCTTACTTAGATGAGGATCAGCCTATTTGTTCTAGTCAGGCCTTCAACTGATTGGATGAGGCTCACCCACATTAGGAAGAGCAATCAGCTCTACTAGATCTACTGATTTAAATGTTAATCTCAGGGCACCTGGGTGGCTCAGTCGTTAAGCGTCTGCCTTTGGCTCAGGTCATGGTCCCAGGGTCCTGGGATCGAGCCCCACATCGGGCTCCCTGCTCAGCGGGAAGCCTGCTTCTCCCTCTCCCACTCCCCCTGCTTGTGTTCCCTCTCTCACTGTCTCTCTCTGTCAAATAAATAAATAAAATCTTTAAAAAAAAATGTTAATCTCATCCAAAACATCCTCACAGACACACACAGAATAGTGACTGACCAAATATGTATCTAGGCACTCTGTGCCCCAATCAAGTGGACATATAAAATCAATCATCACAGATATTAACACACATCTACCTCATATTTTAGTTAAATGTTATATTGGTTTCTAAAACACTAATTATCTAAGGTTATATTATCTATGAATTTTGTTTTACAATAGTAAAGGGGGGGAGCACGCTTGGGTGGCTCAGTCGGTTAAGCGTCTGCCTTCGGCTCAGGTCTTGATCCAGGGTCTTGGGATCAAGCCCCAGTCAGGCTCCCTACTCAGCGGGGAGTCTGCTTCTCCCTCTTCCTCTGCTCCTCTCCCTGCTTGTGCTTTCTCTCTCGCTCTCTCTCTCTAATAAATAAATAAAATCTTTTAAAAAAATAAAATAAATAAAAAATAGTAAAATGGGCATTAGAAAATATTCAGTATAAAGAGAAGTCATTGGCTATTAGAGGGTCAAGAAGCACCCCTTGGCTGTGCTGCATTCGACTGCAATGGTTTAATAATCCTCCATATGTGGACATATAATAATATATTTAATTAATTAACACTTCAGTTGTTTTTTTTTATTTTTATTTTTTGCTATTACCAAAAATATCATGAAGAACACCCTCATACATGTATCTTTGTACATTTTACAATATTTCTGTATAATAGATTCCTCAAAATAGAATTCCTCAAGAGTATACACATTTAAAATGTTAATAGAGGGCGCCTGTGTGGCTCAGTCATTAAGCGTCTGCCTTCAGCTCAGGTCATGATCCCAGGATCCTGGGACCAAGCCCCGAATTGGGCTCCCTGCTCAGCGGGGAGCCTGCTTCTCCCTCTCCCACTCCCCCTGCTTGTGTTCCCTCTCTCGCTGTGTCTCTCTCTGTCAAATAAATAAATAAAATATTTAAAAAATAAAATAGGGAGCAAGATGGCGGAGGAGTAGGAGACCTGGATTTCGTCTCCTCTCAGGAATTCAGCTGGATAGGGATCAAACCATTCTGAACACCTACAAACTCAACAAGAGATCGAAGAAAAGAATAGCAACAACTCTCTGAACAGAGAAGCGACCACTTTCTGGAAGGTCTTCTCTGATTTGTTTAGAGTATATTTTCTGGGGACGTTGTTACCCTGCTAGCATTTTGTTCTCTCATTAATCTATTCTCCTCTGCACAAAATGACAAGACGGAAAAAATCACCTCAACAAAAAGAACAAGAAGTAGTACCGACTGCCAGGGACCTACTCAATACGGACATTAGTACGATGTCAGATCTAGAGTTCAGAATCATCACTTTAAAGATACTAGCTGGGCTTGAAAAAAACATGGAAGTTATTAGAGAAACCCTTTCTGGAGAAGTAAAAGAACTAAAATCTAACCAAGTAGAAATCAAAAAGGCTATCAATGAGGTGCAATCAAATATGGGGGCGCTAACTGCTAGGAAAAATGAGGCAGAAGAAAGAATCAGTGAGATAGAAGACCAAATGATGGAAAATAAAGAAGCTGAGAAAAAGAGAGATAAACAACTACTGGATCACGAGGGCAGAATTCGAGAGATAAACGATACCATAAGACGAAACAACATTAGAATAATTGGGATCCCAGAAGAAGAAGAAAGAGAGAGATGGGCAGAAGGTATAATGGAGCAAATTATAGCAGAGAACTTCCCTAATTTGGGGAAGGAAACAGGCATCAAAATCCAGGAAGCACAGAGAACCCCTCTCAAAATCAATAAAAATAGGTCAACACCCCGACATCTAATAGTAAAACTTACGAGTCTCAGAGACAAAGAGAAAATCCTGAAAGCAGCTCGGGAGAAGAGATATGTAACCTACAATGGTAGAAACATTAGATTGGCAACAGACTTATCCACAGAGACCTGGCAGGCCAGAAAGGACTGGCAGGACATATTCAGAGCACTAAATGAGAAAAATATGCAGCCAAGAATACTATATCCAGCTAGGCTGTCATTGAAAATTGAAGGAGAGATAAAAAGCTTCCAGAACAAACAAAAACTAAAGGAATTTGCAAACACGAAACCAGCCCTACAACAAATATTGAAAGGGGTCCTCTAAGCAAAGAGAGAGCCTAAAAGCAACATAGACCAGAAAGGAACACAAACAATAGACAGTAACAGTCACTTTACAGGCAATACAATGGCACTGAATTCCTATCTTTCAATAGTTACCCTGAATGTAAATGGGCTAAATGCCCCAATCAAAAGACACAGGCTATCAGATTGGATTAAAAAACAAGACCCATCGATATGCTGTCTGCAAGAGACTCATTTTAGACCCAAAGACACCCCCAGATTGAAAGTGAGGGGGTGGAAAACCATTTACCATGCTAATGGACACCAAAAGAAACCTGGGGTGGCAATCCTTATATCAGACAAATTAGATTTTAAACCAAAGACTGTAATAAGAGATGAGGAAGGACACTATATCATACTTAAAGGGTCTATCCAACAAGAAGATCTAACAGTTGTAAATATCTATGCCCCTAACATGGGAGCAGCCAATTATATAAGGCAATTAATAACAAAAGCAAAGAAACACATTGACAACAATACAATAATAGTGGGGGACTTTAACACCCCCCTCACTGAAATGGACAGATCGTCTAAGCAAAAGATCAACAAGGAAATAAAGACTTTAAATGACACACTGGACCAAATGGACTTCACAGACATATTCAGAACATTCCATCCCAAAGCAACGGAATACACATTCTTCTCTAGTGCCCATGGAACATTCTCCAGAATCGATCACATCCTAGGTCATAAATCAGGTCTCAACCGGTACCAGAAGATTGGGATCATCCCCTGCCTATTTTCAGACCACAATGCTTTGAAACTAGAACTCAATCACAAGAGGAAAGTCGGAAAGAACTCAAATACATGGAGGCTAAAGAGCATCCTACTGAAGAATGAATGGGTCCACCAGGAAATTAAAGAAGAATTAAAAAAATTCATGGAAACCAATGAAAATGAAAACACAACTATTCAAAATCTTTGGGATACAGCAAAGGCAGTCCTAAGAGGAAAGTATATAGCAATACAAGCCTTTCTCAAGAAACAAGAAAGGTCTCAAGTACACAACCTAACCCTACACCTAAAGGAGCTGGAGAAAGAACAGCAAATAAAGCCTAAACCCAGCAGGAGAAGAGAAATAATAAAGATCAGAGCAGAAATCAATGAAATAGAAACCAAAAGAACAGTAGAACAGATCAACGAAACTAGGAGCTGGTTCTTTGAAAGAATTAACAAGATTGATAAGCCCCTGGCCAGACTTATCAAAAAGAAAAGAGAAATGACCCAAATCAACAAAATCATGAATGAAAGAGGAAAAATCACCCCATCAAAAAGGAGAATTACAGACCAATATCCCTGATGAACATGGATACAAAAATTCTCACCAAAATACTAGCCAATAGGATCCAACAGTACATTAAAAGGATTATTCACCACGACCAAGTCGGATTTATCCCTGGACTGCAAGGTTGGTTCAACATCCGCAAATCAATCAATGTGATACAATACATTAACAAAAGAAAGAACAAGAATCATATGATCCTCTCAATAGATGCAGAAAAAGCATTTGACAAAGTACAGCATCCTTTCTTGATCAAAACTCTTCAGAGTATAGGGATAGAGGGTACATACCTCAATATCATAAAAGCCATCTATGAAAAACCTACAACGAATGTCATTCTCAATGGGGAAAAACTGAGAGCTTTCCCCCTAAGGTCAGGAACGCGGCAGGGATGTCCACTATCACCACTGCTATTCAACATAGTATTGGAAGTCCTAGCCACAGCAATCAGACAACAAAAAGAAATCAAAGGCATCCAAATTGGCAAAGAAGAAGTCAAACTCTCACTCTTTGCAGATGATATGATACTTTATGTGGAAAATCCCAAAGACTCCACCCCAAAACTGCTAGAACTCATACAGGAATTCAGTAAAGTGGCAGGATATAAAATCAATGCACAGAAGTCAGTGGCATTCCTATACACCAACAACAAGTCAGAAGAAAGAGAAATTAAGGAGTCGATCCCATTTACAATTGCACCCAAAACCATAAGATACCTAGGAATAAATCTAACCAAAGAGGCAAAGGATCTGTACTCAGAAAACTATAAAATACTCATGAAAGAAATTGAGGAAGACACAAAGAAATGGAAAAACGTTCCATGCTCATGGATTGGAAGAACAAATATTGTGAAGATGTCAATCCTACCTAGAGCAATCTACACATTCAATGCAATCCTCATCAAAATACCATCTACTTTCTTCAAAGAAATGGAACAAATAATCCTAAAATTTGTATGGAACCAGAAAAGACCCCGCATAGCCAGAGGAATGTTGAAAAAGAAAAGCAAAGCTGGCGGCATCACAATTCC